>NC_079156.1:56095005-56414484 GCF_947563725.1 Argiope bruennichi
GCCTGGAACAATTCCCTACAAACAGAGAATTACTTTTCCGTTTACGAAATATACAGAAAGTACTATAATATTCAAAAAAATTCGAATTCGACATTGTGACGTATCTCCATGGAATTTGTATTTTAGGCACATTTTACTAAACCGATTGAAATCGAAATTTGACACAAAATTGCGCTTGTAGTCACAAACACTCATACCAAATTTGATATATTTAAGTCATTGCGTTTTTGATTATCGCTTTTGCATGTTTCTGAAAATGCAGACCGACAGACAGTTAACCCGTAGTTGGATTTAGCTCAAAATTTGTCTATACTATAGATGTTAAATCTGTGTACCAAATTTTATCTTTCTAGCTCTCTTCTTTATGTAATTATCGTGTTAACTTATATTCGAACAATTGGACACGCGGACTTCCTCTGAACAAATTTCACTCAAAATTTGAAAAAAAAAAAAAAAAAAACCCTGCGAACTTGGTATAAAGACCGTATATCAAATTTCAACCGTCTAGCTCAAAACATTTTTCAATTATCTTTGTCGCAGATACAGACAATTTCTAAAAATATGTTTTTCAAGCATAGGAAGATAAAAAGAAGAGAGATTCGATTGACGATTTCTATATTTCTCTATACTACATATACGAGGAAAAAAACTCACCAGAAATGTGTTTACATTTTAATAAACCTATTTTGATCATTTCAACTTAATAATATTTATTACGACCTTTTCCTTGTCCTGAAGAACACATGCGTCAGAATTCACCAATATTGGACAAAAACTATATATTTCTGTTAAAGAACATAACACTTTCGTCTTTATATCTAGATATTTTAAACCTTCCTCATCCTAACAGTTCTGATTATTAAATATGCGGCTGACACAAAGCATAACAATGTTATTTAGAAACTCCGGTCACTGCGACTGGCATAAATTCACGAAAACATTAGCAATTCCCTGTCGTTAAAAGAACTTTTACTGCTCTCCGTTACACGATTCCGCAGCTGATCACATAACACAACGTTCTCCCCAACCAACTCCAAGAGGACGATCGTAAACGATAAGAATTCATCTTCACTGGAAACTTCTTAAGCTCTTTCTTTTTTTCTCTGATTAATTAGCCTTGTTAAAGTTTAAAGCAACTTCTGGTTAGTGATATGGCTGGCTTCCAAAGGCGTTAAAAATTTCCAGACTCGAATTTCTCCTACGAAAAGAAAGGAGGCGTTCCCTTCCTTCCATATTAGTGGTAGTAGTAGGCGGGTGCTGCTGCTGCTGCTGCTGCCTTTTGAAAATTTCGTCGCTTGTGCGAAGAATATTTTTAGTGGCCTCTCACTCTCTCTCTCTCTCTCTCTCTCTCTCTCTCTCTCTCTTAAAACTCTGTGCTTTCAGTTTGTCAGCTTAAGGTTACGACATGAAAACTTTTCAGAATTTTCCGTGATGGATATAATTAGGCAACAAAAAGAGGAAGACTTTAACTTTCGAAGAATTTGTATATCTTACTAGGATATAAAAGATATAAAAGTAGAGAATGTATGTATAATTACAACATAGCGCTGATAGTAAAGATTTATTTAAAAAGCGTAATCGTATTTTGATTTTGTGGCTAACGGAACTTAACCTTTAGCGCTCCAGTGACGCTGTTACAGGACATTACAATGCTTTTAGCTTAAAATACGTATTTAATTTAAGGAAATTTTATACCCTTTATTGTGATCCCTATTACTAATTTTGGTAGTTAATCATAGTGATTGCGTTGTCTTTTAAGAATTTAACCAGAGTATGCAATTAGCACAGCCTTATAGCATCTAATTAGTTTTTGACTGTCAGAAAAACGTTACATTTCTCTCTTTCGAAAGGTTTTTTGGTCTTAGTGAGGTCACGCCAACAGTATCATGGCATTCACACCTGATATAACCAAAGATCTACCCCTTAAATGGGTCTGATGTATGTCGAGGTAAAAATCTTTGCTTCAGGACTTGTGAGTCCATCCCTGAGTCACTCAAAATCCACCGGGATAGAGGTCTGATGCGCACCCAAATTAAAGTCTTTGCTTCAAGACATCTGAGTCATGGTATCCATCCCTGAGTTACTCAAAATCCACCGAGATAGAGGTCTTTGTTTCAGGACCTGCGAGTCATGGTATCCATCCCCGAGTTACTTAAAATTCACCGTGATAGAGGTCTGATGTACACCCAGATTAAGGTCTTTGCTTCAAGACATGTGAGTCATGGTATCCATCCCCGAGTTACTCAAAATCCACTGGGATAGAGGTCTTTGTTTCAGGACCTGCGAGTCATGGTATCCATCCCCGAGTTGCTGAAAATCCTCCGAGATAGAGGTCTGATGTACATCCAGATTAAGGTCTTTGCTTCAAGACATGTGAGTCATGGTATCCATCCCCGAGTTACTCAAAATCCACCGAGATAGAGGTCTTTGTTTCAGGACCTGCGAGTCATGGTATCCATCCCCGAGTTGCTGAAAATCCTCCGAGATAGAGGTCTGATGCGCACCCAGATTAAGGTCTTTGCTTCAAGACATGTGAGTCATGGTATCCATCCCCGAGTTACTCAAAATCCACCGAGATAGAGGTCTTTGTTTCAGGACCTGCGAGTCATGGTATCCATCCCCGAGTTGCTGAAAATCCTCCGAGATAGAGGTCTGATGTACATCCAGATTAAGGTCTTTGCTTCAAGACATGTGAGTCAAGGTATCCAACCCCGAGTTGCTGAAAATCCACCGAGATAGAGGTCTTTGTTTCAGGACCTGCGAGTCATGGTATCCATCCCCGAGTTGCTGAAAATCCTCCGAGATAGAGGTCTGATGCGCACCCAGATTAAGGTATTTGCTTCAAGACATGTGAGTCATGGTATCCATCCCCGAGTTACTCAAAATCCACCGAGATAGAGGTCTTTGTTTCAGGACCTGCGAGTCATGGTATCCATCCCCGAGTTGCTGAAAATCCACCGGGATAGAGGTCTGATGCGCACCCAGATTAAGGTCTTTGCTTCAAGACATGTGAGTCATGGTATCCATCCCCGAGTTACTCAAAATCCACCGAGATAGAGGTCTTTGTTTCAGGACCTGCGAGTCATGGTATCCATCCCCGAGTTACTTAAAATTCACCGTGATAGAGGTCTGATGTACACCCAGATTAAGGTCTTTGCTTCAAGACATGTGAGTCATGGTATCCATCCCCGAGTTACTCAAAATCCACTGGGATAGAGGTCTTTGTTTCAGGACCTGCGAGTCATGGTATCCATCCCCGAGTTGCTGAAAATCCTCCGAGATAGAGTTCTGATGCGCACCCAGATTAAGGTCTTTGCTTCAAGACATGTGAGTCATGGTATCCATCCCCGAGTTACTCAAAATCCACCGAGATAGAGGTCTTTGTTTCAGGACCTGCGAGTCATGGTATCCATCCCCGAGTTGCTGAAAATCCTCCGAGATAGAGGTCTGATGTACATCCAGATTAAGGTCTTTGCTTCAGGACCTGTGAGTCATGGTATCCAACCCCGAGTTACTCAAAATCCACTGGGATAGAAGTTTGATGTACACCCAGATTAAGGTCTTTGCTTCAGGACCTGTGAGTCATGGTATCCAACCCCGAGTTACTCAAAATCCACTGGGATAGAAGTTTGATGTACTCCCAGATTAAGGTCTTTGTTTTAGGACCTGTGAGTCATGGTATCCAACCCCGAGTTACTCAAAATCCACTGGGATAGAAGTTTGATGTACACCCAGATTAAGGTCTTTGCTTCAGGACCTGTGAGTCATGGTATCCAACCCCGAGTTACTCAAAATCCACTGGGATAGAAGTTTGATGTACTCCCAGATTAAGGTCTTTGCTTCAGGACCTGTGAGTCATGGTATCCAACCCCGAGTTACTCAAAATCCACTGGGATAGAAGTTTGATGTACACCCAGATTAAGGTCTTTGCTTCAGGACCTGTGAGTCATGGTATCCAACCCCGAGTTACTCAAAATCCACTGGGATAGAAGTTTGATGTACTCCCAGATTAAGGTCTTTGTTTCAGGACCTGTGAGTCATGGTATCCAACCCCGAGTTACTCAAAATCCACTGGGATAGAAGTTTGATGTACACCCAGATTAAGGTCTTTGCTTCAGGACCTGTGAGTCATGGTATCCAACCCCGAGTTACTCAAAATCCACTGGGATAGAAGTTTGATGTACACCCAGATTTAGGTCTTTGCTTCAGGACCTGTGAGTCATGGTATCCAACCCCGAGTTACTCAAAATCCACTGGGATAGAAGTTTGATGTACTCCCAGATTAAGGTCTTTGTTTCAGGACCAGTGAGTCGCAGGTTTTGCACCTGATCTATCCTAAATCCGTCATATACATTGCTCTGCAGTGAATTAGCGTAGGCAAGATCTCTGCTTCAGGGCCAATGTGTCGCAGGTTTCACACTTGATCTACCTTAAGTTCGTCGCATATATGAGCCTAACGTACATCGAAGCAAAATCTCTGCTTCAGGACCAAATATAATAATACTTGCATTGCAATCTGATGTCTTTAAAAGTATGGTAATTTGCATATTTAGCAAGGACTAATGCATTTTCAAGAAGTATTGAAAGTTTTAAGCTGCTCATTAATAAGTAAATAAAACTGTATTAGCTAGTAAATAAAGATTTGATTTAAGAGATATGCTTATTTATTAAGGGCAATGCATTTCAATTTTATTGGTACTGAATACACTTAAATTTGAATCTAGAATAGCAATTATAGTCTGATGCCAGAGTTTTTCATACTAGTTTAAATGGAGCCTATTTTTAAAGAACTTTGAAATTTTAAATATCAATAATAATTTCTAATTCCTAATATACACCTTTTGCCTCACTTGATTGCACTTGAATTTTTTTAAAGAATGATGTTTATTTTGCAGTAACAAAATAAATCTTGCTTTCGTTTCAATAATTAATTTCCCATCATATCTTGGTACCTTCTCTATAGTTTTTAAAGAGAATAATCCCTGATAAATCAAGACAAAACAAACGAATGGATTTGCTTTCAGTCATGAGTTAGGGATTATGACTTAAATCTAAAGATGCGATCTCTGTTTACACATCTTACCTAATGTGATTGTTCAATTTGCACACTTTGATATCATTTCCTCATTTTTCTTAATGATTCTGGAATATTTAGAAAGAAGCGTATAAACAATTCTTGAGAAATATTTCTTTTTCTATGATTTCTTTCTTTTGAACAAATCAGGAGCATGAAAATAAAAAGCTTTTTTAAACCTTATTTAATAACATCAAAAGTTATTTTAAGACATTCTCTTTTACCATCTCATTATCATTGTTGAGAATGGATAGAAATATGAAATTTTGGATAAACAGGATTTCATTTTGTCCACTTAAATAAAATTGCGCGGTTTTAAATATAATACTACTAGATTCTTTTTTATTCTTATTTGTGCAGTGAAGTAAAAGGTAAAAAAGTAAGGGTCATGCAGTATGTTTTCTTCATTCAATTTGAAATACGATAGAGAAGATTTGAATATATATATATATATATATATATATATATATATATATATATATATTACTTAGAAATAAATAAAAGGTTTAATATTTATTTTAAAAAATTTTGAGATGTACAGTATACAAACCAATGCATTACTTATTTTGATGATTATAGAAAAAAAAAGGGTTAAAATGAAACTCATATCTTGTACAGAGCTCTGTTTTATAAAACATCGAAGCATAATACATTTAATTTCAGTACTTTGTTAGATCCATATCTCGAGTTCCATGAAAAGGTATCAAATGTTCTTTAACAAACAGCGAAATTCGAGTCCAAATGGTGTTATCGCCTTCATTCTCAAATAGTCGGGATCCTTCACTTTATCATCAACGTCGCCAAATGATCGCCAAGCACAGGTTTCATTTACTCGGCATCATTGAACAGCCATTATTACATCTGTAAAACTAGTTTCTTTACAATAAGATAAACTGCGCAGGTAACCTACACTCATGTCCAAAATTAAGGTCACAAAAATGTTTTTCAAAGTAATTGTAAATGTCTATCAGTAAAATTGAAACAAATTATATTTTATATATTGTGAAGGACCGGTAACACGATGTTAACCTTTGTTGTGGGAAAAAATATTATTTAGCATTAGTTTTTGAGGAACTACTGAAATTAGACCGTTTAGGCATCAGGGATTTTTGCCTGCAATTTTGTAAATATTGCATTAAAACAAAAAAATTAGCCTGTTTCCAGTGAGAATGAGTTCTCATAATCGTTTAGACGATTCCTTGAGATGGAGAGCCGTTGGCAGGCTTGAAGCTGGGCAGTCTCAAGCGGAGGTGGCTCGATGATTACAAGTGGCACCGAAAGTGATATCCAGGTTGTGGAATCAATTCCGAACAAGTGGTACTGTAACCAGAAAGGCCGGCCGGCCAAGGTCGTCACAGAGCAACGACGCCTGCACAGGATCGTTATTTGGCATTAAGCGCACAACGGCATAGGCTGACAAAAGCTCCTCAACTTGATCGTGACCTTGCTGTTGCGTCTGGAATAAGAATTTCCAGACAAACAGTATACAGACTTCTAGCAGAGAGGGCCCTTTATGCCCGGCGACCAGTTCAGTGCGTCCCTTTGACTGCATACAACAGAAAAGCCCGGTTGTTGTGGTGCCGAACACATCAGTCATGGGCACAACAAGAATGGGGGCGTATTCTTTTCAGTAATGAGTCGAGATTTACCACACAGAGTGACACTCGTCGAATCTTCATCTGGAAAGAGGGAGGAGCTCACTGTCACTTCTCCTACGTAAAAGAAATCGACATATTTGGTGGCAGAGAAATCCTTGTCTAGGGTGGCATAATGTTGGGCAGTCGTACACCACTGCACGTCTTCGATGTGGGTACTGTAAATGCACATCGCAATAGGGATGAGATCCTTGGTGCTTGTTCCGGGGTGCTTTTGGCTCAGACTCCATGTTTATGGACGAAAACGCGCGTCCACACAGAGTGCAGATCGTTGTTGATTTTCTTGAGGAAGAGGATATTCGACGTATGGACTGGCCCTCGAGGTCTCCGGAACTCAATAGTATTGAACATGTTTGGGATGGTCTCGGAAAATCCATTGCACAGCGTAACCCCCCTTCTAATACCCTCCAAGAGTTAAAAGCCGCGTTTTTGGAAGAATGGGCTTTTTTGCCCCAAGCAATTATTTGATATCCTCATAAATAGTATGAAAGCTCGTTGTGAAGCCTGTATAGCAGTGCACGGTGGTCACACTCCATATTAGACAGGCTTTCCCCGAAATAAATGCTTTACCTCTGATTCATAATGTAACACTTTTTGATATACCCTTTTCTTAATTCCCAATTAAAATCTTTTCCATGTTATTATGTGTCTATGTTCTTTCTTCCTTTGTAGTGTATCTCTGTGCCAAATTTCGTGGCCACACAGTGAATAGTTTTTCATTTTTTGCAGATTTTATGTTTGTGACCTTAATTTTGATCATGAGTGTATATTACACATTCAAAACAATATTATATATTTGATGTTTTGTTAAACATATTTTAGCCTTTTAGCTGCTATATCTAAAATAAATATTTTACGGTAGCATGACAGAAATTTTGAAAGCTAAAGCTTATGTGGCATCTTTAAATGTATGTGCTAATATCAAATGCATTTAGGTTTCTATATTTCTATCAATGCATTTAGGTTTCTATATTTCTATCAATGCATTTAGGTTTCTATGCAGTATATTTGTCTCATGTTTTCGCGTCATTTACAATACCTTTTGTTCTTCCCTCAGACAGTGGCGTAGAGACCGGGCAAGAGTCATATAGGCTACATAGACTACGTGTCAATTTTAGAGAACGCTACCAACAACAACAACAAAAAAAAATGTGAAATTATATGACTTATTCAGAAAATTATTATGAGTTGAAGGATGAAAATGTCATGCCCCAGGCGCTACTTACCCTTTCTTTAATAGTATTTTTAATGAACAAATTGAATATTATAAGCCTCCAAATTCTGGAGGAAAAATACTATATGTTTAATTTTACTTTTGTATTAATAACTATAATGACAATGAAAATTTGAATGTAATAATTAATAATAATTTTTTTTTCAGGTAAGCAAATTTCTACATTTTGAATCCTGGGAAATAGTGAAGTAAGCTTTACAGATATTTTGAAATATATGATTATGCATATTTAATGTACAATTACAAATGTAGAATTTTATCGTTTTATCAATTTGTCCTTGCTATTGAGTCCCGGCTATTAATTCCAACCTATGAAATTTCGCTAAGTATATCAGTTGGAGTATGACATCAAACTATTTTCAATGTTTCCAGTGAAATTTATACCCTGATTCTGATATCTATAGCTGAAAAAGGAACAAAATGTTTTAAATGTTCCCATAACCACGACACCAATTATTACAAGAACAAATCCATAGGGGTGAAGTCGAATGGGAATGGAAGAAACTCAATTTTATTAATTAGCCCTATATATCAGTTCACTAGAAACTAAGTCCTGTACGTCGCGATGACCATGTTTTTTTTAAAAAAATTTTTATTTAAAAATTTCTTTCTCTAGCATCATAGTTACAGCGTTCTACAATTAATTTTCTTTATATGTTTACAAGTCTGCATACATTTTTTGAATCGTGCTTTCTTTATTTTGAACTCCGAAGAATTAACTCAAGCGACAAGAATAGGGAGACAATTATCGGCACTTTTCTGTCAGCATGTGATCAGTCTTCATTAATCTGTAATTTTTGCGCCAATTATTGCTAAATATTAGTGACAACATGATACAATACAGTAAAATAACGTACCTAAACCCAATCAGCCCAACAACCATTTCCTTGCCATATTTTGACCTTACCTATCAGTCAAATATAACTCTCGAATAAACAGGTCAACCAAAGAAAGGGGGTGGGGAGTCTCCTGGCAAGTCCTTTTCTGTCCATATTCGCTCTCATACTGTGCAGAGAAGGCAGAAAAAAAAATCCCTGGCACCATCTTATTTCTTTCTTTCTGTCATTTCCTCAAAACGCTCTGATGTTGCCATTGAGAAAGCAGCTTACCTTCTTTTCTTTAGAAGCACCCATGAGGGGATGGAGCAAAGTGAGTTATCGATTGAGGATCTGCGTATCGATTTTTGTATCGTTTCCTCCCGAAAAGAAATGTGTCAGGAGGGTTTGTCACCGGTTGAGGAGGGAAATTTTCAGGTGGATTAGAGATACGCATGCAGCCTCCATTATGTCTTCGATTGGGACAATTTTTTCCCATGGAATTTTTACCTTGAGCATTTTGAAAGTCTGCCAGTGGTTTGACGTCCATTCCGAATGAAAGGACAACTGATATATATACGTTGTAAGATTTTCCTCGATTCTTTTGGAACAGGAGTACTTACTTTCGTGACCCCTTTTCGCTTTGAAACTTTTTTGGCTACTTCTGCTTTGTATGCCATTATTTATACATTTATGAAAACATATAGAAAGTTGAAACTCACATTCTCAAAAGAATCACTGATTTTTAAATGCAAGCAGGAAAGTTAGCAAAGGATTAAGATAAAAAGTTGATTTCCGTGCCATTTTGAGATGAAGTTGATTATCATGTTATATTGATATGAAGTTGATTCCCGTGTCATTTTGGTATGAAGTTGATTCCCGTGTCGTTTTGGTATGAAGTTGATTCCCGTGTCGTTTTGGTATGAAGTTGATTCCCGTGTCGTTTTGGTATGAAGTTGATTCCCGTGTCGTTTTGGTATGAAGTTGATTCCCGTGTCGTTTTGGTATGAAGTTGATTCCCGTGTCGTTTTGGTATGAAGTTGATTCCCGTGTCCTTTTGGTATGAACCTCAATATCACGCCATTTCTGTATGAACCTCAATATCGTGCAATTTTGGTATGAACCTCAATATCTTGCCATTTCTGTATGAACCTCAATATCATGCCATTTCTGTATGAACCTCAATATCATGCCATTTCTGTATGAACCTCAACAGCTTGCCGTTTCTGTATGAACCTCAACAGCTTGCCGTTTCTGTATGAACCTCAACAGCTTGCCATTTCTGTATGAACCTCAACACCTTGCCGTTTCTGTATGAACCTCAACACCTTGCCGTTTCTGTATGAACCTCAATACCTTGCCATTTCTGTATGAACCTCAACACCTTGCCATTTCTGTATGAACCCCAACACCTTGCCGTTTCTGTATGAACCTCAATACCTTGTCATTTTGGTACGAAGCTGAATACCAGGTTATTTCTGTACGAAGCTGAATACCATGCCATTTTGGTATGAGGCTGATTGCATGCCATTTTGAGTATAGATTTGATTGCTTATTCTTGGTCAAAAAATTATAATTTAGGTTTAAATTAAATAATTTATTTAATCGGTCATATCGTTCCATTTTTTTTAATTAAAAGTAAATGGTTTATAATGATAAAAAATAAATTAAAATTTAATAATTAACTTTCCAGCATTTTAATAAAGTTACCCTCGTATGACCAATGGAGATAAATCATTTAGAAGAGTAATATTAATAAACTAAAACAAAATATATTATTTGTGATTTTATGACTTCGCCAATCAGTTTTTAACTTTGTTTAAAATTCTTAGACTGTTTTTAAATTTTAAGTTATTTTGTATAGTGTCCTTGCCTCCGCTCCTTGGCTGATGAATTCTGAAGGGCATCGGATACAACTTCAGCAAATATTTCTCATTTATACCATACAGCACCGATTTTAACTATCAAAAATTGAACTCGCCAAGAAACCTGACTTTTGCTCATCAACCCCGAAAGACAATAATGCTAATTTCAGGCCTAACCACAATAAATAACCCAGCCCGGTCAGAAACAGATGGGTCATAGCCGTTAGAAAAAGAAGCAGCAATCGCAGACCGCTCTCTCTTCAATGTTGATTTATTGTAACACAAACAGAAAAATAAAAAGAAAAGACGGTTTTTCAATCCTTCTTCTGCTGCTGCATCGTCTTCGCCGTTGTCCTTATTTGCGTCCGACTTGCTCATTATACTAATCGCCAGTCAGCTGTGGAGAAGCGTCTTCATTGCTTCGCCTAAAATAAATACGATTTCGAAACCCAGCGCTGGGAGCAACGCACTACCGTCAAAACGTAATTTGCATAAATTAATAAGGTCCCGCGCGGGTCTCCGTAGGAAAACAGTCGTTAAGTCAATAGGGATGGACGGACGAGAACACAGAAATTATGAGTCGCTTGCATAGCATGCATATATATGGCTGTTTAGATGCTGTTTGCACTGCGTCTTTTGGCACAAGTGTCGTTTGCCATGCCTTCAGGGTGGATGGACGGCAGACGCTGGATGGGGGGTGGGGAAGCATGCTAATTGGAGCTTTAAGAAAAACGTCTGCTGCAGTTTTGTAATATGCAGTGGAGTGTTGCTGTGGTATTGTTATTGAAGTAATTGTATATCTTGTTTTCGGCGTACATGGTTGGTTTTGATAGATTGTCTAGTTGTCAGTCGTCACATTCTGCTGGGTTGGGTGTCTATTGTTCATTTCGATGCTGAGTAATAGTTAATTATTGGGGTGGTTTATCATTATTATAGTTAATAAAAATGATAAAGAAACTGCTTAACAGGCCTAGATTTTAAACCCTTCTTTTCTTTTCTTTGTATTGTCTGAGAATTTTTTTAAGTTCCACCTCCAAATATTAATGTGAAAGGTAATTTTTGGGATGCTGTATCATTAGCAGCTATTCATTATTTTCTTCATTAGGAAACAAAACTAGTTCAAAAAAGCATTTTACAGTTCATTAAACAGTTGATTAAAAGTTTAATAAATATATATTCAGCTAACAGTTATGCTAATTAATAAAATCATGAGTCACTTGCATAATATATGCATATATATGACTTTTCCTATGTTGTCTTTCATTGTACAAGTGTGGTTCGACATTCCGTCATTTCATGATAAGGTGGGGGGGGAATCCAGATTTGAATTTTAAAGAAAACATCTGCAATTTCGTACCATGTGACGTGAAGAGTTGGTATCATGATGTTTGTAATTATTGTTTATTTTTGGCAAATACATATACACAGGGTCGTTTTTTTTTTTTTTTTTTTTTTCGTTTCAAGGTGGCTGGGTGATAGTTAATTATGGGATACTTATTATTATTATAACTAGTTACGATAAAAAATTAATGAAGGAATACACTGAATATTAAGATTCATTTGATTTATTTAATTTTACAGCATCATTTTTTTGAACCATTTGTACTGAATTTCGTAATTCTTACGCTGGGGCCTCAACTTTGAATAACGACACATAATCATATGTAGTTAGTGTATGTCAGTTTCTTTAATGAAATGAAACAAAAGTTATCTTCATTAAATATTTCTTCTGTCTTCATTTAAATATTTCAGTAAGTTTTTACTGTAAATATAATTAAGAAAATTTATATCCGTTTAATAAAACTATTATTTCATCTTTTCTTTCTATTAATTTATGAAACTGAGTAGCGAAAAAAACTTAATTCATACTTGAGATTCTAAAGCATTTGCGCAGTCGAAATAGTGACATAACAGAGCTTAGAATATTAAAGAAAAAGCACCGTACAGTATTCTAAATTTTTTTTTAATGGCATGAAGAAAATTTGGAAGAAAATAATTCTTTATAGATAATTATAAATGTTGTTTTGAATTATATTTTTAAATGTAGAATATTGTGTGCTAGTTGCATATTCCGTGCTAAATATGTGCCTAAAAATTAAGTGCTTTATTCTTTGCGTATTATACCTGGTTTTTTAACGTTATGTATTTTATCATAATGTAAAGTATCATACAAACTGCATTATTCTTTCAAAATATATAGTATAAATTTATATTGCATTCTTTCAAAATCATTAATTTATTCGTAATGTAAAAAATTTTTCAGTTAATATTGCCTGATTTTTTTTTCTAATTTTACATTATTATTATGTAAACCCAAACTTACTTTTTAGCTGTAAATATTTTTTCTGTATCCATTAAATATGATTTTTTAATATTATTTTTACATTTTACTTTAAATGTGTTTCTTTCATTTACCTGAATTCTATTTTAAATTGATCAATAATTTTATGGTAAATACATTCTATTTTTAACTATTCCCCTTATTTAATTTAAATTTGTTAAGTTAAAACTCCAATTTCTAATTAGTTAGAAATATGAATAATTGAAACAATAATTAAATTTTTGCTAAACAAATTTCCGATCAATTAAATTTTTAATTATATTTCCATAAAAAAATTCAGTTTTTATTTTAAATTAAAATAATAATTTTTCTTTATATATATATATACTGTGACTAAATACTAATACTTTTAAACAATTTTTATTTACAGCAAAAGACTTATATAATAAGTCTTTTGCTGTAAATAAAAATTGTTTAAAAGTATTTTCTTGCTAGCTTTTGTACTTTTCCGATCAGTTTACTGATTAGTAGTCTGTGACATTATAGAATTGTATGTTTTGGTTTGTGCTACTACCAAAGATATAAAATATTAACAATACATCGCAGGAATGTTTGTATTTTAATTGCAGTTGTCATGGTTTATATAAGCAAACTTAAAGAAGAAAATTAATTATAAATTTAATTGATTATAAGAAATATAATTATATACAATATATATAATTAAATATAAGAAAATTAATTATAAATTTTTAACTGAATTTAATCAACCAAAAAAAGTAGCAATTGCTTGGTTGAAATTTCAAATATTCATTACAATTTCACAGTTTCGAATAAAAAATATCCTAAAATTTCATCAATTAATCACTAAATTATTCAGAGATAATTTAAGGATCTTGGATATAAATAACGCAGTTCACTGCGCATTGAAAGGTTAAACGCTAGTCATTCCTGATCCTTCACCTGAAGCAGTATCAAAAAATTATGCTAATCTCACGAACTACTTAATTCTAACTTCACACTTCTTATTCACAACATACTGACTCTAACATTGTTATATTTTTGCCATTCTGTAGCATTAAAAATAATCACGACTATAAAAACAAAAAATCTATTGCAACTGCAGCAAGCAAGCAAGGTCAGTTAAGATTACATGACCTCCCCCCCCAAACAAAAATAAGCTCACGTAATCATTTTAGAAGCCTGCATTTTGTTGGCCCCCTTTCCTTATTTCTGAGGGTTGACAGTTCCAAAAAATAAATAAATAAAAAGAGAAATAAATTATTCATATCCTCGCTTATCCTCTAAATTAAATTTAGTCTTCGGAAGCTATCTGGCTGCTTTTCATAATTTTAATGAAAGAAAGCTACCTTTTCTTTTTCCCCACTTTAGTTGCGCACTGTAATAATTCCAAGGTAATTCCTGTTGGATTATCAAAGGAAAAAAAAAATGTTTTGGTAACCTTTTTAAAGCTATTTTTACCGAAAGTGCACCGCGGAAAAAAAATTCTTTATATTATAATACGCATTTAAAATTTAAAATCTCTTCCTTATTAAAATTCAAAACAGATTTGTGACCGACCGAATTTGAATATGAACCACATAAGATACTTCTAGTTTGATGAAAAGTAGATCATTTGCACAATAATGGACTCTGCCAAGAAAGAACAACTTGGGAGTTCTCTATCAGTAAATTATCTGTGTTTTTACTTCAAATTCTTGAAATTTTTTCTCGTGCTCAACGTTTGTGTTAGAGAAAAACCATATACTTCTAATTTTTTATTCATTATTTTAATGCCAAGCTGTTTAATATTAAAAAGCAATTCACATTTGGCATTTGAATACTAACCTGACTGAATACCTCGTTTAAATTTGATTTAAATTCAATGCATGTAACGAGAATATATTTAAATCAGCATAAACACACCCGTAAATCGACCTTATTTATTTTTATTGTGCTTAAAAATTATCTTTTCAATCTTTTTGACGAAAATTGGAAGTTATTTCCATTGGAAGTTAATCCTGTAATTGGAGCTTTTTAAAGCTTTGAATTTTTTTTTACAAAAAATTAGATGTCATTTTGATATTTAGAAAAAAAAATTTTATGGTAATTTATATGAACTACTTTACTACGCTAGAATATATTTAAATTTATACTTCATTTATATATTTTAATTTTATTGGTTGACAATTCATTCTTTGTCAGTGCCTTATAAACAACCGTTTTTCTAAATAAGTTGCATGATATAAATACTTTAATGCAGATATTTTAATTCGAACTTTTTGAAAAATGTCCGGATACTATCAAGCAATTTTCAAATGCAACATAATCACTAAATAAATTACGATTTAGACATATTTTATTAAAGCACAAAATGTTCGGAGGTAATTTTCGTTGTTTATAAAAGGCCGTAGAGAAGAGCATAAAAATCGTTATTTTCTTTACAATGAAGCATCGTTTTGACTCGGTTGAAATTAATATCTTTTATTTTAGTACTTAAAAATAATTAAAAATGTCCTAAATATACAATAATTTACTGTCACAATCATAAAAGAAGGGGGGAAAAATAGCGATGCAAATTTAGTTTACAGAACATTTTAATTGTAATCCAAAATATAATAAAAATCAAAATAGAATTTTTAAGAAGCAAAACTAAAATTTTAAAAACCATTTGCTTAACTTCCCTAAAAATACAGTACGACACAAAAGGCTATTGCAATTAAAAATAATAATTTTGATATCATATTTCTTTTTTTTTTGTCACAAAATAATCCTAATATGGAGTTCTCTAACTTTTAAAATTTTGTACCACATTAATATGAATACAAAATATATGTTCCGTCATATAAAAGCAACCTCCGATTAAACATCAATGGATTCTAATGGACTGCTTATAATCAAAGATTGAAAAATTTTATGATTTTTTCATTCATGAAAATGAAACTTTTTTTAATAAGAGAATTTAATATCATTAAAATAAAACATATTATAATAATAATGAAGAGTATCACAGAATTAACGCAAAATTTGAATTTGCCACCATTTGCGCAATAACGTGTTCAAACCCCATTCAAAATCCATTTGACCACTGATAGTTCAGGATTGGTTAAAATGGCGTGTTACACGATAGAACAACGTGTTAATGCAAGATTTGAATTAAATAAAAAAAGTTATTTTTCCTTTACATTGTTATATTTATATTGAATCGTAAAGTACACAGGATAGGGTTGTGTACAAAATGACACATAGGGCAAATGCCTCCACGGCTTTATTGGCATATACGTACACTTTTGTCGAAATTTTCCATGACCATTTTGCATAAATATGGCTGAATTTCTTTGATGCAGCATGGAATTTACTTCTTCAATGCACGATTTGTTGTGGAGATTTTGGCATAGACTTTTGACTTGAAATAATCCCATAAAAAGCGACCCAATGGTGCTAAATCACACGATCTAAGGGGCCAATTCTGAAATTTTCGAACTGTGGCCGCCAGACTGTTATTATTTTTGAAATATTGTTCAACAATGAAAACATATATTTCTATCGTGTAACACTCCATCTTTACTAACCTTAAACTATAACCTATCATATATTTTTTTTAATAAGGTTGCCTGCGGGATGGGTAAATTCAAATCTTGCGTTAATTTTGGGACATCCTTTACATACTAGAAAAAATAAAAAAATATTATTAATGAAAAGGAATGGGACGTACAAGCCTGTAACCAGTTTTGATATGTTGGGAATTATCTTATTAATTTAAATGGTAAATTGAATTTATTCTGTAATTATTCTTTATTAATAGGATGACAGAAAATATAACTTCACAAATATATGATTTGTTGAAAATTGTTAAGAATTCTATCTGATTGTTGGAATCTCTTCTATAATCTTTTTTTTTTAAAACTAAATATTACTTTTAAAAAAAACTAAACGTGCTGCGATTTGACAAAAAAAATTTTTGAAAACGTCTAGAACACATTTCAATATTCTCCCCGAAGAACGGTCATTAGCATATAGCCAATGTGGCTCTGCCATAGGCGCCAATTGCAAGGGCGCGGCAAAGTCATAAAATTTTATATGTGTCTGAATGACAGATTAAAGTAAAAAGTTAAAAGTGGCGCCGTTTAAATCTTGTGCATAAAAATTATATCAGCAAAAATATTATACACCATTAGTAGTATAGGAACTATAGTTTGAGAAACTATATTTTAACTATCACATTGTGTCCTATATTGAGAGTTATATTTGTCTTAAGTTCTAAAATAAAAATTCAAAAGCGAATAAATATAGTGATGCATCGTTTATAAATTTCACATTTATAAACTCATTTAACATTTCAAACCATTTCATCACAGTTTCAATTCATTCATAAAATTCTAATGAGAAAGTACTTCGTTTATTCGAAGTGAAAAAACGAACGTTTTCCAACGCTCATTTCAAGAACAATTTCAATGTTAAATGCAAACGTTAAATCCGATATCATAGATTTGGAATTGCATACAATTGATGTATTAATTGCCATTATTTGGTAATAATTTAAGCGACGAGGATGGCAAGTTTAAAGGGAAGTGACATAATTTCTTCAAAGACGAAATGAGTACCACTGAAAAACTTCCAACTTGTTTTATTTGTTGCTACATTAGGGAATAAAATAAAATTAAATTAATTCTATATATTATGTTGTACCTAAGATTTACAAACAATCAAAACGTCAGACGATAGTTAAAATTTCTTTATTTAATGCCTTTCTCCATGCTAATAAGAAATTATAATTAATACTTAAAATAGACAATGACAGTATAATTTTTTTCAATTTTATGATAGATATTTAATTTTAAAATTTAAGCAGTACTTTCAAAGCTATGCATTAGTTTAGAAGTCCACATTAAAAATTTTAATACATTATAACCATTCTTATTCGTAATTCGTAAAAATCGAGATTCTGTTTTAAAATTTCGATTCTATATATATATATATATATTCAATTAAATGTCATTGTACGTCAGTTTCTTAAAATACGTGTGAATTCTGTTATATTATGTTTATATATAATTATTCAAGAAAGTTTATAATAATAAAAAAAACTATAATTTATCATTAAGTATTGTAGAAAATTTATAAAGAATTTTGAAATTATAAATGCTTTTAACACTATTCATTTACAGAAAATTATAAACATAAACAGCTAAATTTCTTTGAGATTTTCTCACTTGGATCTCCCCCCCCCCTTCGGCTACTGATTCAGTCTTTTGGTCGGTTATTGAATTAAACACTCAAAGAAGTATTTATCATCGTTCAGTATTGGTAAATATTGATAAATTATCGCTAAAGTATGAAATGAGTTATTTCATAGATTATGATCAGCTATTTAATTAAGTCAATTTCATAGAATATGATCAGCTATTTAATTAAATCAATATTCTATGAAATATCTCGAATGTGAATTCTATGAATATCACGAATATGTATTTCATGAAAAAACTTGAAATTCTATGAAATAACTGAATAATACACTTTGCAGTTAACATACGCAAAGAACAGCATAGGTAATTTATTGACATGAGAGTAGCTACAACTTACAACTGTTTAGCGGTATTTTTTCGAAATTTTCGCACTTTCACTCGTTCTCCCCTCTCTGTCTCTTTACCTTTCTCTGTCTTTAAAAAATATCCGTCTCTTTTATTTCTGTGTCGTGATGTAGACAGACGTATCTCTGACCGATTTTTATCTGTACAAATTATGCTTCCTGTGATGAAATAAATCGAAATTAAAAGTTTCGGAAGTTTCTTCTCTTCGGCCATACATCTGGTAAAATATGTTTACATATATATAATATATATTTAAATCAGGGGTGTTTGTGCTCCGGGGAAACCCCAGAATTCCGGGGATTTTGAACTTCGATACCCGGAAATTCCGGGGATCGTCGTTCAAAAGGAAGTAGGAATAATAATGAATTATTTATTTTGATCTGGGTAATTTTGTTTGCTTTGAAAGCAGAAAACGCAAGGTCAGTGTCTGTGGTGAAAACTTTTCCTTTCTTTCTCCAAAGGCAGTGATAATGCGTGAAAAGGGGGAAAAAACTTCTTTTTTGTTCTTTCCTTATTGCGAGTTATGACTCATTCCCCCGGTTCTCGGACATTCTCTTCTGGATTCTTTTCGGCAAGTAGGCGCGGCAGAAAAAAAAGGGAGAGACTTCGTTCGACCAGATGTGCGATCACGTGACCTGGGTTCAAAGGTCTTAATTTTTCAAAAAAAGTAATTCATTGAACTTTTATAATTAGGTCATTCAATACTTCATAATTGTAATTTTTCATTTCTCCCCCCCCCCCTTCTCGAAACTCCAAAATGTCGGTAGTAAGTCCGTAAAAGTTTCAGGGGATTTTTTGGGGTCCCACAAACACCCCTGTTAAATGCAGAGATAATTATTGAAATCTCATTTTGAAATTTGCCTTTACCATTATAATGTACATCTAAAATAAATAGTTCACCATATTATAAACAGATTAAATGCATTTCATTCTGGAACGACCTGTGAAGACTTACTAGATTGACCCTGCTAAAGAGGATATTGTAGAATAATTATTTGTATAAATTAGCACCATATACGATCTGGATAGTCATATCCCTGGATAATTGAAAAACTGAAATTGAATAAAAAATAATTCCTTGATACTTGAATAAAAGAGGTTGTTTCTTCAAGGAGGGAATTTGCTAATACTGTATTAAAAATTATTAAAAGCATGTTTACATTTTATGTATTTGATTACTGTATTAAACTATTACCGCCAGAAGATATCAAAAGTTGCTCACTTTATTCCTTTTTTAAAATTTGATTTGCGATTTTTTTTTCTCCTTACAGCAATATTGCTTCTTGAAATTATATTTTAACTAGTTTTCTAGATGGTAATTTTGTCATAAAAAATGTAATATTTATAGTATCGCTTGTTTTTGACAGAATTTTAATAATTAAATTAATGAGCGATTGTCATATTGTCGATACATATAATCAACCAGATATAGTATTATATTGGGAAAGTTTTAATTTTAAGTTGCTTAAAGAGAAAAATATGTTTTCATACTCATAAAACCTCATAATTTACATTATTAAATTGTTAACAAAATTGTTACAAGCTGATCTATTAAACCTAACTCCATGGGTTTTTTTTTTTTAAATTCATGATCGATTATCAAAATGTGAATAAGTTGAGTTCTTAACGCAGTTATTTTGTTTTTTATTTATTTATATTTTCTTTTGTTTCAGCAAAGACAAGGAAATTCGTGAATGCCTTTTATTTCTACATAATATTTATTGCGAGAGAAAGAGACAATATCTACTTTTTTAAAAAAACATTTTAGAGGCAACACTCATTTTAACGAGCTTTCTCTTCTGTCCAAGTCCTTTAAATAAATTTGATTTTTTTCTCTCCCTATGGAATTTTTTGATGCCTTTTTTTTTTTGTGCAAGCACACGTCTCCGTAGTTATCCCATTACAGGTTCTGTCCTGCGTGTATTCTTTTGCAACCCTCCCCCCTTCCCTCTATTACTTTTTGAAAAAAAAAAAAGTTGTATCTAAGTGCTATTTAGCTTCTTTATTCCAGCTGTTACTCTAACTGGGGATTATTTATTTTTTAACCCCTACCTCTACGTTGTTAGGGTTGCCATTTTTGGCGACTAAATACATTTTTACTTATCGTATATGCATGTATGCATATGTGCATTTACACATTCGTTAGTGGAAATGAATAAAATGCAGTTAAAAGTTTATCTTAAGAAAGTTTTAGTGTTTCTGTCTAGATATATATATCATAACAGAGTAAAGTGTTCAGAAAATTCTTTCAATCTTTTATTTTTGCAGAGATGGGCTTTAAAATCATAGAAAATAAAATAAAAAATTAACTCCATCTTTGAAAAGGGGTGAACTATGCTTAAATTTTTAAACAAAGATTTACAATTTTTTATAGCATTTAGAACTCTCAATTTTCCATTGTACTTTTTCGATGACGACAATTATTTACAAAATTCGATTATCGAAATAAAATGAAAGGAATGTCACGTTGATGCTCTACTTGATTATTATCTTTGTTTTTTAATATTTTGTAACTTCCGAATGGCAACTGTAATAAAAATGGAATAATGTTATGGTATTTTGAGAATGGCTTTTGAGTAGAGTTTCTTACTTTGATGATATTAATAAGCATGATTTACGCCATAAATATATATTTCTGAGTGAAAATTTGGGAAGTTAAACAAAGAGAGTATATATTTGAACTATAAAAAACGTTTGTGTTAATGTGGAAGAAGAGAAGTTTCATCCATTTTATGACTACACAAAACATCGAGTTTTAATATACTTCTGGTTCGTAAAGTACAAAGTACGAAACGGAACAAGGAATGTGGGAGAAAAATTCACAAAATTCGAATGTCTGAACAAACTGAAAGTAGATTTGAACATTGTAATATGATAATGAATTAGGTTTGATTCGCTTATCTTTATATTATTTTAAAATGGACTTAGCAATAACTTTATCATTTTTATATAATTAAGAACATATTTTGAATAAATATAAATTTATTTAATAATTTTGCAAAGCGCGTGAGTATAAATCCAGCAACTAAACTAATGAAAGCATTGTTGCAAATTATAATAATTTTTAAGAAATTATTAAAATTAGAAAAAAATAGTAGGGAAATAATAAAAAGTAAATAAAGATAATTTTAAAAAATAATCGCAATTTTATTAGTAGCATAAAATATTTATTTTGAGTTTACACTCAAAAAAAAAAAAAATATTCTTACTTTAAGCTTTTTAAGGATACCATTATTTCTATGAGTATTTTTTTTCTTTAGTTTTCATAAATTATTTATAAATTTAACTATACAAAAATTTATAACCATATTTTTTACTTCTTCGTATACAAAGTTTACAAGGAGAGTGTTGTAATGTCATAAACATAAGAATGTTGTCAAAACATAAGTTGTCAACATATGTTGTCAAAACATAAGAATTCGAGATTTTGTTGCATCTCCACGTTTTAGACTACTCTGATTCCGAAAAACATTTTTTTGGAATTATGTCTATCTATCGTGTGTGAACACAATAATTCAAAAATGTTTTGATCTATATTGGTGAAATTTGGTGTATAGCCACCACGTTTGAGTATATTTATCAGAACGAAAGAAATCCATTCCGAGGAAGCTTGTCTATCTAGCTGTCTCGATATAATTTAGCATGATAACTATAGGAAAAGAAAGCTAGATGCATAAAATTTGGTACATTTAATATCTGAAGCATAGATATATGTCAGATTTAGAGCCAAATCCGTCAAGAGGTTGATCTACTTCAAAGGCATGTCAACTCGAATAATTCAAAAAATACATTGATTTAAATATATGAAATTCTGAATGTGCTTTTTTGTGTCTGCAGTTGTAGCTCTGTGAATTTGGTTTGAAACGGTCTGAAAAAAGACGTCCAAAATACATATTCGTTTAACCAGTACCTAGCGATTAATCGCCAAAGATTGCGATTACTTTAACTCTAACCGGCTTTTATGTTAATATTGTTCACTGACGCCACACGGTAATAATAAATATGTACATTTATTTGAGAGTATGCAGGGGCCGCGGTGGCCTGGTGGTAAGGTCTCGGCTTCGGAACCGGAGGGTTTCAGGTTCGAGACCCGATTCCACCGAAGAACCGTCGTGTAAGGGGGTCTGTTGCACGTTAAATCTGTCCCCCCGCTGGTGTGGAGAGGGGGTGCCAGCTCAGGTGTCGTCCTCGTCATCTGACCGCGGTTCAAAATGACGAGGTCCGTCCCAAAATGGCCCTAGTGTTGCTTCAAAACGGGACGTTAATTTAACTAAACTAAACTTGAGAGTATGCACCAAAGTTTCGGGGAGACTATTTCAGCAGGTATCGTTGTTGGAATTCAAATCTGTTTTATTATTTCGTCAAATATTTCAAATGTATGTTTTTGCCAATAATATAAAAAAAAATTTGTTCCAAACCACTGATTTACCGAATATTAAATTCCTAATCAAGATAAATTGATTCTATATTCAACGAAATACAGGGTGGTTATAATTATAGTTCCACTTTGAAATTGTCATAAAAGAAAAAACTAAGGGCCCAAATGTTGTCAATCTTGGTAGTAATTTAAAGGTTATAAGAATTTCTTTTCCACCAAAAAAAAGTTCAAAAACTCACAACCAAGGGGGAAAATGGATGCAATGTATGCAATACTGTTATGCAAAATAGTACATGAAGACATCAGTTTAAAACGTGTTTAATCGTTTCTGAAACGTGTTACACAGCATGTTCAACGTGTGTTATCTCAAAGCACTGTTTATGGTGATAATCTAAACAATTTGGCGGAACTGAAAGATGCGATACAGCGACATGTGCGTAACATTCCTCCTGATATGCTAAGAGCTTCTGTTGAGAATGCAGTGATGCGATTTAACTTGCTTTCAGGAAATGGTGGACGCCACATTGAACATGCTTTGTAACACGTTTCAGAAACGATTAAACACATTTTAAACAATTAAATAGATTTTTCAAGTCCTATTTTGCTTACCAATATTGCATGAAGTGCCATTTCCTCCCCTGGTGGTGATTTTTTGAACTTTTTTTTTTTTTTTTTTTTGGCGGCAAAGAAATTTCCATGATCTTTTTTAAACTAAACCAAGTTTGATAACATTTGGTTCAGTAGTTTCCCTTTTATGGCCATTTCAAAGTGGATCTTTAATTATAAACACTCTGTATGTTAATTCGTTCATTTTTAACGGTTAAATTTCGCCTAATTTCTACGATTTTTCTTTCCAGTATTCGTTTCTTCAGAAATCAACCTTCTACGAACGCGTCATGGTCGTAAACTATTTCGTAACGTTCGTTCGCCAATAAAGTTCCCATTTCAGTAACCGATGTTCGATACTATCTAACCCACCTGGAAAAGGTGTTAATCATAAAACTGCGGAAATTCAACCTTTCTTGGGCTATATTGGGAATGAAGGTGACGTCATGCTTAATATCGTGAAAGAAGGACACGGAGTCGTGATGTCATAAAAAAGACGTAACGTCATTGCACAATAAAAGTGGGCGTAGCCGCACATTTCAATCACGATTGAGGAAGTGTAATAAAATCGCTTCGGCTTGCCTCAGAATTTTAACACGATTTCGTGATCTGCCGAAATTTATGAATATCTATCAAGTTTCGGTAGATACCGTGCGACAGGAAGAATTAAACTTTTTGGCTGCGGAATTCCTAAGTTAGAAATTAATGAGAAATAAATTCGAGTTAAAGAAAGGAAATGTTCCAAGTTGCAATTAATGTAACGACTTCGTGGATCTGTCGTTCGATTCTTTTTTAAAAGGCGGTAATATATTATTTTTACCAGCGTAAATTTGATTGGCATTATATATTGTATAATATGTTAGAACCTTGAACAGTTTTCGGATATGTACGAGTTCTATTTATACAGATGATATTAAAACGTTTAATAATGTTTTTAACCCTTTTTCTTGCAATAATTTGTAAGATTAGTGGATCGAATCATTTTACTTTTGAAATTTAAATCTGCCGTTGGTAGTGAAGGATATTATGGATTATTTATATTATGGATTGAAATAACATAAATATTCAAACTACGATGGCATCTGATTGGTGGTTAAAAGAATTCTTAAGTCATTTTGTCAGATAATTGAACATATATATTTTATGTTAACCAATTAACTATTTTTGACAAGTCATGGAAAAACTACAACATTTAGCATTATGTGACCAGTTTATTCAATGACAATTATTATATTTATATAATAGTTTTTAAATAATTATATTTATAATTAATTATTTATGACATTTATATATTATATATAAGTTTATGAAAATTTAGATATGCATTTTCCGAAAAGGCCGAAACAGTTAACTGGTTATGATGTCATCTATAAAGTTAGAATAATTAGAAAAGCCTAAGGATCAGTCCCCTAACGCCAACCATCTGACCGATTTTGTCGATTTTTATTTAGCTTGTGAGCTCACGATCCTTACATATGCCATAAATGTTAATTTTCACCAAACTTTCCATTTTAGAAAAACAGATTTTAAGAACACCACTTTTCAGTGCATTCTTTATGCAGAAAGAAAGGGAAGGGGCAAAAAAAGAGTTCTCCAGCCCTAACTAGCGCACCGATTTCGTTCATTTTATTTCTTTTAAATGCTTATGCCATTTAGACATAGTATCAACATTTTATTACCCCCCTTCTCCTCCCTCATTTTCTAGAGATATCACAAAATATAACATTAACCAGGCTCCAGTCTCAACAACTCGACCGATTTCACCAATAATTTTGTCTCTCTGCGTGTATAAATAGCCAATTAGAATGCTTCATTTAATTGCTCAAGTTTAATTTCAAATATTTCCTTTTATTAAGATATAGTTCGTCAAAGTTAGTAAGTATTAAATTAACACTATTAATGTGATAAGCGAACAGTTGATTACTGAAATCGGCTAATTTGTATTAATTGCTATTTACCTTTAAATAAAATTACAATAATTATTTTTTTCCACTCCATTAAATTATATTACTGCGTTCGATGATAAATCTATTAAAGTTTCATATTCTTGGCTTTAAAATTTATTTTTAATAACATAAAATCCATTTTTTAAAACAGTTTTTAAGAGCACATGTTTTTATTAGAGTATTAAAAACTGGTGTTTTTTTTATTTTAATTGGTTTACATTTTTAAAATCCTTAATTTATAATTCGTTATTATAAATATTAAAGGAATGAGAAATATATTTTTAAAGGGAATCCAGAATTTTTTTTTTTCACATTCTATACCAACTTAATTTTTTTCACGTTCTGTATCCATTTGTATCTGGAATCAAAATTAAACTGTTAATTAAGTTTTGGAAGTATTAACATAGTGAATTGACATAAAAAAAAGTTAAGTACACAAGATTTCAGATTACTAGAACAACAAAAATCGAGCGAAAAAAAAAATGAATCACATTTGTTATCTTTACAAACATGAAAAAAGATAAATAATAGTGCATGAAAACCGCGCAGCTGTGTTCTCTGACGATTATAAATACAACAATGATAAGTTTTTTTAGAAAACTTCGACATTAGAAGGTCATTTATAACTGCGTTGTCTAATATCATAAACATTTAAGGGGGTTTTTTTCAGGCACTCGAAGCTATCACTTTTGGACGATTTTAACCAGTAGAGAGGTGATATTTAATCATTAAAATGAGCGCATTTTCAGAATTCTTTGTTTAGCCGTAATCTTTGTCCTATTGGATGCGTTTTTTTTTTTTTTTTTGCTTTTCATTTTGACTCATTATTTATTTATTTTAATTCAAAACCTATAAATTCATTGTCCATACAACTGATTCAATTTTCCTGCTTATCTACGGTTCCTAAGCCATCGATTTCTGACGATAATCAGGAAATAATATACAGTACACTCCCGATTATCCGAGGAATTGGGTGGCGCGGCCGCCGCGGATAACAAAAATCGCGGATAATCCGAAAAAAGCTAAAAACGGGTATAGCAAAAGAGAAAATAGTCATTCCAACTTTGAAAAATCGTTTTATGTACAATAAAACGTAAAATAAACAGCAGGAAATGTTTAACTAACGCTTAATATTTTAGTATATCACTCAAAACTAACCTAAAAGGCATTTTATTAATGAAAACAGAAAAGTGCTTTGTATTTACGAGATATAAAAAAGGATATACAGAAAATTAATACATATGTGTACTGTTTTAATGGTGTAATGTATTATGTAATTACAAAAGCATAACTGTAAAACTACACCTTTTTGAAAAAATCAGTCAAAAAAAAAAAAAAAAACTTTGTGCGGCAGGCGCGGATAACCCGCCCGCGGATAATCGGGAGTCTACTGTATATCTAAACAAAATGTTCTATTTTAGATGGGTGGTCATACTGTAGCAAACTACCTCACACAATACTCATTAGTACATAATAGAAACCTGTTGTTACTTACCATTCAGGCTTTGTTTACAAATGCAGATAATATGTCAATGTACTTGCCATGCAATAAATAAATAAATTCAAGATATATTTGAGGTTTTCCATTATATGGAAGTTTGCAATATAATTTGGTAAGTCAACCCTACATTCTCTTGTTTGTTAGAACATAACCTAAAGATTGCCAAGTATTATAATTGTAAACTGTCTCCTCTTGCACCTTGAACCAGAATCACATTCTACTCCAGTTTGGATGTACATTGCATACTTTTCTTATTTATAGTATTATTTTAATTAAAAAACAAGTGGAAAATTTACACTAACTTCTATATTGCGAGATATAAACCTCAAAAATATTTTGCATTTTGCATTAGATTTTAAATTATTTCGAAGATAACTATGTTATATTTCTAGTGTGTAAATAAAATTATGATTATTCCGTTAGAATTTTGCGTTGAGTGTTAGCCATTTCGGTAAAATTTTGTTGAAATTCATTTCAAATTTGTCAATTTAAAAGACAGGGCTTGTACAGAAATTTGTTTTTATAGATTGTTATTATTTTTATATATCATTTAATTAGAAAACACTTAACAAAACTTAAAAATTAGCTTTTTTAAAAATAACAACAACAAAGCCCTCAGACATCAGCAGTCAGAAAATCGATATTTTTGTATTAATCCTTTATTTAACGAGTTATTTGACCATCAATTTTCCAGTAATATTTTTGCTTCATTAGATACATTTTGGTGCTTCATAATCCCAAGAAAGAAGTGAAATTTTTTTAAAATTAGAATACTTATTTAATAATCAGAAATTTTTATTTTCTGCCTTTAGCTAATATCCAACCGCTCGCTGACAGAGCTACATTCGTTGTGTTCTTTGGAATATTGTCAGAAAAAAATAGCCACATTCCAAAGATATCAACATGATTAAAAAAAGTGCTTCTATCGTCGGAATATAAAAGGGTTAACCGCATGACTTTGACGAACAATGGTACAAAATATTGATCGTTGGACTGAATTTAGCGAGTAATATTTGGCGATATTTTTAGACGATTAATCTCTGAGTTATGGTTAAAAACTATTAATTTCTGTCTTGTAGTTGTGATATAAAAATTATAAGTATAGTTACGAGATCATACATCGAATTCCATTATTTCAATGACATGCATGCATAAAACAGACCGACAGACGATCAACTCTTTAATGGATTTGATTACAAATTTGATATAAATATGCATTTCAGATCTTAAATATGGGTACCAAATTTTATCTATGTTAATCTTTTATTTTCTTTTAATTATCATGTTCACTTATGCTCGGACAGCCGGATAGGCGTGCTTCCTCTAAATGGAATTTTTCCAAAATTGGAAAGTGCTCTACAAATTTGATAACAAGCTCATGTACCAAATATCATCCCTCCAGCTCAAAGCATTTTTGTCTTATCTCATTCATAGTCACGCAGACAGAATTTAACCCTCAAGAGTGATCTCGCAAACTCTCTTATAAACTTATCATGAGAGAGAACGCCTTGAATGGCATGGCATGGCATGGCATGGCATTGATGTGCAATAGTTATGAAGTATTAACTTTGCGCGTAAATTTAGCAATTTTACTGAATCCATCATGTGAACCTTAGCGAGCTTTTTGTCGGTTAATCCCAGACAGGCGGTTAATAGTATCCGAAAATTGAATTTGTGTTAATAAGCATATTTCTGAAAAGTAGAAGGCAGGTTTGAAAACATAGAAGTCGCTTTGGATTTTTTTGATTCTCTTTAATATCCATTCCAGGAAAGCATAGTTATTTACAAGCAGAGATGCGGACAAAGCACGTCCGCCACAGTGCGGCACTAAAGCAGAAGAAAGGAAGAGGGCCGAAACAAATGATCACAAGTCTTATATAACATGAGATTTCCGCTCACATGGCGATTGAATACATGTGTTGACCTTTGACAAGGGCAACGGAGGGATCATTTTCACTTTATACGTAGAACTGATTGCGCAGTAATTTTTACACAGCTTCATACATGGAATGGATCAGCAAACAAGAGAACACTTTAGAATGGGCCGAATCAGGCAAAAAATTTAGGAAATTAGGATTAAATTAAGTTTTAAAATATCATTTCCTGTATATATATATGTAATGATATTTTAACTCTAATTTCAATTTAATTAATTTCCAAAGTTTTATGTTAATTTAGCCCATAGTAAGTTCATTCTCTTATTTTGTGATCCAATTCCACTTTCTGTACTTAATTAATTCAAGAGAAGCTTTATAAAATTGCTGAATCGACT
The DNA here is from genome assembly GCF_947563725.1 of Argiope bruennichi. NCBI lineage: Eukaryota > Metazoa > Arthropoda > Arachnida > Araneae > Araneidae > Argiope > Argiope bruennichi. The sequence goes on from NC_079156.1 coordinate 56,124,221, forward strand.
AAACGCCGACACATTTCCACGCTTCGCTTGAAGGGGTAGAAAATTGTCCAGTAAGCACATTCTTTTTAAAAGATCCCTATGTTTCCCTTACTTGTGATTGACATGCGTCAGAAATCACCATCAGAATCTTATTAATATATTAGCACTATGAAGAAATATTTTCCGTTTCGTCTTTTTTTTTCTATTTCGTTCTTTTTCGACTTCTGCTTTTGTGCCGAGCTGTGGCGGACGTGCCTTGTCCGCGTCTCTGCTTGTAAATAATTATGCTTTCCTTATGGATTAAAATTAATTTAAAAATATAAAATGCCTCATCTATGTCTTCAAACCCGCTTCTGCTTTCAACAAAATAATGCTTATATAATATACCGTTTCGTTAGTCATTTATCATGTCTACATAATTACGAAAGTATAGACAGACAGACAGTCAATCCATTGTTGGATTTGGTACAAAATTTGTCGGGAAACTACAATATAGATGTTAAATCTGTGTGCTAAATCTTTAACTTATATGAGGAAAGACGAACTTCTGAACAGATTTTATTCAAAATTTGATCCTGACAAATCCTGATCGGATTCAAAATTTGGACTCATTAGATCCTGAAATGCGGTGATTTGTCAAAATCTCAAATTTGAATTTTTTGTCAATTGCAGTACTTTTTTAAAAATATGCATCGTATATGAGAAAGTAGAAATGTAAACTATTTTTATTCGGATAATAGAGAAAGTGATCAAAGTTATAACATTCTCGCCTCTATTCAAAATAGCAGGTAAGTGTAATTTAATGATTACCACAATTGTACAAGTGAAATGATAAAGTAGAAAGAAGCGTAATGGGCAGTAAACAAAAAAAAAAAGAAAAAAAAAAAAAAAAGACGCAGATTCTAAACATTATAAATATAATTCCTTAAATTGACACGCGCATACTAATAAATTTTTCGTTATTATGCAAATTATTCTTTTTTACAACTTCGAGACCCATTCTTTCTTCCCCAACAAAATGGAAGAAATCACCGGACATACGCCATTTTAGATCCAATTTCCTCTTCACAACTGCTGCTGTATAATTTTCCATTTTTCTTCTTCTACGCGAAAAAGAGTTAAAAGGATATTAAATACCTGAGCAACTAGAAATATATATATAAGTACTAATATATATATAAAAAAATACATCGGAATGAACTTCCACGAATTTTCTCCCCGAAGATGGAAAAAAAAAATGGTAGTAATAAAAAAAAGTAAGTGAACCGACTCAGAAAGAGCCAGCAAAAAAAAAAAAAAAAAAAAAAAAAAAAATGGCGGCAAAAAAAAAAAAAAAAGAAAAGTCGAATCTTTTCGTCTAATCCAACCACGTAGCTGCAATAGGGGAAAAAAGATTGGATCTCCTTAAAACGTTCCATAAGCTTCATTCCCTATATCTTCCACTCTACCCCTCTTATTATTCTATTATTATTATATTATTTTCTCGGTCCTCGTTTCTTTTCTGATGAAGCTTAAGTCCCATCATCCCCTGCGCCGGCCGGGGGTGGCAGGTACCAGGCCGAGCGATAGAATTAGAGAAAAAGAACTCACTGACTGATATAAATCCCCCAGCTCTTTTTTCTTATTGGTGGAGACGCTTCTTTGGATTCCATTAGAGAGAATTCGCCTCTAATGACAATTAAAATTGGAGGAAAAGATGTTATGTTCATAATTAATGAATGGGTCTTTTCATTAATTCTTTTTTTAGAGGAAGTGAAAGTTCGCTGCTTTAGCAAAGTGTTATTTTGTAGCAAGCGATGTGTCTTCTATGTGTATTTAACAAAGAGGATGTTGGTTTTTTTTAAACTAGGGAGGGTGTTATTTGGGCTGCAATTATAGAATGAAAAGGGAGGTTTCTTTTTTTTTCTTTCTAAAAATAATAGAAAAAGAAAAAAAGAGAAAATTCAGTTTAAGTTTCCAATTTGCTGTCTAGTTTGTAGAGGACCAGTTAAAAGTAATCTGGACTGTTCAAAGAATAGTTTACAGACGTTAGTTCTTAAATTACTTGTGATTTTCAAAGTAAAGTAACTGTTAAATGTCTGTTACATTCTTAAAAAATTAAAGGTAATACAGAATTCTATTGTGATAATATCGTGGCATGAAATCCTTTAGGTTCGTTTCTTCTATTTTTATTTTATTTAAAAATTTTTTTCCTTGATTAAATACTAATGATAATGTGCGCATAAAAAATGTATTTAATACCGTCCCAAGGTGCATCTGTAATTAATTGTTTAGTAACTAAAACATTGAAAAGTATTATTATAAAAATATATTTGAATCTTTTTCTTTAATTTTTCCAAATTAAAGTGCCGATTGAGGCCTTCATAAAAATGTTTATTCGATAATGTTAATTTTTTCACACATCTGACTGTTGCATCAAATTGTAAAGTGTTTGTTATTATCATTTTAATGTCTGTATGTCTACGCAAACAAACATTACTGAGGCCGACAATATTTTTGAAGAATTAATTTTAAAAAACTTTATGTAAATTTGCGAATAATTTAACATTATTTATGTACGAAATAATTTAACATTTGTAAATATACACATAAAATAACGGCAATAATAAAGCATTTAATAGAACATATTTAACGACAATATAACATCAAATTTAATGTTTTTCCTTAGTGTGATAGTTTTAAAACAAATAATAAAATACACAACTATCTAAAATCAAAGAATTAGAGATTAAATAAGCCAATAGCAATACTCATGTTTATTTACTTTCTGCAAACATCACACAGAGCCAACAACTTTCGGCGGTAGCATCACACATATGTATGAGCGGACACTGACTATTGTTTCAGTTATCACACACATGCTGTGTGAGTGGCCATTAAATTATTAAAATTTGTAAATAGTCAAAATAACGATTAATTTAAAAGATAAAAAAAAATGGACACGTTGAAGTATCTAAAGTAACACTGAAAGTTCTTAAACAAGGTATGCCATTTAATTAGAACATTATTTAAGTTTGTTAGCTAAAGAATTAAAAAAAAATATTCTGACATTAGAAACAATAAATGCTTACAATGTTGATAAATTTAGGAAGAAATTCCATTTAATTATTTCCCTCGCTGGTTATATTAAACAAGATATTACAAGCAAGTTATTTTCAATTATTTGTAGAAACGAAAATTACAATAAATCGCATATTTTTTGCTCTTTCTTCAATTTAATATATATTTTTAACTTTAAGATGCTTATAAACTAAATACTATTTCTTAATTGCGCCAAGTGTGATGTAAAAGTCATTCAAAGTGATCTACATGGTAGAATGTTAAACCTAGAGCTACCATTTTTGGCATGGAGTTACTTAAACCTAGAGCTACCATTTTTGGCATGGAGTTACTTAAACCTAGAGCTACCATTTTTGGCATGGAGTTACTTCAAGAATAGTAGTTGAAAGAAGTTTGGGTCTCTAATTTCGCATTTAGTGATATAGCCCCGAATTTTCATTCTGGTGTGAATAATAATAAGTACAAGAACAGTTTATTTTCGCTGATTATTTTGCTTGATATTATGAAGTGATAAAATAAACTGAAAGTAACTGAAGATAATAAACAATTTGCTGCGGAAATTAGATGAAAAATTGTACAATAACAAATTAGACAGTATATAACCTGTCTGGTTATAAACTTGGGGCAGATCCTAAAACCTGTAAATCTTTTTGGTAAATCTGTTTTACTGAACTTAACAGACAGGGGAAGTCTTGTTTACCTCTCGGATAAACAAGAGATTTCACTTTTGGCCCGGTTTCAGTTCAGAAGTTTGAGACAAGGTTTGAAAAAGTGCCCTGGATGTATTTTAAATTTCAATAAAATGTTCCAGATTTTTAAAAATTGTATTTATAAATAATTGTCTCGTACTAAAAAGAAGATAAATTTAGATATTTTCAAATGTCAGTTATAAAGCTAAATTTTAAGAAAGGTATTAAAATATAAGCGAATTCTCTTGTTCTGTTCTTTATGCTTAAAATGATGAATTTTCCCAAATTACCGAAGTAATCACGATTTAGAATTTTTTTTAATCTTAAAAATCTCTGAAAAAAATTTATTCAGAGTTTGCTCTAATTTTGTATAAAATTCCATCCTTTTATTTGAAGTAAACACTTGGTAGTTTAAAAAAAAATTAAAAAGATTAATTTGACTTATTTTTCAAATATCAACAATATTTGTTATAAACAGTATAAAATAATTTTTATTTTAGGAACAATAATTGTCTTATGTAATTTTTTTGAAATCATTACTGAAAATCTTGGTGAAGATTTGAGTTAGATGCCCCATTTTATTTCCTAGGATAGTCACCATTTATATATCCCGTGTCCAGCAATATAGTGAAGGATTTAGACATTTTTCGACCTTATGTGGTACATTAACCTCCTTCTTAAAAAACACAGTCAATCTAGTCTTATTTTTTGGCATATTTTTAATTTACTCAACGTGTTAATCATAAATTATTTATTAAAGATTAATTGTTTATTTTAATTTGAGAAAATGTATTTGCTTTTACTTGTTTACACATTATTTCTACGACTGCTTGGCAGCACACAGCTATATATCAGAATATGCTCAATATTTAAAATACTCGAATAACATAGTAAACATGATAGATAGAAGATACAAGGAAAATAATAGGTAGGTACCACACCAATTACATTTGACGAAGTGCTAGTATTATCCTAATATTCTATAATTTATCGAAAATTTTATTTAAAAAAATTATGTAGAGATTAAGCTAATAATATTTTTAATCGACCTGCCTGGGGTCTCTAGTCAGCTACCTAATCGGAAACGGCCTTTTTACTATTATTTAAAAACACTCATGGTTGAAGTCTGTATCTTTTTGTTTTACCTTCAGTTGAGAATTTTGGTGACGAAGTTTGAAACTTGCAGCTATATAAACTGGCAGCGCACAGTTATGTTTAAGAATATGCACAATACTTATAAATATTCTAATAACAAAATAAATGCGATAGATAGGAAAATAATAGATATTAACTTCATCGATTGCATTTGACGAAGTGCTAGCATTATCCTAACATTCTATAAATCACCGAAATTTTTATTTAAAAAATTTATTTAGAAATTATAACATTTTTTAATAGACTTGCCTGTGGCCCGTAGGCAGCTGCCTTGTCGGAATTTTGCCTCTTTCCTACTATCTAAAAGCGCAGATGGTTGATGTCTCTATCTTTTTGTTTTACCTCCAGTTGAGAATTTTGGTAATGATGCTAAAAACTTACATTGTTTCAGATACTTGGCAAGTTTGTAGTCATTAGTTGTGTTGGAATTTTCAGTAACATTTTTCTATTTAGTTTTAATGCATCTGAAAGTATGTAATCCTTACTGCATCGATTCTATAAATAGTTTTTTTTCCTCTGATACTCAACGGAATATGCCTAAATCAACACGGAACTTTTTTACACTCGTCCTTAAAAAGAAAAAAAAAAAAAAAACCTCATCTGTAAGACCTACGCAAGGTCAAGTTGAAGATAATGCACAGCTGGATATCAATTGGACGCGAAGCATAATAAAGCGAGAGCGAAAAGATGCCCAGAAAATGATGCTGTTTCCGCAAATGAAATATACCGCAAAAAGCAAGCAAGCTCTCAGATAAGATTGAAGGGGTTTTGTTTTTATTGAGTTAAGTTTCTTTTCTTGTTTTGCTTGGCGCTTGGCTTCGCGCCAAGAATCATGCCAACATACTGGAGGTGGCTGTCAACGTGTAGATTAAAAGGTGCACGTGTCTCATCTTGTTATCACTTGGCGGAAAAAAAGTCTTTATGCCAGCACGTGTTAATTCGGGGGCTTTAAGCCAAATCTTGGCGGACTTGAATGGGTCGTGATAATGATATATTGCACTTTTTTTTTTCTCTTTTTCCTGTAGAGTGTAAAAAAAAAAAAAAATGCGGAATGGAGGTCAGATTCTTTCTCCTACAATTGTTATCAAATATCTTTAGACAAATAATCACAAATATATCAAACGTGAAGTATAAATAGAATCAAATGTTACGTTATACTTTGAGTATCTTATTTAATTTGTACACATAAATCTCCCAACTTCAAAATTTTTATCTTGCTATGATGTTTATATTATACTATTTATAAAATATAGTGAGTGATCGATAAAATACTTTTAAGCTTATTAAATTCAAAATGGCTGCTTATATAGCCAGAAAAATCCTGAATTTATTGAAACAGATTGCAACGCCGTAACTGCGAAATAACGTAGTTACAAAAAATAAAGGATATCGGTGGAAAAGCCTTATTAGAAAACTGTATGTTATACCATAATAAAAACAGTGAAAAATGTTTCATAGAATTATCTGTAAACTTGGTGGATATAGTGATTAAAATTATGAAATTCTCTTGTCTTGAAAAAGGGTTTATCCTAAAATTGAAAAATGTATTCTCCGGTATCATCATGCAATTTTTCCTTGTTATATTCATTCGCGAGAATACATTTTTCAATACATTACAAATGCATATATTTTTAAATTTTAGGAAAACATTTTTCCATTTAGGGTTAAGTCACGGAAGATTTATAGTTTTAATCGCTAATATAGCCATCAATTTGCAGATGACTCCATGAAACATTTCCCCGTATTTTTATTAATGATAGAACTGATTGGACTTTTGGCCGATCTTCTGATTGGACTTTTTGACCGATATCCTTTATTCATTTATTTATTGTAGCTTCCTTATTTCGCCGTTATATAAAGAAACTAAGTAACATGCTTTACTATAACTACGTGTTTCTTATATCGTTTTACTATAAGTACATATTTCTTCCTTGCCTTTTCGAGAAGTTGTTTTGAATTTAAAGGGCTTAAAAGGATTTTACTTATCACCTTGTATATATTTAAAGAAACGCCATTGGTGAGTTGCATTTTGCTGTTATAATATCTCAAATCCACTTGGTAGAATCACATAAAATTCTTCATAACAAAGGGTCGGCTCCTGCGTATTCGGCGCTCAATACGAAATTATTGTGGTGCCCCCCCCCATACATATTTAATCCTCATCAGGTACACAAGTATTTTCTTCATAGAAAAGTGAATTCTTGAACTCGGTGCTTGTATTTCCGTTTCTGATTAAGGTAGGTAAATTTCTAATAGGTAATTTTCTATAGGTAATCTGCTATTGTTTAATTATATTGTATTTGTCTGCTTCAACTTGGCGTTTCTGAAATTTTTTTCTCCATAAATTAATTTTGAGTGGGTGTGGACATGTACCCCTTTTCACCCTCCTTCGGTTATGTCACTGATTTCACCAACTTGACAAACCTGAATAGATATAAAAAAAAAGAAACATTATGAAATCAGTATTTTATAATGCTTTATTTTATTCAATCTTTATTTCTGATCAACTAACTATGCTCTAGTCTGTTTTAATTTTATTAACTTCCAGATTTGAAAGTATGCCAATATATGGTGATTGTAATTTTTAATCGCAACGAGGACGACACACAAACCAGAAGCTTTACTGACTTTCATAACAGCGTCCCAACAAAAGACCAAAATGTCTTGGGGTGCTATTGGGACCAAATGTTATTGGGATGCTAAACCATTACACTCAAGAATTCAAGATCAATATTCTCAAGAGTCGCTGAAATAAATGTTAATGCGTTTGTCACTTTTTTTTTTTTTTACAAACAAATGTAATCAAGGAGAGAAAGAATAATGATATATCTCAGGTACCATTTAACTCTTTAAAGGGCCATTTTTTTCTAGTCATATTATATTAAAATATTTTTAGGCTTGAAATTAGACTAAGAAAAAGGATTCATTTAGTGTATTAGATAAATTTAATTTGATTACTTAATTATTTTGGCTAATTAATAATTAAGTAACAAATCAAGGCACATCATTTTGTCTGACATAAAGAATGGAAGCATCTAAGTTTCTGACTTTCTAAAAAAATTTGTCAGAACTTATGCCAACCTACATAATTTCATATAAATATTGATAAATTTGGTAAGAAGCCTACATCCCACGGCCCTAGAAAGGGTTAAATTCGCTGAGTCACTGATGACATTCGGAGGCAAAATTTATATTGAGCTTATTCTTGCTACGCCACTGGTGAGTCAAGATCAAACTGAGAAAATCAAGCGGGTATTACAAGGCAGTGGTGTAGCAACCGAGGCGGGAGGCGAGAGTCATATAGATACTCTAGATACCAATCTTGGGAAAGGTGCCATAGAGACAAATTAGTACAATTATGCCAGTTTTTGAATTTAAATGCGACGAGAGGCGAAAATTTAATATCATAGTCCGGGCACCATTTATCTTTGCTAAATCAATGATTTATGATAAGGTATGAAGAAATCACATTATGCTCCGAGCGCTATTACCTTCTTTACGCCATTGTTGTTAGTTAAGGGATTATTATTATTATTTAAGTTTCTCACATTCTAAGAGAAATTGTCACAATTCCCCGAAAATTCTACCATGAAATTTTTATGAATATTTGTTTCATGAATCCTAAAAAACAAATCATCTTCGAAATTAACCCTTTAAAGGGCCATTTTTTTTCTAGTCATATTATATTACAATATTTTTAGGTTTGAAATTAGAATAAGAAAAGGGATTCATTTAACTTATTAGATAAATTTAATTCGATTCATTAATTCATTTGGTTAATTTATAATTAAGTAACAAATCAAGACACATCATTTTGTCTGAGATAAAGAACTGAAGCATCTAAGTTTCTGACTTACTAAAAAAATTTGTCAGAACTTATGCCAACTTACATAATTTCATATAAAGATTAATAAATTGGGTGGGAAGCATACTTCCCAAGGCCTAGAAAAGGTTAAGTTAGTCTCTAGGCTAACAATATAGTTGAGAAATGGAGCATATTTGACGAATGAAATGGGGCTTGTTGTATTTTTTGAGTTTTGATCTAACATTTTAGAATTTATCAAAATTTGGATGAAATCTGTCAATGAGAAAATTGTTAATCTGTCTGTCTTTATGTAAATGAAGGTGATAGTCTAGGGATACCAAGAAGCTATTTAGAAATGTATAAAATCCTTTGGATACCAAAAGTGCAAGCATGTCAAATTTGGGATCATTCCCTGCATTGTATTTAGCGAAATACAGCTATTATGTAAAATATTTTGTAATATATGTTGTATGTAATTTTCAAACTGGAACTTAAGAAGAACATAAGTATTAATATTTTTTTTCTGTTTTATATTTTACCCTTTCGTTTTTAAAGTTACTTGTTCCAAATTTTTATCAAATAAAGATCACAATTTGTCGTTAGATCATTATTATATCGAAGGAATTCTTTTAAGTTAATCACTTAGAAATTTTCAAAAGATACTAAGTATCGAAGTATTAAGTATCTAAGTTAAGTAGCTCAGATATTAAGTATCTAAGTAATGGGGACAATTAAATGATGATGAGAAAATCTTTGCAGTTGAAATTACACAGTTTCTTTCGAATATCCTATTTTATTTTAAATATCGAAAGTATTTGAACACATTGTTCTGAGTCAGCTTAATTAATTTTCAATACATTGCGTCACAAATTCCGAAAGATGCAACGATGGTAATTAGGAAAAACAAATATAATTGAGGGCCAGTAAAATAAATAAAGGCTCGTCCTTTACAGTGATAATAATACAACCCCAATCAATACATCAATACCAGTCATTAAGTCGAAGTCAGAAAAGTCGAGTTTTGAAAAGTTCGCTAAATATCCACTATCAATAGGACTTCATCATTCATTCTGATCGAAAGGCCAAACTAAATCGTATTTACATATTTGAATAATTACCTTTCCATTTAGTGCAAAAGTATCGAGGAAAAGCCCTGACACCCCTGCCTGAGCCGAAATGCACTCTTCCCACCAGCATCGACCCTGATGACTAACCGCTTGGCCACTTTTTGAAACTTCATCCGCGAGAAGTTCCTCGACTGGATTCTGGCAACAGTGAAAGTTTACGAAAAATTTAATCGAAATCGTTTGATCATCAGTCTTATTCTGGGAAAGTAGCCGAGGCGTTGATCACTTAGTTGAGAATGTTGCTTTTCGCCATAGTTTTCAGGGAGTTGAATTCCGCACAGTTTGAAATTGCTTCTGACATTCTTTTTTTAACCCCCCCCCCCTCTTCTTTTGTTATCTTTGTTCTTTTTTTTTTCTTCTGAAATTTAGAGGGGTGGGTGGGACAAACCATTTATCATACGGTGGAGGCAAGAGACAATTTTTCTTTGTTTTCCCTATCTGAGAAAAGGAGCTTGTATTCTCCAATGCATCAGAAGAAGTGGAAAATATAATTATTCACTCTGACGCGATGGAGTTGACTTTTTTTTTTCAGAAAAAAATGAATGCTATGTAATTAAACTCCTTCTTTATCGGTGTAAAAAAAAAACAATAAAAAAAAAGAGAAAAAAACTACTAAAGCTAAAAAAAAATATTGTCAATTATTCATTTATTTATTTGTTTGTTCAAATCGTCTGCAATTTCTGTGGAATATTCCTCTTGGGAGAAAAAGGAACAAGGGACGTATTGCATGGCGAAGTTTCTAGATTTGGAAAATAAATGTAAATAAATGAAAGGCAATCGTTCCATTTCTGTTAAGTCATTTAAAATTAATGAAGGAAAAAATATTTTTCCATCGCAATTTTATTTTTCCAATCTGTTTTTGTTTTGTGAAGAATCAAGAAAAATAAATCAGAGAATGGCGCGCAGCTCTTTCATAAACGCATATCTGAAAAGAAATAAAGATGATATTTATCGTTTGCCACTTTTTTTTTCTTTCTTCTTTTACTTTTCAAAAAATGGCATCGCGTTCAGCTGCGTAAATTAGCTTTTAAAATCTGAGCAGCCGATAAGAAGAAGAAATCACTATGACACAGAAGGCTCTGATCTGACAATTTTTTTTTCAAAGAATGAATTGAAAGACAGTTTGATGTGGGAAAAATAATAATGTTCTAATTTTTTTTTTAAAAAAAAAGAATGTTTCTTTTGATGCTACGTCGTTTTCCGCTTATTCTTTAAATGCAAATTAATTAAATGAAAAGGAATAGGGAAAAAAAAGCAGATAAGGGAAGGAAAGTATGAAAAATTCTTCGCGGCAATCTATTGCTGAAGAATTAATTATAAAATCAATAACATGTTATTAAAACATTTCTTTGAGAATGCTTGATTGAATTTTCGCTTTTGCCTATCAAAAAATACTTGGATACGTATCTTGTGGGTGAACACAATATGCTGAGATAAGAAAGGAAAATATGTTAATGACTATTTCATGGATGTTCGCGAGTTTGTTCGAATTGGCTAATTAAACTGAAGTCATTAAAAAAAGATTCCTGCTATCTGGATATTGACATTTTTGATGTAATATTTTGAAATGCGTTTAATCTTCTTTGATTTTAAAAACAGAATATTAGCTTTGATAAGAATTTTACATTAATTTTCTTTTAAGTATATAAAGAAGTAAAAAAGAAAAATGTAGTTGGGCAAAAACCACACTAGAGATTCTTAAGAATAATCAACATTTTAGAAATAAGATAAGATAAGATAAGAAGAAATATCTTATTACAACACTGTTGAAATAAGATATTTTTTGTTTAATTTAATCTAGTTTAATTATATTAACTTCCCGTTTTAAAGCAACACTATTTGGGAACGGATCTTGTAATTTTGAACCGTGGTCAGAGGACAAGGACAACAAATGAGCTAGCATCCCCTTCTCCAAACTTCCACACCACACCAGCGGGAGGAGGTTCGGCCCTGAGGGATTTAACGAGCATCAGACCCGCTTACACGACGGTTCTTCGGTGGAATCGGGTCACGCACCTGAAACCCTCCAGTTTCGAAGCCGAGACCGTACCACTTTATAGGGTCTCCACAACCCTATAATATATATATATTTTTTAAAAAACATTTTATATAAATGAAATTTGGCAGGTTGTCTTCTGTACAAATTATAATCTTTTTTCACATTTTGTACTTAATCTGCGAACCGGAAGCAGATATATTTTTCTTTTGTAAATTCTGATCTGTGATTTCGTAGCAAATTCTCAGTTTGGGACTGCAAAGTCGTAGGTTCGAGACTGATTTCCAAAGAGTCATCATATGTATGGGTCTGGTTCACTAAATCGATCGAAGATGAAACGTTCTTCTTTTTCTTTAACTCTATGAGAAGGTTTGAAGAGGTCACTCAGACATCTGAATAGAATTTCGATATTCGATTTTAAACAGTTCTCTGGTAGTTTTTAAATGACACATTATTGTAGCTCACTAAGCCTATATGCATGGGCTGCGGTGGCCTGGTGGTAAGGTCTCGGTTTCGGAACCGGAGGGTTTCAGGTTCGTGACCCAATTCCACCGAAGAACCGTCGTGTAAGGGGGTCAGTTGCACGTTAAATCCGTCATGACCAAACGTCCACCCGCTGGTGTAGTGTGGTGTGGAGAAGGGGGGGTGGTGCCAGATCAGGTGTCGTCCTCGTCATCTGACCGCGGTTCAAAATTACGAGGTTCGTCCCAAAATAGCCCTAGTGTCAAACGGGACGTAGCAAAAAAACCTCTTCAAACGGGACGTTAATATAACCAAACCAAACCAAAGCCTATATGCATAATTATTTCTTACTCCCATTGTTGTGAGAGTAGATAAAAAGAGGCAATTTAGAAATTTTAACATTGACATTACGATATATATTGAATGCAAACATTATAAACATTCATATTGATCAAAAATTTCGTTAGTATCCATAATTATTTGATATACATAATTATTGAAATTTATAAAAATGTTTTAGAAGTGATACAATATTATTCGGGTATCTTGTCATGAAATGAAAGATATCAATCTATTGGTCTATATTTATTATGCCACTTTTAAAATCAGCTCGTATACTAATATTACTACTACTACTACTACTACTACTACTACTCCTATGCTAATAAAAAAATACTACTATACTATAAATAAGCTCCTCCTACTATAATGCATTTATGCTATAATTTTCTGATCATCGTAACCTTCTTGAAAATTGTTTACGCGAAACCTCGAATGAAGGAAAGTAATTAAGAAGAGGCGGTTTCAACTGCAGGAATTTTGAAGAAAATCTCATGGCGCTATATCTGGTGATTATGCAGCTTCTGACACTTGATTTTCTTTGTTGTGATTATTCACGAATAATAAACTGAGAATAAGTAGGACATAGTGGAGCAAAACACATAGTGGTTCAAAATTTATGAATTAATCCGTTAAAATTCGAGTCGTTTTCGATATTTTCGGCATGCGAACTTGCTTAATTGTCAATTGTCAGTAAACATTAAGCTCCTATTCTTTGACCTGACTGGCATTTGGTGATTATACGAACTGGGTGATCTGCCAAACTACGATACATCTACAACGGACTCTTTGCATCCTTTTAAATTTTATCACTCTATTATTTTCGTTTTAGATTGACTTTTATCTGTATAAAAGGTATTTTACTATATATTACCAAAAGAAAAAAGAGATTAAGTTGTAAAAAATCCAATTTCTTAATTCTTTCACAATATATTTATTAATTTAGTTAATAAAATATGTCTTTGTGTCATTTAAAAAAATTTCTCCAATCTGTATCTAGAAGTTTAGAAATTGGCTAATGAACTATAACTACAGTATGTATTCTGACATGCATAATTTTGTGATTTTTTTTTTTCGCTTTGCTAATGAAAATATAATAAAAGTAGGAATTTCCAATTAGTATTTTTTAATTTATAAAATTCATATTTTAAAACAAAAATTTTACAAAATCATATCCTAATAAAACAATGGAATAAGAGCCAGCAGTTCTTTGTAAAGTTATGCGTCGCACCTTAAAAAAAGTGATGTAACTAAATATGAGAAAAAGTACAGTAAAAAAAAATGTTCCCAGAAAAAAATCAAGAATAATAATATCATTGTCTGTAGTGAATTCATTTTCCGAATCTCATACTCAAACAATGCATATCAGCTGCATTATCGTTTTTTTTTTTCCTATTTTAGAACTTGCATTCAGGTTGTTGAGAATTCTCAGCATCGAAAACAAGGAGAACAAAAAAACACATAAGCAGAGAGAATGCAAATTATGTTGTCTAGATTTTGTACATGAATTGCTTGTTCTAGACCGTTGAAAAAAAAATTTCCATTTCGCAAAAATATTTTTATTCTAAAATCTCATACGATTATATTATTTTCAAGAAAATATTATAAATAATGCAACGGAAATATGTAAAATTGAAAAAAAAAACAACCCTTCAGTACTTTTTACCCAAATCCATGCAATTCTCCAACTTAAATCGATATATATTCTTGAGAGATTTAATATATGGTTTCTAGAATTTTCTAGATTGCTTTTTGATATTGGAGTAAGGAATTTCCCAGAAATTTTCCGGAAGGAATTTGCGATGTAGCGCTTGAAAGCAATCAATTTAAAATAACAAAATAAAGATCGTTCATTATTCTTTTAGTAGAAAGGTATAAAACTGCTGAAAAATTTAAATCAGCAGAAAAAAAAAAAAGGTAAAAATTTATTCTCTTGCAGCACTATGATACATGCTGAGTAACGAATATGTCGCTGCTGTCGCATTGACTGTGGGAGATTTTCTTGCCCCCCCCTCCCGTCTAGGAAATTGGCATAAAAGTTTTATCAGAAAGACACCCCCCCCATGTAGGATTTATACATACCCAAAGTAGATTAGTGTTTAGGGCCCCACAACTTTATAAGTAACAAAAAATTCAAAATTTATATTTTCTGATATACAAAGTACTGTAATCGTCAAAGAATTCGAAATCTATATTTCGAAAATTCTTTGTTCCCTGTCTCCACGAATCATAAAACACATTTTTGACACCTTCCCCCCCCCCTCACGAAATTGGAATTAAAATTTTACCAGGAAGACACCTTTACCTTCCCCTCCCCCCTCAGGTCACATTTATATGTAGGCAATGTAGATTATTGTTTAGAGCTCCTCAACTTTATAGCTAACCAGAAATTCAAAATTTCCATTTTCTCATATACAAAGTGTACAAAGTACTGCAATCGTCAAATTCGAAATCTATATTTTGAAATATCATTGTTCCATGTCTCCACGATTCATAATATATTTTTATGAAATTTTCCGGGGTTCGTTTGGATAGGGAAAGTTATATGGTGTGAAGAACGCTCAATCACCAGGCGGCAGTAGAAAATAAAACAACGACGTTCATTTACACGAAGACGACAACTATATACAACACAGAAGACGATTATCTTTAGCTGAGACGTGCAGCAGCAACAACAGCAGCATACACTACTGCAGACAGTAGCGCACAGCTTAGTTCAGCACTAGTTTCACTCCGTCGCTGCTCCGCTTATCTATAGAAGGCCAGTTCTTTACAGTCGATCCCGACTACTCTTCGACTCCACTGGTCCACGACTACTACTGGTTTACGACTACTCAATTCACCGTCGCTCCCCGGTGAGCTGCAGCTCCTTTTAAAGGTCTCAGGAGGTGGAGCTAGAAACCTCTCAACCAATCAGGAACGTTCGAGGCGTAACTCAATTTTTACTGGACGGATCGAGAAAATTCTCGATGTTTCGGGTATAATCTATTTTGGCGTCAAAGTCGCCAAATGGTCGCCAAGTTTGTCGCCAAGCTCTGGGACCTCCCATGGAACCAACTATACTGTGAAGCAGCATCACAGGTTCGTAACAATATATTTGTAGAATTCTGTCTATCTGTAAATAGGGAAAGCTAAAATGGTTTAAGGCAAGCGAATGAAATTCTATATGTTCTTAAATGATTTTCGTTCGTTTCATCAATGATATCTAATTAAATTTTAAATAAAATTCATATGCAAGAAGTTTATTTGTTCGAGTACAAGTAAACAGTACAATTATTGTACATAAGAAACTAGATATTTAAAATTTAATATGCAGTTTTAGCATCCAATGTGTGGATCCGCGTTAAATTTGGTCTCTTAAGAATTTATTGATCTGTATCCTCGCATGAATATAAATACTATATTTCCAAAATGCAATTTGATTGTTTAAGAATATAAGTGCTTAATTAAATGATTATCTATGTACAATGTTTACGATTTGAATCTAAATGTACCTTCAACGTTTCAATCTAGCCTTTTAATAATTTCTATTAGTTAAATATGGCAGAATTATGGATTGGTAGCAATGTTAGTTATCTAAAAATAAATAACTTAAATTACGTAAACATTATATATACATAATAATTAACACATGAAAGTGTACAAAATAAATATCTATTATATAAAAATTTTTACGTAAACATTGCATTTCATTCGATTTCTGATTGGTAGATAGCGAGTCATCTAATCCATGACGTTTGAAGTTTGTTTTGCCAGTATTGTTTGAAATATTTAATGAAAAATATTATTACGTCGTAGTAAGTATTTATATTGCACTTGACAATGAAATGGTGAAGGAAAAAAAAAAAAAAAGAAAAGAAAAGAAAAGAAAAGCTTTAATTATCAGCAAATGAGTTTAAAACAATATTATTTGTTAATTGCATTTTTATACGCACCGTTTGTGGCAACACTTATGAATAGTTTTCCGATTTGTTTATCATTTACGAGTAATGGAAATGTTTCATCTCTCGGCTAGCAATCGTTTGAATACCTAAGCAATACGCGTTTTAAACATGCATTGTCTTTTTAAATAGTAATGGGGCGTCTAACGATATCAGAAGTAGGACCGAGCAAGAAGCTGCCGATTTGAATAGAAAAGTTGACTGTGAAGCTCCTAAGTTAACGACAAACCTGAAAAATTGAAATAATATTTAGATATTGATGATATGAACAAAGAATGTACTCATTATAAGGATTTGAGTTTTGAATTTGAAATGGGCCGATCGGCAAACGTATATTGTCATCATTGAAAGATTCACCTTCCAATATTGAACGAATGGTCAGTGAAGTTTGAAAACTTGACAAATGGAACTGATGAACATTGGGCCCATATCGGACAACATCTGGGTTGGCGAGCAAACCCCCCTAATAATGTTATAATAAAATATATAAAATCCATGGTAAATATCTCTTTATAAATTTTTATACAATATCAAAGAATTTCTTCTTGAAGGGGCTCAATTTTTAGCAGGAAAAGGACGCATTTTTATCCTGATATTTTTTTGATAGAAAAAGACAAAATGTAAGAGAAAATATCCTTATGAAATATTGATATGAGTTAAAAATTTTTTGAATTAGCACCAATAAATTACACTTAACCTTAATGTTTAGAGCTAAGTCCTATAATGCCTTAATATGTCACTTTGTTCGCATCTGATATAACTGTCGCTGTCTGCCTACTCTTTGCCTGGAATCCAACAGTGATTCCAGGCAATGATTCCTCTCAGGTATGGACCAAGCACTTATCAAAAAGACAGAGACAGCGGTTTTTTAATAGCACAATCCATACTTGTTTCCATAAACTTTTTATTCGTGACCTTTCATCTGGAGGGCCGCGGTGGCCTGGTGGTAAGGTCTCGGCTTTGGAATCGGTAGATTTGAGGTTCGTGACCCGAGTCCTCCGAAGAAGCGTCTTGCAAGTAGGTCTCGTGTACATTAAATCCATCGGGGTCAAATGTTCACCCGCTGATGTATAAGGAAGTTTGGAGAGGGGTTGCCAGCTCAGATGTCGTCCTCGTCATCTGACAACGGTCCAAATTTACAAGGTTCGTCTCAAAATAGCTCTAATATTGCTAATATAACTAACGTTACTTAAATATACGTTAATATAACTAAAACTAAGCCTTCTTTCATCTGATATTGAATTGTTCTAATTTGCATTCTATGTGAGACTGCAAAAGCTTAATTAAGGAATCGCCTCTGTCTCTGTGCATCACATCCATATTTTAGTGCTTTAAATATCTTGATGATAAAATATATTAATAACGCAAAATATATTACCTTGATATATTGCATTAAGCTTTAATCGGTCAATGTAGATTTGAACAATTTCTGGTAGTAACCAACCAAGTATAAACTGTGGTTTTATGATCAAACGGATTGCTGAAAAGGAAGTGATTTAAAATATATAAACATTACAAATACATTAGTATTAATACATTTATTGGTGAAAAAAATAAAGGTACGTTTCATATAGAATCATTTCTGTAAATATTTTTTTTATCAGTTTTGTGCGGTATCAAAGAATTTCGGCTTCAAAGAGGTCAATTTTTAGTTGGAAAAAAGATTATAAACAATTTATCCTCTTATATAATATTATTTTATATACTCATGATAGTTACAAAACTATAAAAAGATAAAAATTAAGGAAAAAAATCCTTATGAAATAATGACATGAGAAAAAAAAAATGTTGGGTAGATAACATGAAAGACGAGGTTAAAAATTGGCCTCACAGCAAAAAAAGTTCGTAATTCATATCTCAAGGAGAAAGACATTTTTCAATCACTAATATATATCTATACACATAGACACAGAAATGGAGAAACATTTCTTTTCGGCAAAGGGAAGAAAATAAAATAAATAAATAAATAAACGGATGAAAAAAAATAAACGAAATCAGTTCTGCATTCCTTTGGGATTTCTAAGCTCCCATAGAGTTTAAGAAACGGAGGCATCTCGGAGAAGAAGAAAAAAAGAAAAAAAAATCCGAAATAAATAAATAAATAAAAGCTAGAAAGATAGAAAATAAAACACAAAAGAGAGATATGATGCTGACAGATGGTCCACCAGGAATTCAAGAGCTTCACCCACCCTAAAGTTTTTGAAGGTACTGAAAAAAAAGAAAAAGAGTTGAAAAGAACATAATAATAAAAAAGGAGCACCTTTTACAACTCAATCTTGAAACCCTCCCTTGCTGTCCAGTGGGAACTGAGCCCTGAATGTATTTTCTAGGCACTGCTTACTTCAACTCAGGTTGCAGATAAGAGACGCGCTGATGCACTTCAATATGAGAACAGATACTCTTCCTGGACGCGCGTTCGAAAGTTTTTCTTTCTTCCATAAAGCGACTTTTTAGAAGGAACGTCAAGGGCGTAGCTGCTGTTTCGACACTTAATTCCTCCAGATTTTTTCCCCCATGATATCGCCTGCTAGGTTCATATCCTTTAAAAAAAATTTTTCGGTAAAAAAAAAGCTATATGGATAAGATTACATTGGTGGGGTCGTTTTTGAGATATCTTCGACTCTTTGTCGGGGAGGGTCGTGGCAGATATAGGATTGAATGATGGGTTTGTAACAAAAAGTTTTGCAGTGATTATCTAGGGAGTGAATCATCTGTCAAACGAGAAGATTTCTATAAAATGTAATGTTGTGAATCTTTTCTGTAGGACTAATGCATACTTTAACGTTGGTTTTTCCTTTGGAAGTGACTTTTTTACAGAATGAAGAACATGGTTAAATTTAGACCTTTTTAACACTCTCTTATAGCTAGCCACAATGTCCACGCACCACCTGCATTTATTTGTTCTATTCGTTTGTAAGACAGATAATATGGCTACTGAATGCCATATTAAATTTGCTAAAATATGAGACAAAATTAGATGGAATAGTTAAAGAAATTGCAGTAATTTTAAAGTATGTGACAACGCTCAGAATAAATTTTTTAAAAATTCTTTCGAAAACAGTTATATTTTTGAATATTTGCATAAAAAAGATTGAAAAAAAAAACATCTATGAAATCAAAATATACCACTTAAATGGCAAAAGGTTTTCAAAAATTAGAAAAAAAGAGGCCTTTTATTTGGATTCAAAAGAGGTATAAAATAAAAATTTTCTTTAGATGTTTTTCAAATGATTTGCTTAAAATTTTGAAGATAACTTAAAAAATATATTATCTAGTCCTTGAACTAAACGATAAGCTATATTTCTATCTTTTCTTTAAATTTTGGGATTCGAATGATAAATAACGCAAAATTTAAAATTTTTTTCGCATTGTGAAGCACTAAAACAATTATAAAATATTTCTTATTGAATTGAATGCTTATTCTCTAATTTAAGAACTTTAGAACATATTGAGAAATTATTATATCAAATTTGAACATAAAATATGAGTTAGATATTTCGTAAGAAAATTCTATTAAAGATTAGAATTTTAGAAAATGGCATCTAAAAATGTAAAATGGCATTAAGATGTACGGAAATACAATTATAAAAATCAATATAACTTCCCGAAAAAAAGAACTCGGAGACAAAATTCTAACGATTGTATAAAGAAACTTAATCAAACATTAAGAATATTAAATAACTAAATTCGTAATTTATCAAAATATCGATTTTTCAACATATTCATCTACCTCAAGAGACAGTGCTTAATTACTGCACATGTATATTAAAACTTTTGTTTTTACTCGATATATTAAAAGTAGAAATAAAAATGTCTGTAGAAAGCAACTTAATATTAAATTGTTAAAAGCGCGCGAATGATATGTGATTAAATAGCGAAACAGGTTAATTCTTCCCCTAATTTGCTTTTAGGTTGAAAACTAATGAGACATATACATCCCAACCATATAAAATGGACAAACACATATCTTTTAACATTAATTAACGGGCATACATTAAAATTTAAAATTATTTAATTTAATAATTAATGTTTGCCTACAATGTTCTTTAATAAAAAAAATAAAGACTCACCAAAATTATCAACTTTTCCTAAATTGATAATTTTGGCGAGACAATTTCTTAATTTTAGCACCTGAACAATAACAGTAGCTTTGTTAATGCATTTGGTTTAGTTATTTCCCAATTTACATCTGCAAATTTAGTCATTATTTCATATGGACCTGAAAAAACTTTGGATAATTTTCTACGATTTGGATAATTGAATCCCCCATACATTATAATATCACAAAATTTGAATGTGGAGTATTTGAGTTCAGAATTATATCTTATTTTATTTTTATCATGGTATTTTATGGTATTGGTTTTTGCTTCATTTCTTGGTTTCTTCTACTAGTGGATAGAACTGATTTCGAATTATGGTACGCACAGGAGGAAATTTTGAAACAGAATGGGGTGTTAAATTATATTCATTGCTTACTTGTTCTAAAAATCTGGTCTAAGGGATTTTAATAGAGGAAGAATTGACCTTACATTTAATTTAGTTACTACTATAGATTAATTCTTTCACATTTCCTATTAGAAAATTCTTGCTTTCTATTCTTTAAAAACAATTTGTATATAATGAAATTGAGTTTTTATAAATTCATTACAACTTCCATTTAATTTAATGTTTCGATACAGATAAACGTACGACAGCTTTAATTTTGGCTATAAACTATTTAATCAAGGCAAAGTGAAGAAGCCTGTTTTAGTGTCGGTCTCTAATTATTTAACGCAATTGCTCTGTAAGTAGTTCCTGTAAAAACTGCTTTCCCGCAAAGTTTCTTCTGTGGCAGTGGAGGTTTCTGTACGTGATGACTTGTAGCTATATGTATACGTCTTTATAGAAACAGTTCACTGAAAATTGCAAAGAAATAATTGGCAATTTTGAAGAAATATTGTTAAAGATGATTCGTTGAAAGTTCTCTAAAGAGCTGGTTGATTCCTTAATTTACAGATAATTTTAGCGATAAAATTTTAATGAATTGAGAATGTATGTCATCCATTAGGGCAGTACATTGGTTTTCTCCCAAGTGCAACAGATGTAAATGAACATCCTTTTGTTTCTTAAATTTGGTAATAGTATGAAACTAGGAAATAATACGCCATATGGTCAAAAAGTTATTTCTTTAATTCTAATAAAGCGTAAATCAACTATTTATGAAGGATTGAAAGATAATCCCTGTTGTTAAATGTAAAGAATAATAAAATATATATGTATTCTAGTATGTTCATTTTATAATTTTTCCTTTTTTGCATTAGGGTAAATCAGGCAATGAAATAATATGTGATAATATATCTATACTTATAATAAAGCTCAATGTGTGTGTGTGTGTGTGTTGGCGCTCTACAGGCCAGGTCATTTGACATACAGCTATCAAATTTGGTACATGCATACCTTAGAGGTGGGGAATGTGCACCTGGGGTTCCTTTTTTTTGAAATTTTAATTAGAATTTTAATTATTAATTAAAAACTAACTTCCCCGCCAAAAAAATCTTCCATTTTCCCCACCGCCAACTTTTCCGCCAAAAAAATCTTCCATTTTCCCCACCGCCAAATGAGTAAGGCTTAAATTTATTTTTCTCCCAACAGCAATGAGGCTAGGGTTAACATTTTTCGGCGGATTATTTCAAACGATTCTGTTCATTTTCTTAATGTTTTATGCATTTAAAATTAAACGTTGTTAATTCATCCATGTTTCAGATTCATTTTGAAGTACTTTTGAATTAAAATAACACAGGAATAAAGGAAATTAAAAATGTATAATCTGCATAGCGTTACCCCAACTGGCGTAGAAAAATTCCCGCATTTGCGTTACCGGAGCTGGCGAAGAAATTTCACGCATGCGCATTCTGACTGTTGCCATGACAACCGTTATCAACGGATGATTTAAATTATTTTTAGGTTAGTTGCTTGCTTTTGTAAGTAAATTGTATTTATGTTAGTTATATATTTTTTGTATATACTTATAGTTTTAAGTACATCGTTTTTTAAGTAGATTTTTTAATCTGTTTTTAATGATTTAAATTATTTTTAAGTTAATTGCATGCTTTTGTAATTAAATTGTATTTATGTTAGTTATATATTTTTTTGTATATGCTTATAGTTTTAAGTACATCGTTTTTTAAGTAGTTTTTTAAACCTGTTTTCGACCGATTACTTTAAACGATTCATTTTATTTTCTTAAAGTTTGATGCATTTAAAATTAAACATTGTTAATGAATCGATCTGTTCATGATGAATCTGAGAAAATTTTGTTGACAAATTCTTGAGATATTACATAACTTAAGAAAGATATTCTTTTGTGCCCATAAAGTTTAAACGCTCAGTGACTCTATTATCAGTAATCATATTATTAAAAAAAGTGCTTTGTTTCAGTAAAAAATATTATTGTATTAATTGCAGTTTAGTCATTTCCATTTTAATTTTAAGCATAAATTCTACCGGAACTAACAGAAAATTAGAGAGATACATATTATGTTATGGCTGAAGGACTTTATATTATTATGAGTGAATTACATGACTATCAAAATTTGAAGCTTTAAACTATTTGATGAAGAAGCTATTAAAGTAGGAATTACATAAAATATTTAATTATTAAAATTTTAACGAGCATTAAGATTGGCGAACCGGCTGGTCGCCAAAGGCGGCTAGTAATACAATAAAGATATCAAAGTATTCGATATTTCTGCATTTTAGGTTTATTTTATGTTAGACAAAAAGAGTTGATGAAATCATAAATGCCAGCACATTTTTATAATATGGATATCAATAAAAAAAGTTACATTCTTTAATTTTGGATTTTAGATTTAAAAAATCTAATAATTATCTTGATATCATTAAAAAAAGTTACATTCTTTAATTTTGGATTTTAGACTGAAGTAACTATAGAAATAATGGGTATCAGTATGTCTGTATAAAATAGATACCACAAGTATACAAAGTATCTTATATTTTTCAATTTTTTTTTTTGAATTTAGAAAATACATTCTTTGAAATTATGGATGTCAATGCAGCTGTGTATTATCGATGTCATATTGTGTAAAATCAGAAGTTAATTTTACTTAATTTTTTATTTGCGAAATCGTACTTTTTATTAGTTTTAGTAATTGATTTACAACTTATTAATTTATTCTAGAGATTTCAGCGCTACTTTATTGCAATATTTTTATTTATTTTCTTATAGAATTATTCTAATCGTCTAAGAAATGATATAAATTCATATAATTTCTTATAACCTACAAATTTAGCCAGAAGCATTCATTAAACAATATTATGTAATTCTTTTCAATCAAAATGCAGCTTCAATAAATTAAAGACATCCATCAAATCAGCTGGCTAATTCGCTAACACACTGAGCAGCTGCACCTCTTGTATCATTCTAAGGGATCAGTTACTAAAATACAAATGTATCTTTTCGTTCTGAACCTATTTCTTTAAAACTGACATTATAATTATTCATTTAATCTGTAGAATCTCAATTATGCTCATACGAATTCTTTTTTGTATTGAAATAAGTCCTTTAACGTATCTTTTTTTTTCTGCTATTCTTTTTTAAAACAACTATTAGTATATATATTAAAAAAACTCCAACAAGGATGACATATATTTTTGTTGGTCCATTTATACTTCTGGGATTTTTTTTTTTGCAATAAATCTTGAGCACTCATTAAGCATTTCTTTCTGAACAATGAACAAAATATGTCATATTTCTCGGTTATTTATTGGTTTATTACATGCATAAACTATACCTGTTTAAAATCCGATATTTAATTAAAAAATTGCTTATAATGTTATTTCTTAACTATTTGTAGAGCACGTTAGATTTTTAGATAGTACATGCAAAAAAGCTTTATTTTACAAATCTGTAGTTATTAACAGAAATTTACAAATCTGTAGTTATTTGTAAATTTATTTTTACAACTATTACAAATCTGTAGTTATTTACAAATTATTTACAAATCTGTAGTTATTTACAAATTATTTACAAATCTGTAGTTATTTACAAATTATTTACAAATCTGTAGTTATTTACAAATTATTTACAAATCTGTAGTTATTTACAAATTATTTACAAATCTGTAGTTATTTACAAATCTGTAGTTATTTACAAATCTGTAGTTATTTACAAATTATTTACAAATCTGTAGTTATTTACAAATTATTTACAAATCTGTAGTTATTTACAAATTATTTACAAATCTGTAGTTATTTAGAAATTATTTACAAATCTGTAATTATTAACAGAAAAGTGTCTTAAAGTTCAAAAGAATCTATTTATTGTTGTAATTGCTATGTATTATTTGTTACATATCTATGACGTCTGATGAGTGTCACATCATGAGCGTCACATTAGTAATGCAGAATACAGTTACATTTTTAACAGATAAAGGCATTTGGTTTTTACTGCATGATAAAGAATAGAGTTTAAAACCAAACTGGCATAATACATTTGAAAAGTGTATTATATACTTGAATTGATTTCATTGACATAAATTCTGTTCCACCAGTAGTTGGGTTCTAAAAATTCTTTCTTTTAATATATTAAAAAATCTATTAAAAATCACGATTTTATTTTATTATAATATAAATCAGCAATATATCAGATTTTAGTGATTGTTCTCTAAAATTAATCTTGTCAAGTTTAAATTGATCAAATTTATGAGTTTTACAGAGTTTTTTTTTTTTTTTTTTTTCATAAATTTTGATGGAGAATATAGCAAATCGTTTGGCTCGCAACAGTTTTATTTTCTCACTAATTATTTGGTAAAACTTAAATTTCTGATATTAGGTTATAATTTTTTCTTTAATAATGTTTTGTCAAAACTGTGGAATTATATTTCAAAAGGTAGATTAAATACATTAATAACGGATATAAGCGTAAAAATTTATATTTTGTTTAATGATACAAAAGCAATAGAATAGAACATTAAAAGCATAAGAAATTTGTGCAAAAATCTGATTTTTATGCCAATTCGTTCGAAAATGCTATGAACGTTTCTGTGATAATAATCTTTGACAGAATAGTAATTTACAAAGACGTGTCAATATACGCATTTATATATGACGCCAATTTGTGACATATATTAAATTTAATTACAGCTAATTTTAAAATGCACTGTTATTAATGTAAAAAAAAGGAAAATTTGTAATATTTATTTTTACATTTTTTTCTTTAGTAAATTTATTATTTTAAATGATATGGAATGTAGAAATTTCTTTTTTCTGAAATTCATTTCAAGGTGATGTTATTTTGTTGATATAAAAAATCAATTAAATTGATAATTTGACTGTTAATTAAGATATGAGAATATTAAAATATTATATCTCCATACAGAATATATAAAATTGCAGAATTTTATAAAACTTGCTCAAAGGGAATCAAATAAAAATTACTGTACAAAATTCCATTTTTTTTTTTTGCTATATTAGAAAAAAAAGATATTAAAGTTTCGTTTAGGAATATCTTTTCCAAGTTTCACTCCATTAAAACGGTTACCCCGAGTTTTTTATATTCTCCTAACCGTAATAGATTTTTAAAAAAAGTCAATCGAAAAAAAAAAAAAAAACCACTCCAAGCATGCGCACTACCAGTTATTGACCCCTTCCAACTCCACTCGTTTTTTTTTTCTCCCACTTACTTTCTAATTACAACCGTTTCTTCAATCAGCGTAATCATTAAATCATTAGGAACGAATTCCGCTGAACGCGTTCAACTCCTACGCGGGCTGAAGAACTATAAAAGAGAAGGAGGGATTCGGAGAAAAAAAAAACGAAAACGAAAATAAACAAGCAAGAATAAAAAGCGGCATCAGCAGCTCCATCCCTAATATGTGGTCGAGGTTCGTCAACGAATTCGAATTCAACCTTGAGCCTGCTAAATTGAATAATAAGGATGCATCTGCTGCTGATAAAATGATGATGATGAGTCGACGAGAAAAAAACCAGGCCAGCGCTAATGAAATAATCAAATAATAAAGAACGATCTTCTCTTTTTCGACAGTGAGTGCAGGGTGCATCATGGATGTGGTCATCTTAGTTCGGTTAGAGTTAAGATGTTAATGACCTTCAATTTTGGGGTATTAAGGGGTGCGTAATAGCGGAATCAGCATTTTGACTTCTCAACGGAATTAAGGAACTTTTTTTCAACATGGTCGTTGTGGGATGACGCAAATTCGTCGAACGTTTCATTGCGTTAAGTGTGGTCTAATTAGATAATTTGTAAGAGATATTATAGCTTTATCATGCAGTATCTATTTTAAATATATTGTTTATAAATTGGAATACGATATGTAATTTGTGCAATGGGATTGTTTGATTCAAAAATTGTTTGAAGGACTCTCTCTTTTAAAAGAGAGAGTATTATAATTTAATCACACATTACTTGTATGATTAATTGTTTGGTTTAGATATTGCTTGAAGTATTCTCTCTTTTTAGTCATATAGTTGGATCTAGAGAATATTATAGATTTATCATATACAGCACTTATATGATTAATTATTTGGTTTAGATATTGCTTGAAGTACGCTCTCATTTTAGTCGTATAGTTGTAACTAGAGAATATTATAAAATAATCCTACATTACTTGTATGATTAATTGTTTGATTAAAGTATTGCTTGTAGTACTCTTTCTTTTTAGTCATATAGTTGGACCTAGAGATATTATAGATTAATCATACAGTACGTAACTTTCAACATAAGGTTTATAAACTGAAATACTTTCTATCTGTAATTTGTGCGATGGGATTGTTTGATTCAAATATTGCTTGAAATACTCTCTTTTTAGTCATATAACTCGACCTAGAGGATATTATAATTTAATCGCACATTACTTGTATGATTAATTGTTTGATTCAAATATTGCTTGAAGTACGCTCTCATTTTAATCGTATAGTTGGACCTAGAGAATATTATAAATTAATCATACATTACTTGTATGATTAATTGTTTGATTAAAGTATTGCTTGTAGTACTCTCACTTTTTAGTCTAGTTGGACCTAGAAGATATTATAAATTAACTATACATTACTTGTACGATTAATTGTTTGATTCAAATATTGCTTGAAGTACTCTTTCTTTTTTGTCATATAGTTGGACCTAGAGATATTATAGATTAATCATACAGTACGTAACTTTCAACATAAGGTTTATAAACTGGAATACTTACTATCTGTAATTTGTGCGATGGGATTGTTTGATTCAAATATTGCTTGAAGTACTCTCTCTTTTTAGTCATATAACTCGACCTAGAGGATATTATAGATTAATCATACAGTACGTAACTTTCAACATAAGGTTTATAAACTGGAATACTTACTATCTGTAATTTGTGCGATGGGATTGTTTGATTCAAATATTGCTTGAAGTACTCTCTCTTTTTAGTCATATAACTCGACCTAGAGGATATTATAGATTAATCATACAGTACGTAACTTTCAACATAAGGTTTATAAACTGGAATACTTACTATCTGTAATTTGTGCGATGGGATTGTTTGATTCAAATATTGCTTGAAGTACTCTCTCTTTTTAGTCATATAACTCGACCTAGAGGATATTATAGATTAATCATACAGTACGTAACTTTCAACATAAGGTTTATAAACTGGAATACTTACTATCTGTAATTTGTGCGATGGGATTGTTTGATTCAAATATTGCTTGAAGTACTCTCTCTTTTTAGTCATATAACTCGACCTAGAGGATATTATAGATTAATCATACAGTACGTAACTTTCAACATAAGGTTTATAAACTGGAATACTTACTATCTGTAATTTGTGCGATGGGATTGTTTGATTCAAATATTGCTTGAAGTACTCTCTCTTTTTAGTCATATAACTCGACCTAGAGGATATTATAGATTAATCATACAGTACGTAACTTTCAACATAAGGTTTATAAACTGGAATACTTACTATCTGTAATTTGTGCGATGGGATTGTTTGATTCAAATATTGCTTGAAGTACTCTCTCTTTTTAGTCATATAACTCGACCTAGAGGATATTATAGATTAATCATACAGTACGTAACTTTCAACATAAGGTTTATAAACTGGAATACTTACTATCTGTAATTTGTGCGATGGGATTGTTTGATTCAAATATTGCTTGAAGTACTCTCTCTTTTTAGTCATATAACTCGACCTAGAGGATATTATAGATTAATCATACAGTACGTAACTTTCAACATAAGGTTTATAAACTGGAATACTTACTATCTGTAATTTGTGCGATGGGATTGTTTGATTCAAATATTGCTTGAAGTACTCTCTCTTTTTAGTCATATAACTCGACCTAGAGGATATTATAGATTAATCATACAGTACGTAACTTTCAACATAAGGTTTATAAACTGGAATACTTACTATCTGTAATTTGTGCGATGGGATTGTTTGATTCAAATATTGCTTGAAGTACTCTCTCTTTTTAGTCATATAACTCGACCTAGAGGATATTATAGATTAATCATACAGTACGTAACTTTCAACATAAGGTTTATAAACTGGAATACTTACTATCTGTAATTTGTGCGATGGGATTGTTTGATTCAAATATTGCTTGAAGTACTCTCTCTTTTTAGTCATATAACTCGACCTAGAGGATATTATAGATTAATCATACAGTACGTAACTTTCAACATAAGGTTTATAAACTGGAATACTTACTATCTGTAATTTGTGCGATGGGATTGTTTGATTCAAATATTGCTTGAAGTACTCTCTCTTTTTAGTCATATAACTCGACCTAGAGGATATTATAGATTAATCATACAGTACGTAACTTTCAACATAAGGTTTATAAACTGGAATACTTACTATCTGTAATTTGTGCGATGGGATTGTTTGATTCAAATATTGCTTGAAGTACTCTCTCTTTTTAGTCATATAACTCGACCTAGAGGATATTATAGATTAATCATACAGTACGTAACTTTCAACATAAGGTTTATAAACTGGAATACTTACTATCTGTAATTTGTGCGATGGGATTGTTTGATTCATATATTGCTTGAAGTTCTCTCTCTTTTTAGTCGTATAGTGAGACTTAGAGGTATTATAGTTTAATCATATAGTATGTATTTTCAGCATAACGTTTATGAATTAGAATACTATCTGTAATTTGTAGGATGGGACTGTGTGATTCAATAATTTCTTTAAGTACTCTCTCCTTTTAGTCATACAGTTAAAGTTACCAAATTTGGCACTTAGTCACTTCTTGTGTAGAATAAGTTCTCTTAGAAAGACCTTTTCAAGATTTTAATTACATTTTAAACTCAGAATTTTAATATTTATCTTCAATAATTTTGGAGCATATTATTGTACAAAAATAAATATTATACCATTTTGAAATTCAAAAAATGAATTTTACTTAGTTATTAGTTTTATTTCCGCTCAACTTTAAAAAAAAATCTGATTTGAATATTTTTTTTCTTTAATTTGAATGAAATTATATTCCCGGGTTCAAAACATTAAATATTATAGAAGATTGGTAATCATAGAAAAATTATCGTCTGGAGCTTTAATTTTTTTTCGTAGATTTGATATTCTCATTTGAATTAAGCATAAAAGTTGAATATGTTAAAAGAACTTTTAACATTTTATTTATTAAACATTAAAGGAAATACATTAGAAGTATTTTGTACATTTTACTATACATCAGAATTAATATCAGATATTAAAAAAAAATGCGCTCTTTTTCATGCATAGTACCATTCCTTAAAGTGCTACATCTACCACAAGTCTTTTTTTACTTCTTCCTTAATAATATGCAAATCAAGTAAACATCAACAACTGATATGTGATAACTTTAACCTTTGTTATATTATATGTATTTGACATAAGTACTTCAAATTTTGCTGTCAAAATTGTCAACTATAAGGAAGGTTTTGGTATAAGTTACGAAATACTTAATTTTGATTGATAAAAGCTATGAAGATCTTTTAATCTAAGGTAGCGCCTCGTATAAAGTATATGCTTGCATAGAGTTCTCAATTTAAGATATGAACACCACGAAAGATGCATTATTTTTGACGGTGCAACTTTTATAAAATTTCAATGAATGCTCAATATGAAGGCAAAAGTTTTTCTTAATATATTGCGTTAATATTTATTATACTAATTTTTTTTTGTGTTTGGCGTCTATAACGGCGGCCACGTTAACCTTATGTTGGGAAATGTTTCATTTCAAGAAAGAGATAAATTTTTAGATAATTATCATGAATTTTATTTATTTTTTAAAAAAATTTAATAACATATGTAAAAAAGATGATTTATGCAATTTTTGGCTAAAAAAAGATATAATTTTGTCAAAAATATATATTTATTTATAAACATGACTTTCAGTACATTATATTTTTAATGCCCTTTAGTGCATTATATTTTAGCAAAATTTGATTTTCAGTCATTCTATTCATTAAAAATAAATGTAAGGCTATGTTATTATATGAATATGAATTGCACTTAAAATAAATGAATATAAAGTGTTACAGTAGTAAAGAAAATATACGATATGAATAATGTAGAGAAGTTGTAAATAATCTTATCACATTGAAAGATGTTCATTTGAAACATTAGTCCTCATCCTTAATGCTTCTGAGCATTGTTAACATTTATTCAATAACGCTTCTGTGCATTTGTTAACATTTGGTCTATGATGCTTCTGTGCATTTGTTAACATTTGGTCAATAATGCTTCTGTGCATTTGTTAACATTTGGTCAATAAGGCTTCTGTACATTTAACATTTGGTCAATAAGACTTCTGTGCATTTGTTAATATTTGGTCAATAATGCTTCGGTACATTTGTTAACATTTGGTCTATGATGCTTCTGTGCATTTGTTAACATTTGGTCAATAAGGCTTCTGTGCATTTGTTAACATTTGGTCAATAAGGCTTCTGTACATTTAACATTTGGTCAATAAGACTTCTGTGCATTTGTTAATATTTGGTCAATAATGCTTCGGTACATTTGTTAACATTTGGTCTATGATGCTTCTGCACATTTGTTATTATCTATTATCTAACATTTTATCCAACAATATATTGTATATTTATATCTTATTACAATACCAAAGTCTCATGGATGAATAAAATTGAAATAATTGAAATATAAATGATATTTTATTATTATAAATGATCCTTTTTTATTATTATAAATACTCCATTTAGAATAAACTAATTTTTATTTGGGGAATTCTTTTGTGATGGTATACATATTTCTAATACATAGTATTTCTATTTTATTTAGATAGTACAAAATTTAGAACAGAACCTTCAAGATAATACTTAAATAACATTTAATCAGAAATCCAAACAAACGAAGTTTCGCAAAAACTTTTATTTATATGAAATAACACTGAATTATTTTTGCTTAGGACTGAATTGAAGTCTCTTAATACCCTCAGTTCCAAGGCTTTTTTTTTAATGCAGTTAGTTACAAGTACTCCAAGAGAGTTGGGATACTTTTCTTTCAGACGCTATATTCAAGAACATTTTTTTTTTACAAATGAACAAATGGAAAAAAAGAAAGAACCTGGAAAATCTCTGAATGCAGTCTGGGCGTAGATTTTTCATTCTAGTTAGAATGGAAAAAAAAATCATAGAGCAAATTTCCACATTTGTCTGGAAAAAAAATTTGGAACGAAAAAGATAAGAATCTCTACTTTTCAAAGAATCCTCGGCATAAATGAAAAATTGCTTTGCTATAATTTATCATCTATGTTCCTTAATGTTTTTTTACGAATGATATGCTTAATTGCAGTTATTATAGATGTCTCCCGCCTGGACCTCAGACGAGATTCTATTTCATGCCGTTTCTATGCATTTTTTTTGCTCATGCATTTTTATAATTCGGTTCTAATTAAATGGCACATGAGGAGAGTTTATTATAACTTAATGAGATTAGGCTTGATTTAATGAGAATTTCCCATGATAATTTTTTATCATTAATGAGTCGTTCGTGATTGCAGACGCAGAATAAAATGAGTATCAAAAAAAAAAAAATAAGAAATGACATCTTAAAATAACTCTACTCTCAAACCATTGCGATTGTACAGCCCTCAATTTTTTTGCGTACTTAAAGAGTATGGTGGACTGACATCCTCTCTATAGATAAGATGCATGCTTAAAAATTGTGCAAAACATTCCATACGGCAAATCTTTGTTTAAAGTTACTAAATTTGGCATGTAGTTACTTCTTAGGTAATAAATCTTCATTAACCCTTTCAAGGGCCATGGGAAGTAGGCTTCCCACCAAATTTATCAATCTTTGTATGAAATTACGTAGGTTAGCATAAGTTCTGACAAATTTTTTTAGAAAGGCAGAAATTTAGATGCTTCAGTTCTTCATCTTACACAAAATGATGTGTCTTGATTTATTACTTAATTATTAATTAACCAATTAATTAATGAATCAAATTAAATTTATCTAATAAGTTAAATGAATCCCTTTTCTTATTCTAATTTCAAGCCTAAAAATATTTTAACATAATATGACTAGAAAAAAATGGCCCTTTAAAGAGTCAAGAAAGTGTTTTTGAAAATTTCAATTTGATGTTTTATTAAAATTTTTAACTTTTTTCATTAATAATTCGAAACATATATTCATACAAAAACTTTGTATCAATTTCTTACAAAAACTTTGAAAAAATCTTTGCATCAGTTTAAAATTCGAATAATAATGCGTTTTAAAATCAATTCTGAAGACGAGACGAGGAGAATTTCATATGGGGGGGTCCATTTACCTTCGTCCCTAAACTACTGATGAGAAATGGGGTACATTAATATTATGCCTCATTTTTCACTTGCCCTCCCTACGCCACTGGTTCAGTTATCGCTAATCATAATAATTTAATTTATTAGGTATAATTTCTAATATACCCTAAGGAAAATCGATGGGGAGAAGTTCCATTTGCTTATAACAAGGGTGGGCAAAGTTTTTCAGGGTACGAACTTCTTTTAATTTTTTTAAGGTGTTGCGGTCCACTACAAATAAGTCTACAAATAACTTAATAATAAATACGGAATATGTACTTACCTACATAACTACAAACATAATCATAATTGCCACAAATATAATAATATCAAATGATGCATTTAATATCAAAAAATTTAAAATACATTAAAAAATAAATCATTTTCATCTGAAGTTAATTCTTGTAATTGTAGTTGTTAGAAGACTTCGGTTGCATATTGCCCGCCAAAATCTCGATATATAATTACTAAATGTTAATCGTGCCGTGAATTCTAAGTGGTCGTCTGTGAGACGGGAACGATATGTTTTCTTAATTATATTTATCATTGAAAATGCAGATTCGCATAGGTAGGTAGAGTCAAAAAACGATGTTAAATGATATGCAACTTTTTTAAAAATTAGGATACTTCCATTAGATTCCTAAAGTTATTCTTTGGTTCTGAACAACGTGCTTTTAAAATTATGTCCTTTTAAAAGAGAAAAATTTCGTTTTCCTCAAGAGATAAAGATAATACAATGTTCCATTAAAATGTTTCTTTTAGTATGCGCGTCTTAGATCTTTGTAAAGGTGGTCACCACAAAATTGGTGGTCCACCGGTCGGTCGCGATCGATTTAATGTCCACTCCTGGCTTATAACATATTAGAATAGTTTATTCCAGTCGGAAAGATGAAACATTAGCAGTAGAAAAACACCGAAGCATACACAAAGTCAGCAATTGCAGAAATCAACAACACAGACTCAAACTGCAAATCATTATTAACCCCTTACATGCCGAGGATAACTTGAAGATTCGGTCCCCAGTGCCACGTATATATATGCGTATATAGTTGCGAGACGTATATATACTCCAGGGGCAGTTAACACATTGACTTAGGGAGACGTATATATACGCCCGCGGCAGGCAAGGGGTTAAATAGTTGCAACAGCGCCCAGAGTGCAATAAAAGAGATCGCTGTGCGATTAATACTCTAGGGAAAGAATGAACTTTCGGGTGAGTTCCTTCTCTTATATATTTTCGGTGACAGGTAATAGAATTTTCTAGAAGGAACTCTGAAATTTGACTCTTAATGAAGATATCTCCAAAATTCTTGTATTTTGTGTGACCTTCATTTTTTTCCCGCCAAGATATATGGTTATTGGCTTGACATCCATTCAATATTCATTAAGAATATCATTATTGATATTTTAGAGAGCTTCCTTTACATATTCCATAAAAAATGTGTTGGGGGGGGGGTCAAATAAAGAAAAAATCGTAGCAATTTTATCAAGGGACATAAAAAAGCAAGTCGACATTTTGTTTTTTATCTTTAATCAATGAAAAAAATACGCAATTGAATATCTGTATTAACAATGCAAACTGTTTAAAATTTCATTTGTGATAACTTGATTTAAACCGTTCCATTCAAACATTTGTTGTAAATAATATCTAAAAATTTGTTAAAATTATACAAATATATATGTAAAAACCAATTACATTAATATTACTGAAAAGTTTTTTACATTTTAAGGCTCGGTAAATATAACATTCGTCCTTTAATATATTTGAAAAAATTACCTGAAAATCGTTTCAAGTAGCCAATTCCCATACTGTTATTTGTGCCGAATTTGGCAACATTTTAAATTTTCTACATTAAAACATGTGCCCTGTAAAGTGCAATCAGACAGGCACACACAAATTCTCTTTTACTATTAGTAGAGATAAAAAGCATTATAATACTGTCTCGTTAAATATGTTATTTTACAGTGCGAATAAGAAAGCAAAGGCAAGTCTATAAAATAAACACAGAAGATGTAAGGAAATTTTAACATAATAATACTGAAATAAAATAAAAGCATATTAAATCTATTTTTATTTTTTAAAGTTATTTATTACCACTAGCAGACCACCCATCAAAAATGAAAATGAATGGAATAGTTAGCGCAATTCATAAACAATAACGATTCAAACGATTTTGGAAAAATAAACTATAAAATAAAGATTATATTAAATAGCATTTTTGAAAACAACCAAAAACCAAACGATTCTCTGATTTAAAATTTCTGTTACTTCTTTGAGAATTTGGAAATAAAATTATAAAATAACAAATGGCATCTTTTGAAAAGCTAGGATAAGAAAAAAAAAATAACATTTTATTCTATTTCATCCATAAGAGCTTATAAACAAAGAATTTTTGAGAGATAAATTAAGTAAAATAAAATGAATTTCAATAAAATAATGAGCTTTAGTTATTAGAAGTTAAAATGTTTTCTAAACATATTATCTAAGGAAAACAAAAGCGATTCTTTCTTGCCAGTTTTGTAACAATTGTAGTTTTCAAAATTATTTTAAATAGCATTGTTTAAATGAAATGAAAAAAAAAAAATTGTCGAGTGAATTCAAAGGGAAACATTTTAAAGAAAAATATAACTTATTATATTTGAGATAAAATCAGTAGCTGATACTCATATTAATAAATGACAATGAAATAAATAGTAGCATTGAAAAATGAAACACCTTGTTATGAAATAAAGATATTTTTGCTATTCATTTTAAAATACGATTACGTGAGAAATAAAAACATTGAATGATTAAACAGAAGTTGAAACATACTATATATAATTTCATTTATTTATTTTAAATATCATTGTTAAAAATCGTGTTTGCTGGTAGTCTTTTATATAATTGTTGCTTCAACATTATTTTAAACTTATATTATTACTTTTATATTTAAAAAAAATTATTTCGCTGTATTGTCACTTTAGCTATAACAATGAAACAAGATAAAATTTGGATGACATGTTTGGTTTGTTTTCATTTGTATTTCTTTTATAATGCTATTTAATTTGTAATTTGTGTTATTTTATTATATTCACCTAAGCATTTATTATTTGTTCTCCAGATTAATATAAACTTTAATATTAAAATTAAAAATTTTCATTTATTACGTAATTTTTATTTTATTTTGTATTATAACTTAATATTAGGTGTTTTTTTCCAAATGATTGTTTCTTCGTTATTCTGTTTTTTTTCTTTCAATTTTCTTTATTTTACAAGCGATAAATTTTTGCAAGATATTTTATATTAGACATTAATACTTTCAATATTTTCTAACCTGAAACAGAATTATTTGTTAAATAGTATTAATAATGGTTATATACAAATATTTTTAAAAAAAACGAAATTACAACGCAGAAAAGAAAAAACAATTTGCTATTCTATTATCATTTTAATGACGCATTCAAAAGTTTATATTTTAGAAGACTTTTCCAATGCATTCTATTTTATTCTGATTGGCCGAATCTTATAATTGAATTACATTCTTTTTTTTATTTATATTATTCAGCATGTTTTATTTTGTTAGAAGATTTAGATAACAGATCTGAAACGTTGAAAATAGCTGATAAAGATAAATAGAAGGGGGCTGCGTGGGGGGAGACTGCTATCATGTTTTTAAAAAATGTCCTCTTGCTGTTGTAACAGAAGATGTTGAAACGTAATGTCTGGTGTTTACAGCAAAATTAAAAGTCATTAGTTCGCATTTTTCAGTTAAAAAAAAAGTAATTTCCTTTTCTGTCAAGTGAAAAATAAAAACGTAAAATAGATTCGACACACTATTTTTATTGAAGAAATGGCATCTTCTCATTTTTTTTTTGTGTGTGTGTATATATGATGTATTCTGAGAGAAAATTCTGTAATCGTCAAAAAATTTAACTTGAAAATTTTGGCGCATCTTCTTCAAACTTCCATGAATCCATAAATCATTTTTTGAAATTATGTCTGTCTGCTAACAACTTAAATAAAAGACATTGTGATAGAATATGGTGTGTGTCTTTTAACCCTTTAAAGGGCCATTTTTTTCTAGTCATATTATGTTAAAATATTTTTAGGCTTGAAATTAGAATAAGAAAAGGGATTCATTTAACTTATTATATAAATTTAATTTGATTAATTAATGAATTTGTTTAATTAATAGTTAAGTACCAAATCGAGACACATTATTTTGTCTGAGATAAAGAACTGAAGCATCTAAGTTTCTGTCTGTCTAAAAAAATTTGTCAGAACTTAGGCCAACCTACATAAATTCATACAAAGATTGGTAAATTTGGTGGGAAGCATACTTCCCACGGCCTTTGAAAGGGTTAAACCAAATTCTTAGATTTCTATCTGTTTTTGAGTGAAATTCATAAAAAAAGAAATTTTTTTGCTTGCCCAAGTGCGAATAAACACTATGATTGCAAAACGTAAAGGATCAAACCAATAAAACTTGATACTTAGTTTTAGCATTTAAAGTATCGATCGATCTGTTTGAAATTGCGAACCAAATCTGTGAAAAGAATCACCATTTGTCTGTCTGGGAGGATTCGCATGAATACAAACTTGGCGAGCGAATGTAAACTAAATAAAGGCAACAACTTAGATAAGTGAAATTTGATATTTGATCTTGTTACTAAATATTGTTATACAATATTAAATTTTATCTTGTCTGTCCAAACTAAATTTTTTTACACTTCATTTTCTTCTCTACTCTGCGGAGCGTAAAATGCTGGATTGCGGGACACTAAAAATAAAAAACTGAGTTCTCATGCCATTCAAACCTTGCTCAAAGTTCACAATTTTTATGAAGGGATGTAATGCCGTTTTTATGAAGTACGCTAGAGAGTTTTAGAAAGATCATTGCCATTGATTTTTTTCTTAATATCCATTATTTCCATGTTAGATCCTTTTTTTATAAAAAAAACCCTTCTATGTTGCAATTTATAAATGAAAGTTTCGCCCCATCACCAGACCATCTTGTCAGTCGTAAATGGATATCAGCAAAATAGCGATATTAGTATTGTAAAATACAAACCCAATCAGAGCGTCTCATATTTAGAATACAAGGATCAGGTAAGTCCCGTCATTGGCGATGGAGTTGTTAGCCAGGAAAAGTTTCCAAGAATATGAAACTTTTTACTCAAGCTTCATATCTTAATGGTTAGATAAGTTTGTTTATTCATAAGTTAGTCATGGTTGATTGTGTGTGTGTGTTTGGCGAAGCGTGGCCAAAAATGACTTTTGTATCATTGTCCAACGTATTTTATTAATACTGATTTTATTATAAGCAGTCAAAAAGTCAAAATAAAATACTAATATAAAAACTTTAAAATTTTGATAAAGCATCCTTTTTGTATTTTCATCAGCATTAGGCCTATTATTTAGATTTAAGTTTTCGTCTTATAATAAGTCTTTAGATAAGTTTATATTATCACATTGCATCAGTATGATTTCTGATTCTTTTTTTTCCTTATTAAAAAATAAAAATAATTATGAAAACAAATGTCAAGTATACATGAAAGTACAACAATTCATTTACTCTATGATGTTGACTATTCTAAATATGATAGGTCAGTTTGTAGTAGAAATGCTGCCTCAAATGTCGTTTTAGTCATCTGACCATTGCTCAAAATGACTAAGTCCTCTCGAAAATAACTTTAAAAAAGAATGCGAATCCAACTGAAACTAAAATCCAGTCTTCAAATCACTTTATAAAAGTGCCATCATATATACCAAAGTTTCCTGTATAGTATTTTACGAAAAATCTAATAAAAATTCATCTGTTTTAAGGCTATAAATCCAGGAGCCTACTTTCCTCACATTTATGGAAACCTAATGAATTTTTCTGCTGCATTAAAGCTAGAATTTTTCGATCGAATCATTATGTTTTGAAAGGACCTAGATACCAGGGCCGTAGTACTATAATCATGAGCAATTCCCTCTCGCCGAACACGTACTAGACGCTGCCATCTCACAAAAACAAGTATCCGCGCTCTTTAGAAATCGGTCTCTAAGGGCAGAGGGCATTGCACAGATAAAAAGGCTTCTCTTCTAATTGGGTTGTTAAAATGAATTCCGTTCGCTAGGATGCCGAGGCCGCTTGACATCATGCCTTATTCATCGCCTGAATCTGGGGGTGACTTAGGCCTTTCGCTGGTGTTCGTCTTATTACATATTGATACGTTTGAGGTATGGAGTGGAATTATTAATACAGAATTAATTGCCCAGGCACGTGAATGATTTGAGAATACTGGTGCGGGGTTTTTGGAAGTGTGTGATTGTCCCCAAAGGTTTCCATTCGAGGTTGCGTCATGTTGGTGCGTTATGTAATGGGAGGGGTAGAGACAGTGGTTATGAAATCTTAATGCGTCATATGGTCCCTGGAAGATGGGAATTCGTTTAATCTGTGAATATATTGCTAATACTTAATTAATAATACAACTATTAAAGTAAAATAAAACACATATATGTATACTTTATTACCATCCTTAAATTTCGCTATTTGGCATTCGTTTCGGCTTCGTTATATGGCGCTTTTCAGAAATGATGCAGTCAAAGGGGGTATTGTTTTTCGGAAATTAAAATGCATACATTGAAAGAAAAACAAGTCGATTACACTTGTAAATGGTCCAAAAATCTTAATCTTTAAGCCAAAGTCGTATTCCTAAAATACTGGCCATATTGACCCCTTCCGGTAAAATGACGAGTATAACTCATCATGGGTTTTCCATGCCATACAGTACAACAAACATACAACAAATAACAACAAAAAAGGTGGAATTAGTGTAATAAACAAGCGTTTCTTTGTTTTGCAGAACATCGAAATCGGCTAAACGAAACCAAACACTTTTCTCATCTATACGTTCTATTTTACAATATAAACTATGCCAGGAGATACAATTTTTCTCTTGGTATCTATGTTCTCGTATGCTTTGATATCCTACTTTCGCGAAATAGATATTGTTGTAGTTCCGAAATTGAAAAATAAAAAAAACGTGAGACTAAATATTTGTCAGTAATAATCAGTAGTTGTCAGTAGTAAATGTTTGTAAGTAATACAAGTAAAATATTTGTCAGCATCGAAAAAAATATTTACCTTTTCTTAAATTTGATTTTAAGTTTCTTTACTGATTTTAAAACATTTGATTTTTTTTGTAACTAAAACAACAATTAAATTTTTTTATAAGTGATCTTTTTTATATCACATATATAATTGGAAATTTATTCTGTTCACCTTAGATGCATGAAAATTTTTCATTGAATTAAGTGAATTGTTTTTATACTTCATTCTAGAAACATAATTATTTTTTTCTCTTTATTACAGGTAAGAAAATTTCTGAGAATTTTTTGAAGAAAAAAATGTAAGTTATTTATTTATATGTACAAAAATTTCTCTAGTTGTTTCGCATTTATCATAATATAAAGTTTAAAAGTTAAAAAAAGGAATATTTACTATACACTGTTCCACAAATTCTCCTTCGTTATTATTGCATTTTTCAAAATCGTTTGAACCCTGTTGAAACAATAAATCGTTAAAATTATTTTTATCCGATTTATGCATTTAAAAAAAATTGTATCGAAATCTCCAGTGTCCTCAATACTAAGATATAATTAATTACACATTTTTAATATATTAATTACACATTTTTAACAAAAATATTTGTATCAAAATCCCTAGTATCTATTTATTTAATAATTGATGAATTTAGTTGTCATCGTCTAAATTTTTTCGACTTTCGTATTTTTATAATCGACTTTCAATTATCCTATAATTTTTAAAAGATTTTTTTTTCGTTTTGGAAAAAGCAACATTTTATTTAATTTTTTCCAAAGTATTTGTTTTTCTCTTTTTTGAGTAATTATTTTATCATTTAAATTGCTTTATTATCCTTTTGATTGAGTGCGTGATATTTTATCTCATTGTAGTTGAAGTAATTTATCCAAGTTATATATACTCTCTATGTATTTTGGATAAAATATTATATCCACTAAACTCGCCAATTCTAATCTGTGTAGCTTTGAATTATTGCAGTGCATATAATTCTTCATCTGTGTTGTAAGTTGAATTTTTTTTTGTTTAATCTGCTCACCACACATTT
The DNA here is from genome assembly GCF_947563725.1 of Argiope bruennichi. Taxonomy (NCBI): domain Eukaryota; kingdom Metazoa; phylum Arthropoda; class Arachnida; order Araneae; family Araneidae; genus Argiope; species Argiope bruennichi. The sequence goes on from NC_079156.1 coordinate 56,165,681, forward strand.
TCTTTTGATATTATATTAAAAAAATAAAAATTTATTTTGAATGTAAAGTATTTGTTAAAGCGTAAATCCTTTGTTTTCATGAAATATTTTATCTTCTAATCTGGTGAAACCAGCCTATCAGTCTTGTCATAACATTCTTTCATTTTTCGCTTACTTTACTTACAAGATACGCTTTGTAAATTTGAATAGCATATTAAAGCAATAAAAATATCTTATATATATATACTAGCCGCCTTTGGCGACCAGCCGGTTCGCCAATCTTAAATATTTTATGTAATTCCTACTTTAATAGCTTCTTCATCAAATATTTTAAAGCTTCAAATTTTGATAGTCATGTAATTCACTCATAATAATATAAAGTCCTTCAGCCATAGCATAATATGTATCTCTCTAACTTTCTGTTAATTCGGGTAGAATTTATGCTTAAAATTAAAATGGAAATGACTAAACTGCAATTAATATAATAATATTTTTTACTGAAACAAAGCATTTTTTTTTTAATAATATGATTACTGATAATAGAGTCACTGAGCGTTTAAACTTTATGGGCACTAAAGAATATCTTTCCTAATTTATGTAATATCTCAAGAATTTGTCAACAAAATTTTCTCAGATTCATCATGAACAGATCGATTTATTAACAATGTTTCATTTTAAATGCATCAAACTTTAAGAAAATAAAATGAATCGTTTAAAATAATCGGTCGAAAACAGGTTTAAAAAACTACTTAAAAAACGATGTACTTAAAACTATAAGCATATACAAAAAATATATAACTAACATAAATACAATTTACTTACAAAAGCATGCAACTAACCTAAAAATAATTTAAATCATTCGTTAATAACGGTTGTCATGGCAACAATCAGAATGCGCATGCGTGAATTTTCTTCGCCAGCTCCGGTAACGCAAATGCGTGAATTTTTCTACGCCAGTTGGGGTAACGCTATGCAGATTATACATTTTTAATTTCCTTTATTCTGTGTTATTTTAATTCAAAAGTACTTCCGAATGAATCTGAAACATGGATTAATTAACAATGTTTAATTTTAAATACATAAAACATTAAGAAAATAAACAGAATCGTTTGAAATAATCAGCCGAAAAATCTTAAGCCTCGTTACTGTTGGGAGAAAAAAAAATTGAAGTCTTACTCATTTGGCGGTGGGGAAAATGGAAGATTTTTTTGGCGGAAATGTTGGCGGTGGGGAAAATGGAAGATTTTTTTGGCGGGAAAGTTAGTTTTTAATTAATAATTAAAATTTCAAAAAAAGGGACCCCAGGTGCACATTCCCGACCTCTAAGGTATACATGTACCAAATTTCATAGCTGTATGTCAAATGACCTGGCCTGTAGAGCGCCAACACACACACACACACACATTGAGCTTTATTATAAGTATAGATATAGATATATATTTCGATTGGAGGGTTTAATGTCCCTTAAAAACAATTATGATTTTATGAATTTCAATTTTCAGTTATAAATTTAACTCAGTTGTGTGTAGTAGTTTGTTTTACAGAAAAGTGAGTCGACTGCGGTCACTTGCACAATGTACTATTTATTATGAAATACAGAAGGTACCTTTTATACGCCATTCAAAGAGCTGATGTAACATTCCATATAAATAAAAAGTCATATAATCTGAATTTTAATAAGCAAGGTTGGTTATCAGAAATTTAATGCTACTAATATAAATTCATTTAAAAATAGCAATTTTAAAGTTAGCATTAATTAATATATTAGTTCATAGTATTGATACATATATACATTTTTAAAGGCGAGAAAAATCAAACTTTTATTTCATATATCGTGTAATAAACCTTGAGTAATTACATAGATATAAAGACTATAAAGCATAGTTATACATTATTTAAAAGACTGACGTAAAACTGGGGGCGATTAAAAAGTTACATAATTGAAATTTTAATAAATAATTCTGATTGTTATAAATATATGCTACTAATACAAATGCATTAAAAATGTTAATATTTTTATTAAAATAGCATTGATATTGCTATAGAGATTTGGAGACTTTAATTAAATTTTAAGATTAAATATTTTTCATAAAAGTGAAAAAAATCATACTTTCATTACCTATTTTAAGTATTATTTATGCATTTCTTATTTAAAATAATTTATGCGAACGCTGATAATCTTTTAATTAAAAACACTTTCAGTCATCGCACAAGTATTAATAGTATTATTAACTGAATTAAGCCCTATGAAAGTATTTTTCTCCTGTGTTTTTGACAAACAAAATAAACTGAAAATGCTTTCAGTCAGTCTGTTGCGTAGGTAGAATTATTTCTTCACATTCTTCTTCATCAACATTTAATTTAAGAATTCTTCAGACAATTTAGACAATTTCTATAATTATTAAGTTATCATTTATGAATAAAGACATGATATCTCTTCTCTTCATAATAGGAATGGAAAAATAATGACAGAGACAGAAAATTTTCAAATCTCTGAAAAGAATAAAATATTTTATAACTGAAGCTTTTCTTCGTATAATTAAAAAAAAGTATGATTACAAAGATTAAGAATGAATCGAGAACTTGATAAAAGAGCGTGGAAGTCATATTCTAGGTATCCCTTACAGCCCTAAGGCGTATGGGAAAAAACTAAATAATCAGAACGCCGCGATAACATTAAGCGGGAATTGTGGTTTAATATTGTTACGGAAATAATTTCTCTAAATTCGAACGGGTTCGCTTGTAGCCAAATCAAGGTCAAGAGGCTTCAATAACAAATAACGACTTTTATTATCATGAAGATACGAATACACATATAACAAAACAACCGAAACGTACACAAGCAACACAAAACAGCACTGCATAAGTAGTAATCATTAGTAACACAAGGCGACCAGGCAGAACTCATCAGGAAGAGAGAATCCACGTAGCTATTCACTAAGATCTCTCCAAACGTCTGCTATTCTCCATTGTCTCCTTGCTTTAATTGAAATCAGCTACCGACTCACTACTATACGACTGACTACTCAGCACACGACTCGATGCTGCTTCAATACTTGTCTCCAATACTCGGCGTACGGCTTAAATCGCAGATGCGATGTTATTCTGACACGATTACGCATAGGGCATTCTCGAATAACGCATAAATATATACTTTTAAAGCAGCCACCACCAATTTGTAATCGTTGTGGTGATAGTTTAACTATCAGAGATATATTGATCGAATGTCAGTCACTGGACTCATTGCGTCTTAAGTATTTTTATACAGTTGTTCCTTGTCTTCCGCTTTTAATAGGACATAAACCGCATTTTAATATTTTTCTGTATTTAAAAGAGGCGGGTTTTATCAAAGAAATTTGAAATGTTGTTTTTTTTCCTTGTTGTTGTTCTTAATTTGTAGTTGTATTTTTTAAAAAAAAACAGATTATAAACATTTTAAACAAAGTTTTAAGACGTAGCACCAAAATTTTCATCTAGTCGCGGCGTAGTTTATCCAGAGAATGGATCTTGCGCTAGTATAATATTCACTCACTCACTCGGCGTACGGCTCAATTCTTAATCCACTAATCGCTTGAGCTCCACTCAACGCTTGCGCTACGCTGGACTGATCCAACTAATTCGTCATTGACTCAACTCAAACTTATTATACGACTGACTTCGGCTTGGACTGCCGGTCTTTTATAGTTTCTGAATCAGGGCAGAGAAGGTTCTTGAAGAATCAAGCATAATTATCCTTCTATTGGTTCTATTGCCAAAATTCCTGAAGATTCTAGTGTCATTCATTTCCTCACCTAACTCGCCATATTCGTCTACAAATGACCAAATGGTCGCCATGTTTGTCGCCAAGTGTGGAGGTTATTGTTCCGGTGTCCTATCAGTAGCCAATAGAGTTCTTCCTAAAACTATCCTTTCTACGATGTAACTAATTGCGTTGGGAAGTAACATTACAGTTTCGTAACAATACTAGGAATCACGGTGCAAGCCCTCCCGCCGGAGGGAACAATACCCAACAGAATGACGAGAAACAACCACCATACTAGAAGTTTCGTATCTGCATTTTTAAGATACTTCCCAGTGGAACTGAAAAGAGTATTAATGAGAAACATATAAATGATACTTTACTACAGCACTCATTTAATTTCAAAAAAGAATGTTAATCTAACAAAATCAATACAAAAATTTTGAAGATTTTTCAAAATATAATATTTATTAATATAATAACACGTTGCTGCAATATTTTTAACATACTGATTTTTAAAATTTTACCTTTTGTTCTATTATTATTATTATTATAATTTTAAATAAAAAAAATATATTGAGGAAGAAATAATCCATGCTTAAAATATATTTAAATTTAAAAAGATGGCAACGAATTTTAGATCAATGGAATTTTTTTCTTTAATATACATTATTTTGTAGAAATCTTTTCTTAGAAGGAAAATTTAAAGTTTTTTTTTAAGTCGTTTTGTTTCGACATGCTTCGCTAAATATAGTTTATTCCATGTTTGTAAAGACGGATTTTTGTAACCAATTTTTTAATTATATTTCAAATATGCGAAGAAAAAACCCTGTTGTTCTAGACCTTTGCAATTTTCTTTATTTATATATTTCCATGAACAAGATAATATATTAATGTTTTTTTTTAGGTATGGTTTTCAATTTTTTCGAATACTTATAAAAACGTATTTTTAAAAATTTAAAAACTTTTCTCCCTAAACGATACATTACCTTCGAAAACTCCTTATTGGAAACGGAAGTAATAAAACAACAAGTTTAAATAAATGCGTAAAATTTATAATAATATCCTTAGATAACAACAATATTTATATTTATGCCATAAAATAAACAAGCATAAAATCGCACCAAACTATTTCAACTATAATATTGAGGAATGTTTGTAATATGCAGTGAATTTCTCTTGTTAAATTAGTACTTTGAAATCCATCCTTTTTATTTGCAGACTACATTCTAAAGAATCTCATTAAAGCTCTTCCATTTTAATACTCGATAAGTTAAATATAATACTTTTATATTTCTTAATATTTAAAATAATTCCATAGAGAAAATTAATAAATGTCTTAAAAATATGTATTTAAGTTAAATCAGTATTTTATTCTTTAATCTGTTTATAATCCTTTATTAATATACTGCTCAGGAGATAAATGTAGCTGTTTCTTCAAATTAAAATGAATTGCTATGAACTTGCGTTTGTTAATTAAAAGATGCGGATTTAATTAAATATTAATTTCTAGATTTCTTTAGTTGATTACAGAATTACGACGAGCTAATTTAGTGACGACTTAATTAACGAAAGTTAAGAATTTACGCGACATTGAATTTAATTCATTTTAAGTAATGCCAATTAAATGTAATTTATTTAGACTTTTAATTCATCAGCTTTTTTTAAAGATGCTTTTCACTTTCAACTTTAATGAAAAACAGATAAGCTACGAAATTGCTTAAGCGGAAAAAGTAAAAAGTTTGTTGCTAATTGCATTCTTTTGCAAACGATTTTTAAAGAAATGAACAGTTTAATAAAAACAGGAAGTGAATAATTATTGAGTTGAATTTTATTTTGAAATCTGATATTTCGTCGCACCTGTGTTTTAAAGAATCATATAATTAAAATTTATTTCTTTAATAGTATTTTTTCAATATTATTATAAAAAGTAGATAACCCCTGTTTGGTGAAAAAATTAAAAAAACAAGAGATTTTTAAAAAGAGTGAATGGAGTGATTTGAAAAAGATAAATAATTATTGCAGCCACTGATATTTTGAATTTCCTATTCTTTTACAAATTTTCTCTTGGATAAAATTTTATAAATATTTTTATTAAATATAAGAAAATGTTATTTTTATTAAAATTCTAGACGACTAAGGCTTAAAAATTAAGGAAATTTTAATTATGAAATGTTAATGCTATAGAAAAATGATGATTCCACTCTAGAAAATTGTTTCAGTTCAGTATCTTTGTTTTCCACAAAGGGTGAGAAAATGTTAATACCGAGCAATTTTTTGTATGCTCTGTATAGCACATGGATAAAACTGTTTATTTTGTTCTAAATTCTTCAGATTACATCCTGAATTTTACACCTATTTGAGATAAGTTTTAAAGTATAATTCTGCTAATAGCGCTTTATCTGACAGATACGAATTATTTTTTTCAATAATTAGATGATGTTATATCTGAGAGAAAATTTTCTTTTTTGACATCATTTTACTTCTTTTTGTATATATATATATATATATTGTTCTTTTTTGTGTCTACTTTAAATTGTGTTTATAGATGTATATTATTGTATATTATTTGCTGATGTTAACGATATATACTGGTGTATCTGACAGATATAGCGCGACCACATTTGTTTGAAAAAAAATCAATACTTGACTAATGGAGTGTTAGACATATAAACAAGTCTAAAAATAGTTCCAACTGTATAAAATACTTTGGGTTCAAAGTAAACGGCTTTCAAATTTTAAGCCATTTTTATTGAGAGAAGGAACTAGTATCTGTAAAAAGGCTCAGGATAAATAAACATTACATAAATACGCTGTATTAATAAAAATATTAATAAATTGTGCCGCTCTTATTCCTTATATTATATCAAATAATTTTATGTAAATTAATTGGGATTCTGCTTATGCACTTTCTAAAATAAGCGGCATCCGTTGTTCATGTGTTAGCTCTAAAGTTGAACAGAGCGCAATTCTTTTTTTTTTTTAAAACTTATTCACGAAGTAACTATAAGATGCATGGGGGTATACTTGTTCTGGGCACCAGTCTTGGAGGGAACTATGTAGTGAAAATATTTCTGTGATTACATCAGTTTTTGAAATAAAATTCGAGATGGGAACGAAAAAATAATACCCAACACAGAGGGCCATTTACCTTAAAAGTATTCATTGAAAGTATACTGAGAGAATCGTAAAAGTATCCTACCTCGAGATTACCAATTAATCCCTATGTATTTGAAAGCACCGATTTTTCCTCCATAACAAAATAAATAAATAATAATAATAAATAAAAACATCTGTATACATATAAACTTGATGACTTAAAAACGCAAACAGTTAGATGACATGTTATTTTATCACCAGATCTTTTGATGTGAATTAAATTTTGCTCCAAGCCATTAGCTTGTATATCGTTAGTTAGTTAGTTATATCAGTTAGCTTGTATATCGTTTGGTTTTTTCGTATTTTTGTGAACGGGATTGCTAAAAAAAAGCTAGATTTGTGGATAAAATAAAAATGAGACTTTTGGTTTAGATCTCTATCGAAACTTTGCATATCAATGTGACACCAAAGTTATTTTACTATACAATCTCCTTTTATATCCATGAATAGTTTTCTGCATATTGAAAGAATGTTGTATTATTATTATTATTCCTGTTTGATCAAAAATCATTTACTTCTTTACAGATGAAAATCTTTCTTCTCCTGGCGTTTCTTTGAGGGTACAAACTATTAGTAATCCGAAGGTCCTAAGTCTGGTTATAGGGAAGAAGTTCGAATAATTGACCAATGAGGTTACTTTCTCGTATACGAAATGCGCAAAATGGAAATATTCTAATCATTAAAAAAAATGGATTTGAAATTTTGACAAATCTTCCCGTTTCAAACCTCCCTGTTTTTGAAAAACACGTTTTTGATATTATGTCTGTCTATGAGCATTACTCAAAAACGCTTTGAGTTAGACGGAAGAAACTTGTTATATGGACTTTAGATCAAATTTTTAGACTTCTATGCAATTTTGGACGAAATCTCTTCAGAAAAATTCTGCCTATCCATCTACAAGTGTACACAATTCGTCTACAAATATATCCGAGTTGTACCAGGTGTACATGATATAAATCTGTAAAAGCCTAAATGAAAAAATTGAATACACAGATTCGGCCTCTAAAATATGTATATTCTTAACTAAATTTTAACAAAATCCATCAGGGAGTTTGACCTTCCATCAGACTATACTTTCGAATGAATTTAAAAGTGACAACTCAAAAACGGAGCAGTTTAAGTAAATAAAATTTGATCTATGATCTTATTGTTAAAATTTAGTTCTATGTGAAATTTAGATTCCATCAGTTGAAGAAAACACTTCAAAAATGCACATCCGGTTTCCTTTATTATACTACCAAATACAGAATGTACATTCCTGGAATAGCTGATGCAGACATATGAGGAGGAGAGAAGATAATACTTTTATCTTAGAGCATAGGAGAAAGTTTCGGGGAGACATCCCCCACTGCTTTTTCTCCTGTTATCTTAAGTGTGTGGCATGTTGAATTTTCCTGTCTGAGGAGAACATTAAAAATCAAAATGGATCATCTTTTGGTGTAATAATCTGCATTTATTTTTTTCAAAATTTCACACTAATATGTTATATCTATTATACACTTAGCATCAAGAAATAGGTCACGAAAATGTATCAAATTTTTATTTTAATTACATTTATTTATTGACACCATTATTAGAATTATTCTGGGACAATTTTTAAATATCTTGTAGGATTTGTCTGACTACAAGGTGACTACAATACGATATCATAATCGAACTGGTCCTTCAATCTGTACCAAAATTTAATATTTTCATTCGTTAAAAATTTATTGCGTTTTCGTTTTGCAACTAATTATATTTGATATTTAATGTTTAGCCAACCTTAATTTAAAAAAATGGACGTATAAAAAAATAAAGCATTATTATATGATTGCTTAAATTTTAAATCAGCATATGAAAAAGAATGCATCGTCAAATAATTGTTTAAATTTTAAATGATTTATGATTGTTGCTATAGCAACAATACTCAAATCGTCTGCTGCTGCTAAGACAGTCTGGCTTATAATTGATTTTTCGTTGTATGTTGGCTTGAAGTAAAAATTATAGGTGTATATCAAATTTCGGTTCCAAGGGGCGGATAAAAAAGGGCAATATATATTCTTTTATTTTCACTACAACACTAAGCAAAGCAAGACAACAGCGAAAAAAAAAAACACTCCTCCGTTTTTTTATAAACACACGAGAAATACAGTGAGCAACTCCCTCTGGATAATATATAGATTCCCTAATTATATATGAAAATAGAAAACGATAAATTCTAGACTGTTACAAAAGCATTTTTCTTCTAAGCTGTGGTAAGCCCACCCCTGTAGAACTTTTTTAGTAAGAATCGACGTTTTGTTCATTTTCTGATTATTCCACTGCTTTAAGAGAATAACCGAAAAATATATATTAAAAAAATACAGAATGAATAGTTTCTTTTATTACTTTATTATTTTCTCTTTACTCTACTGGGGCGGGTGTATACGTTCCACATTTTTTTTCCAGCCCCCTCTGGACTCCTCACGATTTTTTTTCCATCCGCCAGTATGCAATACTTTTTTGCAGCCCCCTCCCTTCTCCTCCCTCATCGAGCCCAGCGCAGATGGCATACGCATTCTTTAGCCCCCCCCCCTCCCCCTTCCATTGTCATTGCAGATCACAGCTAAAGTACCTATTCTCCGGCGTGCACAATGGCCAAGCCTGTTCTATTGTCTGCCAAGCATGAAAATGTCAGCATCTGGAGGGGAGGGCGGGTTGGATGGGAATGCACGGTGGGTTATACAGGTGGCACGTGTTGGGAAACTCCTGGGGAAGGAAGAGGAAGAAAAATTTGTAAAAATCTGGAGGGAAAAATTTGAAGAGGAGGAGGAGGTGGGAAGAGGAATGGGAGATGGATCTGCTGCAGTCACCTGTGTCAAGCAGCTGATGCCGCTGTCAGAGGAGGAAATGAGAAGGAAACGCGTCTTCTCGACAAGAATAAAATGTTTGAAAGGGTAATTATGCAGAAAGGATGTATGGATATCGTCTGGGCTCGAAAGGGTGTTCCAAGGACTCCCGCAAGTCTTCCAATAGACTTGTGGAATTTCCGAATCCGAAACGACCTTCTAAAGTGACTTTAAATAAAATTGTAGATACTATCACCCCTTAAGTTGCCATAGAGCAACATACCCAATTTTGTCTTCTAAGACATTCTGGCAGTGTTTTTCAAACAAAGTACCACGGGCCCCCAAAAATGGGCTTCCACAAGTAGAAAAATACAGAATCCCTCAATATCACAAGTCCTGCTTCTGGCGAAAGATTAATGCAGAATATGTAATGCTATATCAAATAAGATCTATAAAGCTAGATTTCAATTGTTTCTGTAAATAACGATAATTAAAAAAAATACAAGCATGTCTTAATTACTAGATGCCATGATGAAACCAGCGGAAATGGTCTCCTTAAAGCTTTCATGCATACTTTTTATATCATGCCAGATACCACCTTACATGACACTGCTTACAATAGTTACGAAATATTTTTTGGCTGAATTTAGCATTTTTACTGAATCTTTAGTACCATCCTTGAGGAGTTATTTGGCTGTTGGAGTTCCTGGCATACGTTAATAGTATCCACAAATCAAATTTGTATTTTAAACACGTTTTTATCAAACGATTGAAATAAAAATTTGACATAATATTACACTTGTATTCTCAAAATCCCTTCCCAAATTTGATGTATTTAAATCATTGCGTTTTTGAATGATCGAGTTTACATATTTCTGAAAGTACAGATGGACAGACAACTAACCCAACGTTGGATTTGGCTCAAAATTTTATAGGTGTCTATACTATAGATATTAAATTTGTGTATCAAATCTCATTTGCCTAGTTCTCTTCATTTTGTAATTACGTGTAACTTAATTATAGATAACTTATAGACTAGTTTCCACTGCATGGATTTTACTCAAAATTTGATATAAATCTGCAAATTTGGTGAAACACCCTTATACAAAATTTCAACCAACTAACTCGAAGAGTTTCACAGACAAACGGATGGACATTTTTCAAAAATGTGTTTTTTCGAACCCATAGAGGTCTAAATAGTTCGAGTTTTTTGACGTTTTTTATGCATACTCTATATTATACGAAAAAATAAAAATGTATAAAAAAGTGTTAACAATTTTTATAATATATTACAATTAAATTATTTTATTGGTAATAAACAGACATTCGGTATTAAAAACATTTCGATTGTATTTCATTTTTATTAATACCCCATTTTTCATCAGTTTTGCAAGGCCTCATCGGTCTTTCTTGGTCCCTTAGGCGATACAATTCTTGCGGTCGTTTCCAACTTTCAAAATCAAATATTTTTCATAGATAAAATTAAATTCTTTATATAAATTGTTTTTAGTAGCAAATTTTAGAAACTGAAACAGCAAAACACTTATTAACAGGTCACTTCATATAAAATTGTTTTTAGTATACCGTATATAAAAAAATGCGACTGCGAAATTGAAAAGTAATTTAAATAAAATAATGAAAAAAAAATGCCAAATATGTTTTTACTACATTCTAAATAATACTCAATAAGGTACTTGTCGGTCTTGAAGCGCGACCAAAAAGCGCCAAGAAAAAATTTCGCCAATTGAGCGATTTCAGTCGTCAAACTATATAGCATGTGACTCGCACATGATTTGATATTTCCGCCTGCTATGAATTTTGAAAATTATTTTTGCAATTTGGCGAAATTTTTTCTTGTTGCATTTTGGTTGCCGTTACAACTGAAATGTACCCTAAATAATAAGATCGGACATATCTTTTAGAATTACAAATGAGTATTAATTAAGCAGAAATTATAGTTCAGCAACGGATAGTAAAACCCTCCGCGTTTTTGCGCATGCGTTCGGATGGGTTTAATTTTTCAAAATAGGGGTGAAAGGAAAGATGAAAGGAGGAGGTGTTTACATTACTAGTATATAATAGTGAAAATCCAAGGTCAAAGGAAATACCGGAAATACACTCATCGTTCCGCTTCTCACCCCTTAATGAGATGGAGTCGTCGAAATCTGGTCGTCTCAGAATCCGTTGACGAACTATAATTAGAAATGTTACAAGAATAATATTCCAAAATCACTTGAAACAAGACATTTTAATTTGATTGCGTTTGTTTTATAATTAAATAAAAGTATAAAATTAAAAATTTGCAAAATGCCTCCAAAGCGTCTCGAGGGCTGATGATTCTTAAAAATGGGGGGGGGATATATTTTATTTATTTCGAAAACAGGGCCTGGTCCCTTGAGTATAAACAATGATTTACTGTACTTGTATTGTATAAAAGGAATAAATGACCTGCAGCTTTTTATTATTGATTCTGGCAACATATTTTCTGTAAAACAGAATATATATCTATGTGTTTGTAACTTTGACATGTATAATAACAATGTATAACCCTAAGCTTATTTGGATGACGCATAGGTATATGTTTTTTCCCGTTGCTACAAAAATGTCTACCACATAAATCCCCGAGTTTGTTCTTTAAATTCTTGAACAGACATGTAGAGAATATACTAAAGGTCTTCTATTCTGTTTTTTCTTTGTTTTTCCAAATTTTTCTGTGAAAAGACTTTGAGACCATAGTTCACAAAATGTATGGTTTTAAATCAATAGTGCTTTAGATGTGGAAATAAAAGTAATCCTTCTGTCTGGACTTTTGTTGAATTTATTACATGAAAGTGTTAGTTTTTACCTTTTCACATTTCGAAACCAACTGTCTACATAAATTGTTCACGCAGCTCTTTCCCAATGTTTTTAATTTTACAAACATCCTTTCAAATAAAGTTAGAAGTTTTATAAAATTGATATCAAAATATATTATAATTTTTTTCTTTACTAAGATATTGTTTTATAAATGGAATGCTGTAACAATCATTTCCTCAATTTATAATGTTTCTAAAGATTTGAAATTTGTGTATTTTTGTTGATAGTCCAATATTTTTTTTTCTGGAATTTCATTATTAGTTTTTTATTAATTAAATTAAAATTAGTTTCCTTACTGGTGACACTGCCTGGTGATGAGTTTGTAAAACATTTGATCTCAAGATTAAAATGCAGAAAATAATGAAATTAAATCCTGCGATTTAATACACGTTTATTACATAACCAAGTTTTTAATTAAAATTAATAAAAAATGTTTATTAATTATATAGTATTTTCTTTCTGTTATTTAAAACTTAGACTTGAAATCCTTCGGCTACGATTAAGTTAATAAATGAAACCATTCAGCGTATTTAAAATTAAGTCTACGTTGGCTAATAATAGTTACGAAATATAAATCTTTGTCTTGAATCTAGGATTTTTACTGAAACTGTCGTATGAATATACATTGAGCATCTTTTTTTCAAACCAATTAAAAACAAAATTTTACACAGAAGTACATTTGTAAACTTATTATTACATATCAAATTTTACTGATTTAAATCGTTATGATCGTGATATTTCAAAAAAGCAAGATTAAAGTTTATTTTGAAATTATCACATACAGAGTGTATAATTGGGGCTATACAGTTAAGTTTTAAATCGGTAGCTATGGGCATATGCTTCCATTTAAAGAACTGTAACTGCAAGATGTAAGCAAAAATAATAAAATATTTTATTATAGATATCTTTCTAAAACAATAAAAAATATATAATTTTAAAAACTTTATATTTTCCCGAATACACGAGCTTTATTTAAAAAATATACAATATTATATTTATGATATAAATATTATAAAACTTTTATGTAAGTGTTAGGAATATTATATCAAACCATAAATAAAAGTTTCAATTCATTATTGGCCTCCTGTAAAAACACTCACATAAAAGAAATTATTTGGAATTCTGAGTCCAAATAATTTCTTTTATCAATTTTTGGTCTTTTCTCTAATTGTCTTCGAAATAGAATCTTCATTGTTAAAATCCTGTTCTTTACATTATCAAAGTTAATAGGCACTTTTTCATTTGTTCCTAAAAAAAATAAAAAAAATAAATAAAATTAATATGAAATTTCTACGTATTTTTGATCATATAAGTAGATTTAAATTTCAAATTCAAATTTATACATATCTTTAAAATGGAATTATTTTGACACTGGATTTAACAAAGTGCTAGTTAGGAAATATTTTATTATATAATAAGAAATTTTTTGCGTTTTCAGCTACCATACTCAGAAAGTTACTGCTATAATTTAAAATATGAATTCCTTTACGTTTTTTTGTTAAACATATTCAGCAACTTTTTAAGCTCAAACTTTCTAAAGTTAAATCCTTATTAATTAAGCAAACTACAATCATAATTTACATATTAGCTCATCGCAAGGTAGCTAAATTCGTTTCTTTATCTACACATTATTCTAATTTTGTTTACATTTTCTTGAAGCTTCGCCATTTTATTACTATCTAATAGCAAAACATGGAAGACTATATTATCTGCAGACGATAATTAATGTAAATTCATCCATGACCTGTATGTTAAGCAGTTACTTTAAAAAGTTATTCCTTTTCTCCTTCGTATGGTGAAAAACATATCAGTTATAAAATCAAAAACCCAGCATGTCGTACCTTTTAGATAAACTAATCAAGATTCTTCATGGCCAATCATGTTTTATTTATTAAATTATTATTCATTATTAAAATTATACTGTGCTTAATATTCTTTTACTTACCTCTAATAAGCGCAAGAACAGGTATATAATGTACCTGTTATTTTTTTGACTAAATTATTGCTTTTGAATATTTTAATTAGTATTTTTTTTTCTTGTGTGTCCAATTTATTAGACTATTTCTTTATTATGCATATTATAAATATAAAGTGGATGACTTTTTCTGGATTATGTATGAAAAAAAGAAAATATATAAAAATCTTTATATGGATGTATATAATTTTTACACATAAAAAAAATTAAACATTTCTTTTATTTATCTGAAGCTGAATTTTGGTAATTTTATTGTAAAAAAATATTTAATAATTATTGTCATATATTTTTTTCATAAAGAGTTTAAAAAAAAATTGTAGTTAAGAATTTTAAACCGTAATTAATGTTTCTTGGCTATTGATAGCATTAAATGCAATAAGTTTCTAAATATATTCCTACCTTTATGTCATGAATACTTTTCTAGTTATCTTTTTTTCAAATAAACCAAAAGTATGAACAAAATTTTGCACTTTAAACACATATGTTTCTTCACGATAAAAATAGCTTTGATTTCTTTATAAAAATATAATAATTATTTTAGATGCATTTATTTTTGATTATTAATATAAAAAATTGAAATGAATTTTATTTCTTTATTTTGCATGGAACAAACAATAGGATTTTTGTCGAATACTCAATCTTAGAATACTCAATAGAAATTTCAAAATTTCTATTGTTGCCATTCATAGTTTCATAAACTTTCATGACATAATTAAATTGATATCTTAAAATAAAAAAAAAACATTTAAATATAATATTCGAATCAATCATTTGTAATAACTTATTTTCTTTTGATGAATAATATTTAATTTAAAATAATAACAAAATTCTTAGCAATGATATATTACCTAATATGAAGTAAAATAATTTACTAACTAAATAAACTCGCTTATATTTACTTTTGGATTATAGAATAAACTTGAAAGATCACAATATAAACTAATCGCGAAAAATATACACACACGTCGTTTAACGTGAATTTTTAAGTAATTATATATTTTTTTTAAATATGGAAATATTTGAATACAGATTTTAATGATATAAAAATGAAATATAAAATAAAATAGGAAAAGCGGGGAAATTGCTTTATTCTGAATTTTGTTATTTTGACTTTGAAGACAGCCCGCGAACAACAATAAATCTTTAGATTTTTCCCACATGCAATTTTTCACATGAAGAAATATATGAAGAATACATGATGAATGTAACAATGAACTGATAAACAGCGATTTTTCTAATTATATATTTATGCTTTTGCTGTTCTGTTGCATCTAAAAAGATGCTAAATTTAACATATAATTTAAAAAAAAAAGAAATTATGACCTGAAACTATGATTATGTGTTTACTTTAATTTTGATTTGCATGCAAATTATAAATGATTATATTTCAAGTTATATAATTGCATCCTATATTGATTATTCAGGTAATTTCAATGAAAAAATGTATATATTTTTAAAATGCTCGGACTTCGTAGCAAAGTAAAAAGTTATAATTTCGTCTTATCATAAAATATATTACCTCTGTACAAATTTTAGAATGAAATTAAATTTTGAAGTAATAATTCAAAATATTAAATTAATAATAATTTAATGAAAAGAAGTAAAACAATTTTGAGTAAATATCATTACGATATCCATTTTCATCAAGCGATAAAATATTTAATGGAATCATATTGATAAGTTGCACATTTGTACCAAACGATTTAAAAAAAATTAAATTCGCCAGAATTCCAGATATGTAATATTGGATGAAAATTATTAATTAAATTCTAATTAAATATGATTTGGAAAAATAAATAATTCCATTTTATAGATTTCTTCTATTGCTTCGTGATATATTTTTTTTATTCTTCATTCCCAAATGATGTATTATAGTTGTTCCATGTAACTATTCTATCCCCTCTTAACGTATTATCACAATTCGTGGAAAATATCGATATTTTCTATTGTTCGCTGACAATAAATCGTGGCAAGCAATCGTACTTTACGATTTATCGAAATAATAGTTAAATATTACGGCGCAAAAAAAAAATCTTCCTTTTTGTTACTAACTGAAAAAGAAGGAGCTATTAAAGGATCTGATATAAACTAAGTTAGCTATACCGTTCGTTAAAAGTATTGGAGATCGAAGTACGCCACTGAAAAGCTATTTCTATACCTCCTTTCATATACCACTGCACGCTATCTTAATTCAAATTGCGCCAAAGTATAAAACCCGATGTAACAAAAGAGTCAGATTTCTTTAGTTTTCAAAAGAGCCAAGCACTGAAAAAAAAAATAACCAAACGAATATTTTCCGCTTCTGACGTAACTACAAAAAATAAAATAAAACAAAATAGAAGCATAAGTGGATGCATCGTTTGGCAGGAAAGAGTGGAAGAGTTTCAATTTGAAAATGGCTCTACAGCTAGCTTTAGCGAAGCGAGATTTTAAACATTCAACTCGTCTTCCCAGCTAATATTCTAGGTACTTTGCATGTAAATTGACTACTATTCGCATTTGATTTTACCTCCTAGTGATGGTGCATCTAGTTCCTTTTATTTCACCCAAAGCAAAACAATGAGTAGAATAGAGGGAAAAATGTTACTGTAGAACAATTTGTGACTGTTTTTAAACGTTGCAGACATACTTTGTTTTTCTGCTTCTTTTCTATTTTTGTTAAGCAAACAAATGGAGACAAAAAAATTTCCAGTATTTTATTTATTTCTTTTTTCGTCTGAAGTGTGTCTGAGAAAACTGCATTGTCGGAATAATAACTTGTAGTGCTATCCAAGATTTTGTCTTTTCTATGTGTAGCATTTGGTTAGCTAGAGTGAATGCTTTTTTTTCTCGTTGTAATTTTCTTGGTGGAAGTATTGCTTAGTGGGATATGAGAAACGAATGTAGAAGTGGCTATGGAATGAAATGAAAGAATATTATTTGCACAATATTATATTTTCTAGACTGCATTCTTAAAAGATTTTTTGTGCGACTGTGGGAAATGCTTCATTAACCATGAAGTCCATAATGTTGTACAAATGTACAATGCATGTACATGCATTTCTGTTCCAAATATTTGTCCGGAAATTCAGTTGAGAATGTTGTGTGGTAATTTATAAGCTTTTTAATAACATTCTTAAATACAGAAGTTTTGATTTGATTTATTTTTGGTAAATTTAATCTTAAAATAGAGAAAAAGTCTTAGTATATGTGTAAAGCATTTCTTTGATTTAAGGAGAATCAGGGGTGCATTTCTTTAATAATGTATTTTGTTCTTTATAATGTAACGAAAATAGTTCAATTTTGATTCTTTGTTAAGATTTCCTTTATAACAGCCATGACAAGAGAGAGGCATTGTCAGGACAGGAAAGTATAAAACAGGAAAAAAAAAAATCGTGTGAAGATGTTCTAAACTTATATAGTTTTAAAAAAGAATTTTCAGAAGCAGAGTTTTGGGTTCGGAACGTATTAAGAGATAATGAGAGAAAAGATTAGTTTGTGCAATTTAGAAGTGAAGCCTGAATAAGACTGATTAGAAAATAATTATTTTCAAAACGCAGATGAATTGAATTCATTTTATAAATATATGTTTTATCTCTTCTAAACATTAGAACGATTTCATTCAAACATGGAACAATAATTGCTTATTAACTGAACAAAAATAGTGGTAGAAGTCCCTACTGTATTACTTATTAACTGAACAAAATAGTGTTAAAAGTCTCTATTATGTTACTTATTAACTGAACAAAAATATTAAAAGTACCTACTGTACCCTTGGTATGAGAATTTTAAAATTCTGAGTAATATTAAATTTCTGAAACATTTTGATATATTCTAGAATAATTTCGAATACTTTCACATTTGGAAAATAATTTATACTTCAGAATATTTTTAGAATAGTTTTAAGCATTATTATTACATACTGGAGCAGCCTTGAACAATATATAAAATTTTATTAATCTTTGAATAATGCTTAAAACTTTTCTAAAAACAATAAATCATTCTGTATGCTTGCCATTATTGCTGATTATTTTAAATTTTAAAACAAAAAAAAATATAAAATACAAGAAAATTTGGAAGAATTTTCGAATAATTTCGATTCATTATTATGTATTGGACATTTGGACTCATTTAGAATACAAACTGATAATGACCACCAAGAAAGATCATGGGAAATATATCCTGATGTCAATAAGATAACGCTATCTGTTGTATTAAATGAGAAGGTAATAGAGTTATGTCACCTCTACAATGATTAAATGTTAAGTCACCCATCTGACTCTCCGACCCGCCACGAAGACACACGGATTTAAACCATAAAACTGAACGACCAGACCGCTGCAACAGCAACACTGGCGGGAACTTTGGTTGAGTCCTAAAGGCCATCACCGGCCACGGTACAACCCTCCCCGAAGGAAATACATCCTGTCATCGATTGGATGAGTCAGATCCCCCACCTATTTGTGTACAGTCCAGGGTGGCGAGATCCAACCATCATGCCTTAAGCATCTTATCTTCATTTCGAGGTGCCCCTCGGGGGTATGGTTAAATGTTAAAGAGAAAATCAACAAAGGGTTTTGAAAAATATGCTGTTTTTTTCATAGCTATTTAATACAAGAAGAATATATATAGACTTAATTACGCAATCGGAAAATAATTACAACATAGAAAGTGTAAAATGTAGATGAATTTAAAAAAATATCACAAAATCTTCAGGGAAAGATGTATTTTCAGGCACAAATTATCATAGTGAATCTAAAATAATCTAAGTACTGTTGGTTCTCGAATGGATAACTGTTTATATTTAATATGAACATAAAATAAATAGGATAGTTTTGATATTTTTTACATCAAAGTGGAAAAATTTCTTTTTAATTACTAAAACAATTCAGAATAAAAATTTAAAAAAAAAAAAAAAAAAAAAAAAAAAAAAAAACCTCCAATCTTTTTCACATTTTTGAAACCTTTTCGTTTTATTTCTCTTTTTCAGTCTCTTAATATTTTTTTTCTTCCAAACACAAAATATTCTTGCAGGAGCGAAGTCATGAAAAATTCATCTAAATTTTATCATTACAACTTTTTTTTTTATTATTTTTAATTTCTTAAACATTTCTTAATATTATTTCATACTCTTTTTATTTTCTATTCCTTCCTTATGAAAATGCATTTAACTTTTATTATTCTGTCTAGTGTGCTTCAATATATAAATAGAATAAAATGTACGAATTATGAAAAGTAATATTTATGCTGCTTCTTTATTTTCAATTATTATATTTAGTTTATTTAATGTCTTAGTTATGTTCTCTTTTTCAGAGGTGTAATTATTATCTATAGATTAATTTACGTCTTTTTTTATATCAAAGTAATAGTTGCTTAAAAATTGCAGATACTTGTAGGGTATCTCTCTAGTTATTATGCGCAAATCTAATTAAATTTTATGCAATAAAATATTTCATATACAGTACTGGTTATATTTTCCTTTTATATTAGTGTTGCCCAAATGAAAAGTGGACACTTGCTATTGCGTCAGAATAACTGCAGCTATAGCTGCGTCACCGAACAAGGGATATAAAAGGCGGTAGGAGGTGTGCATTGCAGACGGGGTTCTTCCATAGTGAAAGTGGTTCGTGGTTGAGGAAACTGGTTGGAAGTAAAGTCGTGCTATCTAAATGGATGCGTCCAGATCAAAAAAACGCGTGACAGTACCTACAGTTTCTGATTCTTCTAGTGCCGTGGACCACTCTTGAATGATTTCCTACTTCAAGGGAAACTATTGCTTCAATATATTACCGCAGTACTCTGACGAAACTACGGAAAGCTATTAAAAGCATACGTCCAAACCTTCTCAAACAACAAGTTATCTTTCTCCAAGACAATGCCCTTCCACACATCTCCCGTGGGAACCAGGCGACCTTAAAAAAAATTCCTTATGGAAGTGTTGGAACACCCGCCGTACAATCCGGATTTGTCACCCTGTGACTTCCACATCTTTGGGCCACTTAAGAGAGCATTATAGAGTTTCCATTCGGACGACGGAGTGAAGGAAGCTTGCAGGACTTCAAGAATCATCCACCATATTTTTATAGCAAAGCTATATATAAACGATGGAACCTGTGTTACAACACTCATGGCGATTTGTTTTGATTTCCAATGAAAATATTCTTTTCATTCAACTTGTCGACTTTTTATTTGGACAACCCTTATATTTCACACTTTTCACATTTGAAATAGTGAATCCAAATTCCATAAAATATTAGTCGACTCCTGAAACTATTCGATTTGATGATTAATTAACCCTTTCTAGGGCCGTGGGAAGTATGCTTCCCGCCAAATGTATCAATCTTTGTATGAAATTATGTAGGTTGGTATAAGTTCTGACAAATTTTTTAGTAAGTCAGAAACTTAGATGCTTCCGTTCTTTATCTCAGACAAAATGATGTGTCTTGATTTGTTACTTAATTATTAATTAACAAAATTAATTAATGAATCAAATTAAATTTATCTAATAAGCTAAATGAATTCCTTTTGCTTATTCTAATTTCAAGCCTAAAAATATTTAACATAATATGACTAGACTCAGATGACATCTGTAATTTTTAATGGGAAATCGAAATAATTTCTTTCTAATTACCCAATACAATACGAACTAAAAAAATTAAAAAAAAAACTTTTTATCTCTTTTACACTTTTCGAAAACTTTTCGTTTCTTTTTTCTTTTTTTTCAGTCCCTTGATAAATTCATTTTTTTTTAATCTTTTCATCTCCAAAACTTCTTCCAAGAACTAAATAATAATGAATTCCTCTGAAGTTTATCATTACAATTTTTTTTTATTATTATTATTTATAGCCATTTCCAAAGCATTCGCTGGAATATGTATTAGAATAATTTCATAGTCTTTTTTATTTATATTTTTTATTTCTTCTCGCTAATCCTTTTTGAGCGCCATGCAGAGTTATAAGAAACAAATTTGCATTTTATTATTCTGTTCCTAGCGCACTTTAATAATTAAGTGAGGAATGTGATATTTATACTGCTCCCGCATTTTCAAAGCGAGAGAGAGAGAAAGAGAGTCTGTTTCCTTTTCTCTGTTGTTCTTTTTTAGTTTATTCAGTGCTTTAGTTATGTTTTGTATTATAGATAAATAACTATTATGAAAAGATGGATTTACATTTCTTTTGTATCTCAAGGGAAATTATTTCCAATTCAATTTAATGGATCCTCGTAAAAATATTTTCTTCTTACAGATAAAAGAAATGGAATTAAAAAAAATGGCGCAATTTGTATATGTTCTTGCATTAATGGGGAATATTTAAACACTGCAGGAATAAAACTTTGATGCGTTTGCATTATAATTATTCCAGAAGTTCATTTTTTTTCCATCGATAAAAAAAAGCTTCACTCTCTTTCGTACTTTTTACTGTTATTTGTTTTATATATTAATTTGAATTCCCTTTGATATTTAAAATGATGAAGTAAAAAAAAATTATAACATCATTAAATAGCTTTCGTTTTTATAGTTATTAAAATATCAAAGTCTAATATTATGTGTTAATGTGGGCTTTTATCGAAAAAAAATTTGAAAGATTGTAATTAAATATTTTTATTTGTCGTTAGCAAAAGTATTAATTTGAAATTCATTATATAATATTAAGGAATTTGTTTTATAAAGGTTTTTTTTTTTTTTTTACTTTTTTGTACATGAAATAGAGAAAGTACTGCAATTATCGAAAAATTCGAACTCGTTATGTTGACGAATTGCCTCCCCCCCCAGAACTCTTTGAATCCGAATAGAACTTTTCTTTGGAATAGGAAATTGCGTGTCTTCCTATAAACACGATGACTTAAACACTTTAAGCTAGAAGAATGAAATTTGGTATTGGTCTGGTTACCAATTTTGTACGCTGTTATCTTTTGATTGAAATCGATCTAGCAAAAGTCTGACGGGCTAGTTGTCTTAGTATAAGTACGAAACTACAAAACAAAAATAACTAGATATATAAGAATTCGTACACAGATTTAGTATCTGAAGTGTATATCTGCATGAAATTTTGAAACAAATCCGATGAGGGGTTGAACGTCTGTTGGTCTGTACTTTCTCATGCATGTAAATGTGATATCTCAAAAAAAGATATATAAGAATTCGTATATAGATTTAACATCTAAAGTGTACCTACATTCAAGACATGTAGATACACATGTAATGATAACATTTTGAACCATATCTGACGAGGGGTTGAAGTCTGTCGGTTTATATTTTCTTATTCATGTAATGCGATATTTCGAAAATGCAACAGCTTATATAAATGAAATTTGGTATGTGATTGTGAGAGCACAATTGTAAATTTAAAATTGAAATCGAATTTAATTGAAAAAAAAGGCATCAAAAGTAATATTAGGTTTTTTGTGATATAATACGATGTACAAAACTCTCATGGGCAGGGAAATTTGAAAACAAAAATATGAGCTCATGGCATTTATGGCCTTATCCAATATTCACAATTTTATTCTGTGAGGGAAAGGGGAGATAACAATCTTATCAGAGAATATGCGAGAAAGTATCGAGGAGACCAGTCCCGCTGGTTTTTTTGAGCTGTTTTATAAGCACTAAGGGGCTCCTTTAGCGTGTTTTTATGTTCACATTGTGCTGTTTTATATATATTTTTCCGTCTTAATTGTAATTCGTTCCTACTCATTTCAATGTTAAAAAGAATACTTATCTAATGACATGGCTGGCTATTCATTCTGTGTGTTGCCAACAACTACCTGAGGAAAAAAAATAAATTAAATATGTAAATTCAGTTCAGAGTAATGCAATCCCATATTCAATTCAAATTGCGAAATCATATTATATAATCGATGTTAAAATAATTAAAATAATTATAACCATAAAAATTCTCAGTAATTTTTTTTTTCATTTTCCGGACATTTCCAGATAAAAATGCTAATTTCAAATTTCGCCGCTAGATGGCGCCGTAATCAGTCTTATTATATAAGGGACTGCCATTCAGCTGTATCTCGACACTACTAATTTGGCTATAGCTGTCGTTGATACTATGTGGAGTAGTAGTTTCAGAATTTTAGATTAAAGTTGTTTTGTATTATGTAGCTTCCATTTTTGGCGTAGGCAAAAGTGAAACACTGCGTACTTGGTTGATTGTGCAACAAAAGTGATGTCATAATCGAGAAACGTGCGTTATCTATTCTTCACTAGTCCAGCTACTCTTTTAATATTTATTTTCTTAATTTCTTTTAAAACATTTAATTTTAAAAACTTACAGTTCTTTATTGAACGGAATCTCGCATATTTCTTGGTGCCGTATGAATTGTTCGATGATTTCCATTGATATCAACCATATTGCAATTTTTACTGAACACTTTTTGATTAAGCAATTCATCTATGTACGTTCTCTTCTTAAATTATTAGTATCTTCTATATTACTAATAACTTCATAAAGAATATTTTGAAAGTTTTCGAAACTTGAAAACTTATTTAGAATCTTCCCTCATTTAACTTCAACCAAGTTAGAAAAATTAAATTGATATTAAAAAAAAGCAACTTCCAAATAAGTGCAGCCAAGTCTGAGTCATGAGCAAAATTTCGTTGAAGATATTTTCATAATATTCATTCATTAAAAGTTGAATAAATTAATCACAAATTCGGAGAAATAGCGGATTAGTTGCGTCTGGCTGGCTTTTAAATTATTCTTTTCATTTAAGATTCCATTAGTTAGAGTTGATAAGTTAGAACTTTCGAACTTCTCTTAACTAACTTTGTCTTTCGTATGAATTTCGTTAAAATAGTTTACGCTTCTTGTTTTTCTGCAAGTATAGATTAGTTTTGAATATATTTTATTTTTTAATGAAACAATTTATTTTTAATCTTTTATTAGTTGTCGCCAATTTGTGGCTGAGCAGGTGATATTTTAATTCGCGTGTTTTATCTTTTTCTTTTGATATCGATAATATAAACATTTGTATTTTAAATTTATTTTATTTTATCTTTTAATGAATGAAATAATTTATTTTTATGTTTTTATGTCACTGTTATGTTTAGTTAAACAGGTTCATGTTTTAACTCGCATATTTTGTCTTTTTTATTCTGTGCGTTTTACAAACTTTTGTATTTTATTTTTAAATACTTGTAAAACTTGAATTCTTTTCTTTTTTTTCTTAATTTACTAGAATGTATATATTTTTTTTTTTTTTACATTTTAAAAACCATATCGAAGAGCAAATTTTTATGTTAAAAATGTATTGAATGGTTTTAGTATGATCAATTATTTTTTTTAAAAGCTGATGAATTTCTATCTATTTAATCGCATATTTATTTCATTTCTATTAAGTTAATAACATCATCTTTTCGCCTTCTCTTTATCTTTTGTTTATGTTTAAGATCATGATTACTTTATTCACTTTATTTTGGTTTCTGATATTTTTTTAGATATAGAACTGAAATATAGCTGCCAAGCGAAACTTTTTTGTGTTAATTGATGAAGTGAAATTTTAATCAAATACAGGACTAACTTATTTTGTTTTTGATAAATTATAACAGTCTTAGTGAAGATCATTATTTATTCACTGAAGCATCTCCTTATTTTGAGTTCAGATCAGCATAAAAGTAAATACATTATTATTATTATTATACAGTATTTCGTTTTTGTTCTTTATACAATCATTATAAATAAGTCATGTCTGCATGTGAATACGATATCTTATAAAAACAAACAAACTTTGAGTTAGATGGATGGAAATTGGTTCGTAGTCTTTACACCAAATATTTACCTTTTTTTTTGTGAAATTTTTGAACAAAATCCATTGTCAGGAAGTCTGTCGGCAGTAAAAAGTGTCCAACATGCATATTCGGGTTTATTTACTATATGACGAGGGCCGCGGTGGCCTGGTGGTCTTGGTTTTGGAACAGGAGGATTTCAGGTTCGAGACCCGATTCCACCGAAAAACAGTCGTGTAAGCGGGCCTGGAGTACGTTAAATCTGTCGTCTCCCGTTGGTGCGTTGTGGCCTGGAGAGGAGGGTGCCAGCTTAGGTGTCGTCCTCGTCATCTGACTGCGATTCAAAATTACTAAGTCCGTCCCAAAATAGCCCTAGTGTTGTTTTAAAAAGGGACGTTAATATAAGTAATACTAAAATATATTACGAAGAATATAATTTTCATGAGCGGGACTTTGATAATAAGAATTAGAACACTCCTGATTTACACAGCTTTCCTAAGGTTTCGAACTTTATATGAGGGGTGTTAGGGATTAACAGCCTTATTAGAGAATGCACGATAAAGTTTCGAGGCTATCCCTTCCGTTGGTTTAAAGTTCATTCATGATCAAATTATGTTAGTTCACTTTATAGATTTCTTTAAATATCTATTTAAACTTTGGAAAATAGCATTTTATTTAAACACGAAAAATCGAAATTTCAAAATCCTTTATTGCTGTAGTCACAAGATCGCACATCAAATTTGATTTATTTAAATCATAGCGATTTTATATTATGGACTTTAGATGCATGCAAGCTGATTGACAGGTCTACACTTATATAGATTTGATTTAGAATTTCTTAAGAATGTGCATTTTAGATACCAAACCTCTGCACCAAATTTTATTTATCTAGTGTCTTACATTCTCTAATAATCATGTACATTTGTACTCAGACAATTAAACAGAATTCACCTGAATGGATTTCATTCAAAATTTTAGTAGTAATTACAAATTTAGAATAGAAGTCGTGTACCAAATTTTATCGATCCAGTCCAAAACATTTTTGAGTTATTTTGTTCATATAGACAGATAGATTCTGTTCGTTTCAGTATTCTGAGACGACCACTTTTCGCCGATTCTATCTCATGAAGGGGAGAGACGCGGAAGAATGAGCACATTTTCGGAATTCGTTATTCGTTGACCTTGATTTTCACCTTATTAGATACTTTTTTGTTCAATTTTTTTTTTCACGTTTATGTCAATATCATGTAGTTTCTGACCATGTTATTTTAATATTCAGACTGCGAGTAATAAGAGTTTATTTTATTAACGTAAACATCCCCTCCTTTCATCTTTCCTTTCACCCCTATACTGACGAATTAAACCCAACCTAACGCATGCGCAAAATCGTGGAGGGTTTTAGAGTACGTTTTCAAACAATAGATGGACGGACAAACAAACAGACATAATGCCAAAAATGTGTTTGTGGACACGGTGAGTTCTACAAATGGATTATAAGGATTTCTCAAAATCTTAAGGATGATTTTTTTTTTATAATGACTATACTTTATCTTTGTATACTTCGTATAACTGAAAATAGTAAACGCAAACTTGAGAAAAATTGAATTCATTGCGAAGATTGGAAATTATGATGGATAGACCGAGATCGCTAAAGATTTGAACGTAGATGCATGCTCATACTGTAAATAAGTAATAAAAGTTATAAAAATAATAAAATAAAAGATGACAATTTTATATGTGACAAAGAGATCTGAATATAAAATAAAAACAATATATATTTATAAAATCGTGTGTCATAAATATTTTAAGCTATTGATATATTTATACAATCCATCACTTTTTGAAATTATAGACTTAAAAACTACTTCAGAAAACCTGCAGCTCAGGTTTTTACAGACGACTAGCCCTAAAACCTGCGATTACTTACAAGTAACTGACCGTCGAACTTCCCAGAAGTTAATGTCTAGACACGTCTCCAGAAATTGGACGTTAGGTTCAGTGTTTGAGTTTGAGGCGAGTGTTTGGAAGGTAAAAATAGAAAAATTGATATAAAAATAAACACCACGATACTAAGAAATTCTCTTAAATCACAACACAAATTTAAAATACATTCAGTTGAAGTTACTGTGTAAATATCTCTCCAATTTGATGGTTTGCAAACGGTAAATGTAATAAAAAGAAAAAGAAAAAAAAATTATCGTCTGAAAGTCTGATATGACTAATTTTATCTGTTTCCTGTCTGGAATTTGAAATTTACTTTTACGCATCGTTTGCTTTTACTTCTTTTCTAATGGTATCTATATTTTTCTTTTTTTTATTGTTATTGGAATAATTTTTGAATAATAACAAACATTAAACATATTAAAAAGAAAGAAATGCCGGTAAATGAAAAAATTGTTCATGAAGAGTTTATTTTAATAGTTTTTTGAAATTCATCAACAGTTCACGCTTCAATGAAATTTTATTCATTATTTAGAAAAGATTAGTTTCAGATTGCTGCTTTCGCGAAGAAGTTGAAAGAAAAACATTTCTTTCGAATTTTCCTTGCTCTAAGCGAAGTCTTTCTTAAAGATTTTTTTTTTGTTCCTAATATATTACAAATCGAAATATAAAATAAAATGAATTTTGAATTATTTTTTTATCTTTTATTAAAACTGTGAAGAAATGTAATAGAAGCATTAAATTTTGGTTAACCTGAAAAAGTGTTTTTTAACAATAAATAACCTCTCTGTAGGAACTGAAAATTTAATGCCAACCCGAAACAATTAATATTTTGTCGTATACGAAGCACAGAGGAAATACTCTAATCGAACTCCAGATTTTTGACGAATCTCCACGTTTTAGACCTCGCATAGCCCATAAAAATACATTTTTGGCTTTATGTTTGTCTGTACACACGATAACTCTAAAACGCTTTGAGCTAGACAATTGAAATTTGACACATGGAATTATGGCAAAATTTGTATCAAATTTTAAACAAGCTTCATTAAGAGTAAACCTGTCTTTCTGACAGCTCAAGTAAGGTGAATTTTATAGCTACAAAATACAAAGAACTTAGTAATATAGATCTAATGTACCTAAAATATAGATACTTATGATATTTTGAACCAAAATTCGGCAAAGAATTGACCGTCTGTATGTCTGTAATTTCGCATGCATGTAATGCATGCAATAATTCATAAATGCTACAGCTTAAATAAATGAATCCCGAAACGTTATCTTAAAACTGCAACTATAGTTTTGAGTCAAATTTTGGTGTCTGTCGGCCGACAAAAAAGCGTCCAATACATATTCTCGCGATAGATTCAATAAAAATGCTAGATTCAGCTAAAGATCTATATTTCTTATTTATCGTTCACCCGTATTATAAAAGGGATTTCCAAATTTATCCATATTCCACAATTTTATGAGGAGGAAGGGATATAAGACCTTTATTGGAGAATATTACCGAGAAAGCTTTGGGAAGACATCTCCCAATTTTATATAATTATGAGGGGCCGCGGTGGCCTGGTGGTAAGGTCTCGGCTTCGGAACTGGTGGGTTCCAGGTTCGTGACCCGATTCCACCGAAGAACCGTCGTGTAAAGGGGTCTGTTGCACGTTAAATCCGTTATGACCAAATGTCCTCCCGCTGGAGTGGTGGGGTGTGGAGAGGGGGTGCCAGCTCAGGTGCAGTCCTCGTCATCTGACCGCGGTTCCAAATTACGAGGTTCGTCCCAAAATAGCCCTAGTGTTGCTTCAAACGGGACGTTAATATAACCAAACCAAACCAAACTTTATATAATTATGAGTCTAACTATTAGTTTAGCATCTGTATCTTTCTTTTCAATATTCATTCTTGAATTTTAGAATATCTGGGATCACTATGATTTATTGATATGTTTCCTTTCTCTGGGTATAGGTTTATAAAGATGAAGCTACTTATTCTAGCTACTACCTTGTTGAAACTCCTGGGAGTAAAAAAAAAAAAAAAAAAATAGAATTCATGTTCTAAGGCAATGACCTTTAATAGGTTTGAGTTTCTTCGTACAGACATCCATTTATGGCACAAACTGTGCTTCGAACCGATTGTAAAACAATAACATAAACAAAACAACCAGAAAAAGAGACATTTGTGCTGCCCACTGTGGTACTAATCTCCACTGCATCTCTACCAGATTCTTCAGACCCAAAACAAACCACCGATAATAATCTCTGGGTATCAACTAACATTCTTCCCAGCCGCCAGACACCTGTTCGACTCAAATGGTGGGCCGAAATTACCCCGACTTATCCACGGCTGGCGTGCAGTCTTCATTTGAGTGCTGCCTTCAGGGCTGCACGGCCAGAACAACACTACACATGACTCTAGATCATAAATCATTTTAATACGTGTCGTGCATAGAAGTCCTGCAGCAGCTCGAAACTATGTGGATTGTACACCCATCACTTTGAATCAGTGCCACTGCCTTATTTAATTGCTACGTGAATTGCAATAGAGGTAGTGCTGTGCCTTGCTAATTGAACTGTGCAATGTACGCTTCCTTCTCATGCTGCGTTATTAGTGGAATGGCGTTCTAAATTAGTAAATAATTGCTGTTATAAGAAAGCAGTAAACTAAGGACAGGAACTTGAGATGAGTATCTGCGGAGCTGTTGCTTTAAATATTGTTAATTCTTAATAAGAGATAGGAAGATAGTGATAATGCGTTGTCGTTTAATTTCATTGTTGCGTCTTTGTACTACGATATAATGAGTTGATATATTCTGTAGTGGATAATTATAATTACTATTTAATCCGAAGTGGTTGATTTTCAGGTAATTTATAGCTCAATTATCGCTTAGTACCTCAGATATTAATCGAAAATCTGTTAATTACCAATAAGTGAATTTAATTGCATATATTACAGAGGTTGTTCACAATTTTTTTTATTCATTTCTTTCATAAGATATATAAGGTTATTACAAGAAATACGTGCGTTTCAAATGTTTCTTTTTTTTGGGGGGGGGGAGTTATCGATTTCAAAAGAATGAAACATTTGCAGAGTATTGAATAAAATATAATGAACATTTTGAAATTTCATGTCTCGAATATTCGCAATATTGAAAGAAATAATGAATATTTGAAATAAAATATTAGTAGAAGTCAGTTTCTTTCTTGGAATTTGCGTTTCTATTCATTTGAAATTTTGTCTTCTGTAGATTTAAGATTTTTAAATACTTCTCTTTGTTGTGTGTTGTGTTATGATTTATGGCATTTTATAACCTGCTAACAGTTATCTATCAGCGATTTAAGCCATGTGGGCGTCTCTCGTTTTTTCATTAGAACCAAAAGTACAACTTAGCTACCCACACGTCTAAACCCTTTTTACGGAGCGGACTTCATTCACTCATCCACAGATCGTAATTTAGACCTGAATCAGAGAACGATCACCTCTGAACAAGTACCCCTAGGGGTAGTACTCTCGACATGGAGGACTATGTGACCACGACAGATTTATACGTGCGCCAGCCACCATACACATGGAGAGTCTTCGGCCGGCGGGTTTCGAACTGGCACCCCAAGGGATGCGAATGCAATGCCCTACAGAGCAGGCTATCCCGGCCACTGTTATTAACTTGTTAGACATATCAATCCTGTGGCTTACATACCGTTGTTGAAAAATATAATATGAAGATTTCACTACAGAAGAGCAAAATCGTATCATTTACATTATTTATAACTAAATTGCTTGTAAGTAAACGAAATTTTGACATAAAAAGAGAATTTGATGACTGGATAAATGATTTCTGCAAAAAGAAAATTATTGTAAACGAAAGGATTTTGGTTATATTCGGTTAAAATCATCTCAATAGATAAAACATAAACATACGTCGTACAGAAATCGCGCTTATTACGTATTGTCGAATGGCATCAGTCATGTGTAAACAAATCACTATACGGCCATTTTAGACTTCTTAGTTGAACTTTTATACAGATATACTCTTTCACTGCTTACCTAATTAATGCAGCTGAAAAATATTAATAGAAATACTCTATATAATGTCACTAAAACTTTATTCTGTATGAAGAAAAGAGACAGAAAAGAAATTTAGAAGCAGAGGTTAATGGCGCCAAATCAGTAATCGTTAGGACTTATCTATTGAAATTGATGACCATATCTTTCGAAGCTATCATTTCACAAAAGCGGATCTTTCATCATCCTAAAACTCAAAGCATTACCTGTTTAATGATATCAATTTCAATTTTGTGGAATTATTTTTAAAAATGTTTTTAATAATTAATTTTTAAATGCAATGTGCATCTGTAAGAATGATAAATTGATGATTTGAAATTAGATTTTATTGGTTTATCTGTTTGAAAACGAGGTTTTGAAAGTGACCCTTTGAACAAAGTGAAAAATCCAGTTTACGATTTATTTTGGCATAATTACGCTATTTGAACAAAACACCAAACTTAACGATTAAAAGATTCTTTAATGTTTTTAATGTCTAACGAACTTCAAAGATATCCATCATAACATTCAATTGCGTACTTTTACTAATTTGAATTTAAAATTTAAATTGAAAAAAAATTGTATTTGGACAAGAATTTCGAAATAGAATTTGCGCGAGTTCGCAAATTGTACAAACTAAGTCTATGGCAAAGGATACCGACGAGCTCTGATTGGTTTAAGCCTTGGCATCTTTTTGGCAATGTTTTGCAAAAAAGATGTGTGCATGTAATATTAATCTGGAACACATAAACAGCAGAAAAGATCAAATCCTGAAACCTAAATTCGGGAAATATAAAAATTACAATTTATTAAAAATATTTTTTTGTATGTGTTTCTTCTTAATATTATTTTGATATAACTAAAACAATTAGCGGCGAAATCACATATTCCGTTAAAGCTTACATATTTATACGTTTTGGGCATTAAGTAATCATCTCCCCATATGTAGTTGATGGGAAAATAACAAAAGTTCAGCAACAAGCTTCAATGACTGAATAAATTATCTAATAAAGGCAGGAAAATCATAGAAAAATAAGAATTATTTAATTGCTGCATCATATGTTGAGTAATTACTTTCATTTAGTTTCTATACTTCTGTGCATAAACAACATTAGTTACTTGTATTACTAGTGTTGTTAGTATTATCTATTATTTTTATTAATAATTAGTATTAGTAGTATTACTAGTAATATTTAGAGAAAACAATTATATTAATAAAAATTAGATCGTGTTGATATTCTCTCGTATCTTCCATAAAACTAATGAAAGGAACAAAGTTTGAGCCAAATAAGCAAAAACTAGACTATTATAAGTGCATAACATTACCAAAAAGATGCCAAGACTTAAACCAATCAGAGCTCGTCGGTATCCTTTGCCATAGACTTAGTCTGTACAATTTGCGAACTCGCAGAATTTGCACTTCCGCTTTTATTTTATTGTATGTATACCTTTTAATTTGCAGCCATAGTAAATAGTACCACATTGATTCAATTCAATTCTATTTTTTCGATCGTGTGAAATTTTAAAAAAAAAATGCATTCCAAGGTTTAACAGCCTAAAAAGTCTAAGGGAACAAGTTGTTATCAAAGTCGGTTAGTTAAAAAAAATCTGTAAATAATCTACAGAGTAACTTATTATATAACTTTAATATTATTGATAAATTGGCAACAGCAGACTCCTGCTCCATTTTATTAAATTATGAATAATATTATCGTAAATAAAAAGTATATCCAGTGCTTCATTTAAAATACTTATAAAGGTGAAATCGTACTCAAATTTTTATCATTTATTTTGACGATTCATATAAACATTTGGCAACATTCAGTACTTAATTTAAAATTATTGTTTCAAAATAAGCTTTTGGTGAAGAAAAAATTTAACTTTGTCTATTTTTCAAAAATGGTGGATTTAATTGAACAAAAACGTGTATTTTTATCCAAAATTTCTATTACATTTCTACTTCAAAAACATCTGAAATAATTAACAAGACCTAAAAGAAGAGAATAATAATAAATAAAGAATCTTTAAAGTTAAAAAACAATAGCATTGTAATGCTATAAAATATTTCAAAAAGTTATAGAATACGTTGTAGATGAATTACGTAGATCATCTTCGACTGATCATCAACATATCGATCAAATCATAGAATTTTAGCTTAGTGATCATCGTTTAACAATTAGAGACATTGTTAAACAAGTTTCTATATCATTTTGTACCTGTCAGGCAATTTCGAGGGATCATTTACGGTGCAATCGCGTCACTTTTCGAGTTGTTCTGAAAAATAATAACGTGATCCAAGCATAATAAAATCAAGAAAATGATTCTTGAAATCTTTTCTTTTTTAAACGAAGGAATAGATTAAAAAATCAGTGAATGATTTTTGAATTGTAAAACAAAATAAAAAAAAAATGCCCCAAAATCAAAGTAATGTTTTTTTAAAAAATTATTGTCTAATGTCGTGTAATGTTTTCTTTTTTATTGTTCTATAATATTAAGTATTACCATTTGGTCAACTGCTAATAAAGAATATTATTTGAATGGTTTGTGGTACTTGCAAAAAGAAATCCATTGAAAAACCACTTGCATTGTGGGTTGATAATTCATAGATTTTTCACTTGAATAATGAGCCACCTGGAAATGTCATTATTATTTTTGAATTTTTGATTATAAATTCTAAGAATACGACTCTAGAAACGTCATATTTCCCTGATATGGTACCTTGTGATTTTTTCTTATTTTCGTCTTTGAAACTACCCCTTCGTGGCCATCGTTTTCAATATATTTCATGTAATAAAAAAAATCGATACGAAATATTAAGAAGTTACAAGGATACAGCTTAAAGGCGTGTTTTGAAAATTGAAAAAAAAAAAAGAAAAAAAAAAGAAGGAATGAAAAGAAACATCTGCAGAAATGTCTTGAAGTTGATAGCGATCACGTTGAAAGAGACAAATTTAAAAATCAGTATTTGTTACTTTTGTTTTATGGCAATATTTTCGATACTCCTTTTTATCCTATATTCTTTACTTCACCGATTTAACCTGTCAGATCATTGCTTTTATACTTTCAGAAAAGTTGGCAATCGCATCTTCTGCGCGACATTTTGCTCTTCCACTCTTTCTTAGTACCTAAAGGGAACTTTCCTTCGCAGTAGAAAAATCTTTGATATGAGAGAGTTCCCAGCAATCCTTTTACAAGAAAAAGAACCATAAATATCAGCGAATTCGTAATAGAAATTCAGTTATATTTATGATTCTCGTAGATAATGAAAAATTACTCTGATTAGATTATCTTTGTTAAAGAGATTTTTAAATGTCCCTCATTTTTATTACCATGTTTATTCATCCAATATTCTTGCATCCAAGATATTGACAAAATTCCGTTCTTATCCAATGATAATTCCGTTCTTTTCAATGTAATATTTATTTATCTTCTTTCATTTTAAAAAAGTCCATTTACATTATACTAAACTGGACAGGAATTGCACTTTGGTGTTAAGATGTTAAGTACTTCCAACATTTATTAATTTCGGTAGTATGTTAAGAACCATATTATCCAACCGATGTTTGTATAATAATGAATAAATTTATTACGATTTATACTGCAGTAATAAATTTATCACGGTAGTAATTATGAACCATATTATCCAACCGATGTTTGTATAATAATGAATAAATTTATTACGATTTATACTACAGTAATATATTTATCACGGCAGTATGTTATGAACCATATTATCCAACCGATGTTTGTATAATAATGAATAAATTTATTACGATTTATACTACAGTAATAAATTTATGACGGTAGTATATTATGAATCATATTATCCAATCGATGGTTGTATAATAATGAATAAATTTATTACGATTAATCACAGATAATATATTACGAAGCATACAAATCACATGAGTAAAAACAAAAACAAACAAGCAAACAAAAAAAAAGTCTGAGCACTAGTGGCGCTAACAGTCTCGCCTTAGGTCCCTAATTTTATTTTCAGAGAATGAGTTAACCCTTTAAAGAACCATTTTTTTCTAGTCATATTATGTTAAAATATTTTTAGGCGTGAAATTAGAATAATAAAAAGGATTCATTTAGCTTATTAGATAAATTTAGTTTGATTAATTTATTAATTTGGTTCATTAATAATTAAGTAACAAATCAAGACGCATCATTTTGTGTGAGATAAAGAATTGAAGCATCTAAGTGTCTGTCTTTCTAAAAAAAATTGTCAGAACTTATGCCAACCTACAAAATTTCATACAAAGATTGATAAATTTGGCGGGAAGCATACTTCCCACGGCCCTAGAAAGGGTTAACCCCTTTATTAGACAGTAATTCGAGAAAGTTTCGAGGAGACCATTCCAGTTGATTCAGTACAACAATGAAATTAATAGTTTTCAGATAAGTTCAGTCCTAAACTTTTTATTTCATGTATATCTAAAAGCATATATCTATACAAGATTTTGATTAAAAATTTTTTTTTACTCACAGCCACTTGGAAACGTTATTTTTTTTTTCTAAAATCACTTAATCATTTTGATACACTTTCTAGTTTGACAGTTTTTCTATAGTCTCAGGCTCTGCCATTAATTTATTCATTAATCATTTTTATGAGCACTTTGACAGTTTTTCAATAGTTTCTTGAGTTAAAGTAGTAGTTATGTTTTAGTAGAAAATGGTGCTAAGCTCCTTTTTCGTGATCAATTGCTATAAAATTGTAAAGACTTCTTAGATTTTAGCTGGAGGTAGGTTGTCATAATGAATATTTTATAAGGTTATCTAAAATTGCGCACTAAAATAGTCTATCGTGTAACTCTTAAAAATTTCTTGCCTTTTTTTTCTCAAGTTTTGGGTTTTTACGTCTTAAAAAATATTAATTTTTTTTTGTTACAATCTTTAAAGAGAAAATGGTTTGAATATCAGACCTGAGTTTTTGCATTTTTAATTTTTTTTTCTTGCATAGTAAGTGTCAAAAGAAAAATTCATGGAAAGATTAGAATAAATTTACACGTTTTAGATTTCCGTAAATCCGATCCTCCTACCCTATTTGAGGAGTTAATATTATCTGTGGACTTCTGACAGAAAATGAATGAAATTTGGCGTGGAGATTTTAAATAAAATTTGTATATAAATATGAAATTTCGTTTGAAATCCGCCAATAACTTCATTGTCAGGTTGGTTATTTGTTGTACGTGATGAAGGTAATTCAAAACTCCAAGAACATAAATAAATGAATTTCTGTCTGGGATTTTCATACCCAGATTATTGATCTATCAGATTTTTGAAACAGAACCATCAAAATATAGAGTGATTATCTTTGTACTTATTTATTTTTACATCATCCGCAATAAATCGCCAAAAAAAAAAAAAAAAAAAAAAAGCAAACTGTCGCTAATTATTTTGGCGAAATTTTAACATGTAATAGAGTTTGGTGATCTTGGCGAGCTGAAACACACTAAGTAAACTCGTGAATGCAATCGTCTTGGCGAAATATTGGCACCTTATTTATAATGGAACATGGAAATCGTGGCATAATCTGAAAATTATCAAATAAATTCAGATAAATATAGTGAAGCATATGATATGATTTAATCACGATTTTGTGGTAATTAAATAATTCTTTTTTCATTAAATTAAAAAACATCTGTTTATAAGTAACACTTAAAACTACACATTTTACAATAATTCGAAACTATTTTTTAAATTAAAGAATAAAAATTAATCCAACTTATTCATACAGAATAAGAGTCAAAGTATTTGATAATGGATTTTATTGAAAATATAGTTTTGATTCATTTGCAGACTTCACTGATTTTAGATTTAATAATCATTTTTAAACCAGCACATAAGTGCTGAAAAACCTTCGAGTTTAAAGTATATAATAGAAAAAAGAAACCTTATTTTTTATTTCTATATATAGTGAACACTTATTTGAAAAATGTAAAAATTTCGAATATTTGAAATTTTTGCACGAGACATTTTTTTAAATTTCAGTATTTAATTATTTTAAAATGTATTAGCATAACAATGAGATTTAATAAAAGATTCGTTTTTCAATCTATATTCTGTTTTAATTTTGTTTGATATGTATATTACAAATTTTTTCCTTTGTATATGTCTTTGGAAACTTTCATTTAATATTGCAACACATTTTTTACAGCCTATTTTAATAGTTTGTTATTTATTGCATACATTCTTATTTTTGATATTTTCCTAGGTAAATCGAATTTTAATATTTGCCACTTAATTATTTTTACATTGAAAACGATTTCTTTCTACATTTTGTTTTTTAAACAAATTTAAATTAATGCAGAAATAAGGAAACGTTAATTTAAAAATTAAATGTAAATTAATTTTTGAATGAATTAAAAGTAATTTAATTACAGTTTCGATAAAAAGTTCTTTAGTTTAAATTAAAAATGTAATTTAATTTTTGAATTAATTTTAAAGTAATAATTTACAGTTTCATTTAATAAACTATTTAAATTAAAACTGTGATCAATTAATTATTTTGAACTAAATTTTAAAAATGACAAGAATTTAATATGTTTATTGTGTGAAAATAAAATTTTGTTCAACTGACCTTTATTGACACCATACGTTTAACTGAACTTCTGAAAATAAAACTGGTTATTCAGATTTATTTTGGTAGTTAAGAATTTTAGGGTGATTTTATTAACGAGTATAAAAAATGAAACGCTTAAGTTGGAAAGCATCCACTTAGCTAAATGGCAAATGTCTTTTAATATTGTTGCCATGGTAATTCGGTTATTAAAGCAAAAGTTCGTCTACAGTAAATATAACTAAATACTAAACTGTTATTTTCCAAGTTTTATATGAGTATAACTGAAGTATATTTTCTGCTTTTGTTCGTAGAAAAAAAATCCCTTCATAAAATTAAACTAACACTGTGTAAATAAAATATAAAATGTATGGTTCGATAGGTATGTACTAGGCCTAATATGCTATTATGAAAATGAAATCATTTCAAATTAAAGATTAAATAAAACAGAAGAATGTAAAGTTCTATATAAGAATCAAGCAAAAAAAAAAAAATGCTTTTTTTCAAAGTGATAAAAAGCAAATTTGAATTTTATAAATTCAAAGGGTTGAATTTATAAAGTATCTTTTATAAAGTTTTGGTTTAAAATAAAAGGGTAATGATTATAAATTATGTAAGAATCTTAGAAAATGTTATTTATTAAAAGTTATTGGTAAGAATTAAAAAAAAAATGCTTTTTTTCAAAGTGATAAAAAGCAAATTTGAATTTTATAAATTCAAAGGGTTGAATTTATAAAGTATCTTTTATAAAGTTTTGGTTTAAAATAAAAGGGTAGTGATTATAAATTATGTAGGTATCTTAGAAAATGTTATTTATTAAAAGTTATTGGTAAGAATTAAAAAAAAAAATGCTTTTTTTCAAAGTGATAAAAAGCAAATTTGAATTTTATAAATTCAAAGGGTTGAATTTATAAAGTATCTTTTATAAAGTTTTGGTTTAAAATAAAAGGGTAGTGATTATAAATTATGTAAGTATCTTAGAAAAAGTTATTTATCAAAAGTTATTGGTAAGAATTAAAAAAAAATGCTTTTTTTCAAAGTGATAAAAAGCAAATTTGAATTTTATAAATTCAAAGGGTTTAATTTATAAAGTATCTTTTATAAAGTTTTGTTTTAAAATAAAAGGGTAGTGATTATAAATTATGTAAGTATCTTAGAAAATGTTATTTATTAAAAGTTATTGGTAAGAATTAAAAAAAAAAAAAACTAAGGTCATTATTTGGGTTTAGTTCTTATTCTTCAGTAATGAAACTTTTATCTTGTTTGACACAGGATATTTCCTCGTCTGGCTATATATACATTTTTTTTACTTTTTCGTATACGTAGTATAAAGTATAGTAATCGTCGAAAAATTGGAACTCGAGATTTTGACGAATCTCCACGTTTCAGACGAATCTCAGTTCGAAAAACACATGTCTGTCTGTGACAAATATAACTCATAAACGCTTTGAGCTAGACGTTTGAAATTTGGTATATGGTCTATACACCAAACTTCTGATTTTTATCAAATTTTGAGTAAACTCTGTTCAGAGGAAGTCCGTCTGTCCGAAGTTTAAATATAAGTTAACACGACAACTACAAAACGAAGAGAGCTAGATATATGAATTCTGTGCACATATTTAACATCTATAGTGTAGACATTTGTCAAATTGTGGGCTGAATCCATCTACGGGTCGACTGTCTGTCGGTTTTTACTTTTAGAAATATGTATATACGATAGTTCCAAAACGCAAATATATCAAATTTGGCTAGGACTTTGATGACTACAAATGCGGTTTTGTGTCAAATGTTTGTTTCAATCGGTCGAGAAAAATGCGTCTGAAACACAAATTGGATTTTCGGATACTATTAACTCAA
Organism: Argiope bruennichi; assembly: GCF_947563725.1. Lineage (NCBI taxonomy): Eukaryota > Metazoa > Arthropoda > Arachnida > Araneae > Araneidae > Argiope > Argiope bruennichi. The sequence continues at coordinate 56,205,300 of NC_079156.1, forward strand.
AGCAAGAGAATAATCGCCAAATAACTCGCCAAGGATAAAGCGATAGATTCAGTAAAAATGCTAAAGTTGCGCCAAAAGTTAATATTTTGTTACTATTGTAGGCCAATGCCATATAAGATGTTCTCTGGTATGACAGATTTTTAGAGAGTATACGAGAAAGATTTGAGGAGACCAATGCAGCTGGTTATTCAGAGAAAAAAAATGTTTCTATAATAAAATTGTAATTGTAATTTCAGGAGAAAATTGTAATCAGCAAATTATATAATACCATGCGAAATGATGTTAAAGATTCAAAAGGAACTAAATGAAAGCATAAAGTGAACCTGACTCCTCTTAAATAATACCAGGTAGAAATGAAGAGTTGAATTGAATATGCCATGAAGCTTTTATTGCAATTGAGAAGTCAATCTGACTCTGTTTGGATAATTATCATCTGCGTTGGAAAAGACTGATAATACATGGCTAGAATAGAGTTCTCCCTCTGAATATGAGGCAATTTTTATTCGAATTGGGAAAGGAGGAGTCAAAATTATTCCATGCTGCCATCCCATTCTATGGATTATTTTGAAGAAACTCACAGGCTTATTAAACAAAAACAGAATTTTCAGTGGTGATAGGCGGTATGAAAATGTTATTTATAAAAGTAAAGTTCAACAAATTCAATTGTTTATAATTTAACCCTTTCTAGGGCCGTGGGAAGTATGCTTCTCACCAAATTTTTCAATCTTTGTATGAAATTTTGTAGGTTGGCAGAAGTTCTGACACATTTTTTTAGTAAGTCAGAAACTTAGATGCTTTATTCTTTATCTCAGACAAAATGTGTCTTGATTTTTACTTAATTATTAATTAACCAAATTAATTAATCAAATTAAATTTATCTAATAAGCTAAATGAATCCCTTTTCTTATTCTAATTTTCAAGCCTAAAAATATTTTAACAGAATACGACTAGAAAAAAATGACTCTTTAAAGGGTTAAGACCAAGGGAGCTACATTTTTAATTAAAAATTCTTTTTTTTAAATCAAAAGCAAATATTTTCAAATAAACTATGCTGAAGAAACTTAAGTGGTAATAGTTGTTTTGAATATTTTGTCTATAAATTAAATTAGTTAAGTTTTAAGATTGAAGAATATAAGTATTTTGTATATATATTGAAAACTTTATCATTATTGTTAAGGTGATATATGAACATGTAAAAGAACAAAAATGATAATAATAAAATGATGAGCTTGGAATGATAATTTGGAGCAATTATAATAAATTTCAAAATGTACACATTAATGCTATTATTAAAATAAAGATGTATTTCATGTTTTGCTATTTTTAGATCCTGTGTTCTTTATATATTAAGTAGTTGATCTGATCCTTTTAATTTCACTTTTGTTTATCAAAGTTTGGGAATATTTAAAATTTTAAAACTTTTTGTTCAAAATGCATGACTTAATCATATTTTACTTTCCTCATCCATTGTGTTTGTTTTGCCATGATTTTGACTAATGGAATTACAAATGTAATAAAAAATATGTATCTCTAATAACTTAATAGAGTGTCAATACCACTTGAAGTGTATTGATTTTCAGCTTTTCGAAATCCTTCTTTTCTTTAACTACCTTCTGAAATCGAAGTGTCGCCGCAGCCGCTAAGCCGAGTCGTTTATATATAGTCGTGCCCCAGACAACTCCCGTCGATAAACAGGTAGTCGTAGAAAGACTAGGGATGCTCGCATTTAAAGATCGCTCGCAAGCCTTCAACTCGCCGTCTTCTAATGGAAATTTACAATTAGGTTGCTTCCTAACATTGCCTCGTTTATGACTTTCATAATATATTTCAACCAGTTTACTGTTTTTGACGGGTATATTCGTCATGGAAAAAGTACAGCATTTTGCGTTATGACGAGTTTATTCAATGATAGTTATATTTATATAATAATTGTTTAAGTATTAGGTTTATAATTATTTATTATATAATATATATATATGTTTTTCTACACTGTTTTTGAATTTATTAACTTTTAATATATATTTGGTAATTTAACCTAATATAAAGATTAAAAACTGGGTTTAAAGAGGAAACCAACATGTGGAAACCTTCACAAATTGCCGTGGTGACACATAATTCAGGAATTTAATGAATTCGTAGTTATAGAAAGAAAGAAAGACAAGTGATGCTTTCTCAAATTTAAATATTGTAGTTATTACAAAAAAAAATATTTGAGTTAGGTGTCCTCAAATGGAAATTTACAGTTAGGTTGCTTCCTAACTTTTGTCTCGTTACGGATTTTACGCTAGTATAAGCATTTTTCAATGTTTCATTTCTAATTCTAACTCGTTGTTGATTTCAATGCACTTTCGATTTTTTTTTCTTTTTACTAAATTTATTTTTATCTTAGAATTTATAGATTAATCTAACGGCGGAAAAAGAAATTCAAAATCGAATCCAACGTATGGTAAAACGTGGTAAGGATTCAGGACAATACTAAACTGATAGTCGTATAAAAAATAATGATTATCGATTTCAATATTTTTCAATGTCACATTTAAATATGATTTGCACTTCTTCTAAAGGAAATTTACAGTTAAGTTGTCTCCTAAATTTTTCTCAATCACGGTTTTTATTTTAAAATAAACTTTTTATTTCTTTGGTTCATTTTGAATAAAAATTAGTATTGAATTTTATTACAATACAATTTTTAAATTAAATTTTTTTAAAATTTGAAATATATATTTTATAATCTAACCGAGTTGTTAAAAGAAATTTAAAAATTGATTGAAAATCAGCATGAAAGTCATCACAGGCTGTTTAGTTGCATGTAATTCAGTGAAATAATTTAATCGCTGAGAGACTGGTAATGCTTGCTGACATTTAAATATTGCTTCAACTGGTTGTCTGCTAATAGAAATATACTGTTAGGTTGCTTTTAAGCATTTGTATAGTTTATAACTTTTATTCTAGAATAAACAGTTCTTTTAAACGGTTCGTCACTAATTGAAAATCACAATTGATGATGCTTTTTTAATTTCTCGTATACACAGCATAGAGAAAATATAGTTATCATAAAAAAATTTCGAATTCCAGATTTTGACGAATCTCCTCGTTTTAGACCTGCCTTAATTCGGAAAATTCATTTTTGGTAAAAGTCCGTCTGTCTATCTGCCTGTAATAAAGATGACTCAAAAATGCTTTGAGCGATTCGGATGAAATTTGGAATACGGTCCTCATACTAAATTTTCAAATTTCTATAAAATTTTGTGTAAAATCGGTTCAGAGGAAGCGCGTCTGTCTGGCTGTTCAAATATGTATTAGCATGATAGTTGCAAAACTGGGAGAGCTAGATAGATTAAATTCGGTATACAGATTTAACATCTATATTGTAGACAACTGTCATATATTGAGCCAAATACAACAAGGTTGACAGTCTGATGGTCTATATTTTCAGAAATATTTAAATGCGATAACTCGAAAATGCAATGAGTTATATTAAATTTGTCATGAGATTTTGCGACTACAGATACAGCTTTTTAACAAATGTTTGCTGCAATCGACTGGGAAAAGTGAAGATTAAAGTACAGATTCGGTTTTTGTATACTATTGACTGCATGCCAGGGATTAATCGCCAAATAGTTCGCCAAGGATGACATGATAGATTCAATAAAAAGTCGTTATAAAGGAATATATACGACAATGTTTTGAGGAAATCACTCCCCTAGTTTTATAAATCGTTCCTTTATTTTTTTCTTGAAATATATATTTTGTAACTTAACCTAGATGTAGGTTGTCTGTTAATAGTAATTGATAGTGAGGTTGCCTTTCTTGCATTTGAAAAAAAATAGCAAGAAAAAAAATTTTTTTTTCTCTATTTGCTTTAATTGAAGAATTTAACTGATGCCATTGTAATGTTGAGTTTTCACAAATACATTTTTTGAATTATTTTTTAAAAACATAAATGTTTCATCGGATAGGGACAGAGAGTTTGAAAAAAAAAGACCCTAATGTAAAATGGAAGTCCGGAAAACATTCCGTGGTTGCTATGGTAACATATTTATTCAGATAAACAATAAACAGGTAATGATAGACAAAAGGATACCCGCATCGAAAGATCGTTTGCATCATTTTATGTGTCGTCTGCTAATGGAAATTTTCTATTAGTTTGATTCCCAGCACTTAGCTCGTAAACGATCTTCAGATAAAATTAACGATACTGATAAAATTTCTCTCCCTTTCCCATTATGAGAATATATTGTCTTTTCGTAAAGATATTTAAACTTCATTAAAAAACATCTTCTAAATTTTTATCATAAGTCTGGGCTTTCGGTTACGCTTCTAAATAGGATTATAGCCTTTGTACGCTCGCACAGTTATGCACACCCGCCTATCTTTAATATATATAATTTATTACTATAACTATCGTATAACCTTGCAATCAGTTTTCTTATAAACGCCCAAATAGATACTACTTCTTATACGAAATAAAGTATCAAAATATGACAAAAATGAATCAATTAATTAATATTTAAATTTTGGAAATAAAAAAAATGTATACAAAATAGTACTTTAAGTACATTGGAAAATTGATTGAAAAAACGATTACAAAATTCAGTTTTTATCAAATAAAATTATTGGGCCAGCGCTATTTTTTCCAAAGTTCTAAGCTTTATTCTTAAAAAAAGATTTCCTATTCACGATTCAAAGTGCTGTGTGTCCCAAACTATTGCTTTTCCCCCTATATTTTTGGCAATTGTTGAATACCATCTCAAAAAAGCGATGCGTCTTTTTGAAGCGAATTCAGAATCAATACATTTTTTTTCCTTCATAGGAGCGTAAATGCTGATTAATCAAGTTGTGTGACATTGATCAAAAGAAATGGTAGTCTGAAGGAGCAACGTCTGGTGAATGCGGCAGGTAGATTTAGACCTCCCATGTTAGATTTTCCAAGTTCCATCGTCTTAATAGGTCTTGAGACATGTGACCGAATTTTGCCACGCGTCAGGAGGACAACTTTGTCGAGTTTGTCTTGGTATTGTTGCTTTTTCCACTTCAATGTTTGGCTCAAACGCCTCAATTACGTTCGATACTGATCCCCTGTGATGCCTTTACTCCGTTTCACTAGCTTATAATAAATTACATGGGGCTGATTCCACTGAATGCAGAGCATAACCGTTGAGGTTTCGTCTGAAATCTTCATGACATGTTTATTCACTAACAGCAGACTCGCCTTAAGTATTTGAGAATATTCGATGCCTTTGCCTCATCCAGAGTCTTCTTTAAATGGAAGAAAAAATCAAAACTTCTGGCAAATAAAGAATCTGGCTCAAAAACTGACATTTTTGATCAAGAATAAATTTATGATGCAAACACAAATTCACTGTGGTGCTGTCGTTATGTTGACTCATGTCCAAGCTTACTATATGACATTTTTGATGTGCCTATTTTGATCAGCGCTTATGAACCTGTTATTGTAAAACGTTAGGAGAAAAGTCGTATATTGAATACAAACATAAAAAAAGTTACACAATAGCAAGCAGAAAGAGTCATGACTTAATATTAAAATTTTCTAAATAAATTTATTTAAAGAATCTTCTTTTAATTATAATTAATTTGACTGCATTCCCTTAATTATTTTACATTTTTTTTTTCAAATTCATATTAAATATTTCTGACAGAATGTAAATTCCTGAATGACGGAAAAAAATTTTGTAGCGGTTATATTAACTCTACTATCTTCTCTTTTGATACAACAGAGGGCGTTATCTTATTAACATCAAAGTATATTTCCCATTATCCTTCTTGGCGGTCGTTATTAGATTGTATTATAGTGAGTGTCTTATTTTTTCGTGTTCTTGTTGTCCGTGGTCGTCTGTTATTTTCACCTACCCCATAATGAAGTTATTAAAAGTCTTGTCCCTTTACAGTTTTTTTTTATATAAATATATTAAAATATTTAAATCCCTCTCTTTTTTTCTAATGAATCATCACGTGACATGAATGATAAACAACACATTAAAAAAAATCCTATTCTTTTTTTATAAATTTTGTCTAATTGCCTTCTTTCTTGGACCAATACGAGCAAACAAATAGTTTCAGACTAAAAGTTACACAAAAACTTTCCAAAATGATGCATTGCAATTTTTCACATTTTGATAGTTTAGTTAATTATTGGCTGGTGTTGCTAGGCAACAAATTAAGTTTTAGCTATGAATAAACGGGATCAATATATAGTTTCGATGTTTATCTTTCAAATCTGTATAGTTACAAAGTAGAGAATATAATAAGTACGTGATCGAATGCTGATTTCAGAATAAAACACAAAAAATCAAATCGAATAAAGAAGGTCATGCATCAAAATGCAGCAAACATCAAAAATTTTAACTGCAGCATTTTATCAGATCAAACGATAAATTTTTCCGAATTATAATTTTCGAAATATTATCTCTTATTAGATGAATTAGCTTGCTGTACAGATAAAAGAAAACTAGCTTTCTGTTATTGGATTGCAGCCGAACTGTAGTACGATATTTGGTACAAAAATTGTACAGAAATTCTTATCTTTTTATCTTGCTACATTTTTTATTTATTGTTGTTCATCAGATCAAGACCCCAAAATGATGGGTACAGGAAAGCTTAAAATGTGCAGGTTCATCAATGTTTCAAAATGGAATTTTTTAACTATTAACTAATTTTTTTTCTTTAATTTCACATATAATAAACCAGAGGGAGTGGTTACACTGAAGCTTTATTGCGCATTCTCTGATAATGGTGTTATATTCCCCCCCCACCACCACCATCGCATAAAATTGTGGTACTTATGCAAGGCCATAACCACCACGAGTTCTCAGAGTTGAATTTTCACTCATGAGAATTGTGTACTTCTTAGGAAAGAGAACTAACATTTCTGTATTAACCCTTTAAAAGGCCATTTTTTTTCCTAGTCATATTATGTTAAAATATTTTTAGGCTTGAAATTGGAATAAGAGAAGTGATTCATTTAGCTTATTAGATAAATTTAATTTGATTAATTAATTAATTTGGTTAATTAATAATTTAGTAACAAATCAAGACACGTCATTTTGTCTGAGATAAAGAACTGAAGCATCTAAGCTTCTGACTTACTAAAAAAATGAGTCAGAACTTATGCCAACCTACATAATTTCATACAAAGATTGATAAATTTGGTGGGAAGCATACTTCCCACGGCCCTAGAAAGGGTTAACTGCTTGGCATTGGCAAACAACAGTTACGGAAGACTGATCTTTGATATGAATCTTGGTGTTTTTGCTAAATCAAGGGTTCATTTATTAGTAATTATTTGGATGATTAATCGCTGAATATATAGAGACCGACAGACAGTCAATCCTTATAAAGATTTGGTTAAAAATTTGATACCCAGGTGGCGCACAATATTATACAATATTGTGTAATATTATATACTTATTATTCAACAATATTATAAAATATTGTAAATATTATTTAATATTATATACTGTACCATACCGTACTATACCATACTGTACCGTACATGTACAGTATTATACATTCATGTATACATGTATTTACAGTACTATACCATAGTAATGTACCATATATTTGTGCTACTAGGGTAAGAACTTACATTTTTTATACTAGAACTTTGAGTCAAATTTCATTTACATAAGTTGTTACGTTTTTTGAATTACTACGTTTATAGACGTATAAACGTTCAGACCGACAGACGGTCAACTCAGACGATGTTTGGTGCAAAATTTAAATAAGGATATAAATTTTAGTTGTTAAATCTATGTAAAATATTTTTATCCGTTTAGCTATTTACCTGTTGCAATTATCGTGTTTACTTGTACTCGGAAAACTGAACAGAAATAATTTCTCTTGGTGCATTTTGTTCAAACTTTGATAAAACTCTGTAACTTTAAAATAAAATTCATATACCAAAATTCTTACGCCTAGCTCAAAGCGATTTTGAGTTGTGCTTACAGACAGACATATTCCAAAAATGTTTTCTTTCGATTCGGGGAATTCTAAAAGTGCAGATTCGTCAGAATCAAGAATCCGAATCTTTTGAAGATTGCTAAACTTTCTCATTGCATAACTTCGTATAAGAGAAAATAATAAAAATTATTTGTTAAACTAAACTAACAGAATAGCAAATTCTACGAACAGTCCAGTTCCGTCTGGAAATAACAACCATCAAGTAAATAAACACCAGATAATGAATGCAGAATGCATGCCAAAAACCCATGCCAAAGGGGGAGAAAAAAAACACAACACTTCTTTGAGAAAAATCGTGTCCCGGCACATGACACATTGTAATTCCGTATCTATGCATTCTTGATTTGATACACTGTATTGCTTTCTTTTCTATGGCGGACAGTTTCACATCAGGGGTCTTGTTATTAGAAAAGATGCGCTTTCTTTTCTTTTTCTCTTTTTCTTTAAAGGCACTGCATCTCATTTCTTGTACATTCATCAACGAATAGAAAGTTCCCGTGTCGTGACAGAGAAGATGGTCCACCCGATAAGCAGTGTTCGCTCTTCGCTTCCATGGGTTTGGGTTTTTTCCAAGTCAAAAGTGGGTGTTGCCTTGTTGTGCGAGAGAGTTAATAGTTGTGTTTGTGTGCTTTTAATTTCTTGTTGGCGGAATGACATGCCATGAATAAGAAATTATTCATTGATTCTAATTGCTCTGCAAATATTTCTCTAGTCATAATAAAGATGAAGGCGTGCGTGTGTGTTTGTTTTTGTATGTGTGTTACAAGCCAGATCTTTCCATCTAGAATTATCAAGTTTGAGATATATGCATTTTTGGGGGTGGGCTTATTAGAATTTGCATCTGAAAACGATTATTTTTAAAATTTTAATTAAAATCTTCAATAATTAAGAATTAAGAGAGTGTATGTCTGTTACAAGCCTGATCAATTGATCTAGAGTTATCAAACTTGAGATATATGCATTTTTGAATGGGGAGGCTAGGAATTTGCATCTCAGAATGGTTAGTTTTTAAAGATTTTAGTTAAAATCTTCAATAATCAAAAATTAAGAGAGTGTATGTATGTTATAAGCAAGATCTTTTAATATAGAATTATCAAACTTGAGATATATACATTTTTTGACGGAGGGGGAGGTAGGAATTTGCATCTCAGAACGGTTGGTTTAAAAAAAAATTAAAATCTTTAATAATAAAAAAATGAAGTGAATATATATGTGTTACAAGCCAGATAATTTGACCTAGAACTATCAAACTTGGGTGGGATATATACATTTGGGGGGGGGACGGGAAGCTGGAGATTTGCATCTCAGAATGATTATTTTTTAAAAAATCTTCAATAATCAAAAATTAAGCGAATGTATGTGCATTACAAACAAGATCGTGTGATCTAGAATTATCAAACTTGAGGTATATACATTGTTAGGGGGGGGGGGCTAGAAATTTGCATCTGAAAACGATTATTTTTAAAATTTTATTTAAAATGTTCAATAATCAAAAATTAAGTGAATGTATGTGCATTACAAACAAGATCGTGTGATCTAGAATTATCAAACTTCAGGTATACACATTTTTAGGGGGGGGGGGCTAGAAATTTGCATCTGAAAACGATTATTTTTAAAATTTTATTTAAAATGTTCAATAATCAAAAATTAAGCGAATGTATGTGCATTACAAACAAGATCGTGTGATCTAGAATTATCAAACTTGAGGTATATACATTTTTAGGGGGGGGGGCTAGAAATTTGCATCTGAAAACGATTATTTTAAAAATTTTATTTAAAATGTTCAATAATCAAAAATTAAGCGAATGTATGTGCATTACAAACAAGATCGTGTGATCTAGAATTATCAAACTTGAGGTATATACATTTTTAGGGGGGGGGCTAGAAATTTGCATCTGAAAACGATTATTTTAAAAATTTTATTTAAAATGTTCAATAATCAAAAATTAAGAGTGTGTATATGTGTTACAAACCAGACTTGGAACTATCAAAATTATGATCTATACATTTTTTTTTTTTGGGGGGGGGGGTGCTGGGAATGTGGATCTCAAAACAATTTTTTTTTAAATTTTAAATAAAATCTTCATTAATCAAAAATTAAGGGAAATTTTAATATTTCTTTAAATATAACTTCAGTGAATTTGAAGGCAAAGCATTATTTTTGAATCGCATGAGAACTCAAAAATGATTCTTTACTACGATGATATTGTTTCTGAAGCTTAATTTTTCTGTTTCAAATTAATTAAAAAAATAGTTTAACAGCAATATATTTCAGTCTTGAAGAGAAGCTCAAGTTACTAATCTAGGTTTCTTTTTTTAAATTATTGGTTATCAAGATATTAAGAATTAGCTTATTTTCCAATTTTTAATAGGCTTTAGTACAACGCACTGTTTGTAAATTTTTTTTTTTAATTCGCAATTCATAGCTAACCTTAGAATTCCATTTTTAAATTGCGTTCCTTTTTAAACACCTTTTCTCTTTCTAATAATATAAACGTATATATATGGATAAAGTGTTAAAATTAGGGAAATAAATAACACAGTATAAAACTTCTAGAATATTATTTGTATATCAAAATTTGACTTGTAAAAATATTTTGCCGAGATAGATATTAAGACCAAGTTACATAAAAAAAATTAATTGAAATTTTTTAGCCACCGTTAATCTGAGCGCCAAAGGCAGCCAATAAATGAATAGAATGTAGTTTAGTTTTTACAATATTTCTGTTGTTGTGGATGCTATCAAGTGAACATATGATATGTAATCATATATCTTTGTAAATTAAGAATGATTGTCTTTGGTTCTTTTTTTTTTTACTTTTTGGCACTTTTAATGGTAAATTCAGATCCAAATTCAGTGGTGAAAAGGGCTCATTTCATATTGCACATTTAAAATTTGTATTTAAGATTCTACTCACAATATTGAGCTAAATTTCATATCATGTTTTAAAAATTATTAATATTTTAAGGATAATTTTATTTAAATTTTTTAAGGTGTACGTACACACTACAATATTTTTTTTAAAATTTTAACTTTAAAAATCCAGTTTTTTCACAGTAGGTCATTAGTATATGTTTAAACTCATTTCAGTGAGAAAAAACCACATTACACTAATTATTAATTAATTAAATAATATTTAATGAGCTAATTAGCATATTTTTTGAAACATGATATCTTCAATTCTAATTTGTACAGACACACAATTCAAGTTGGAAATTATGCCTAATGTTAGTCTTCATGTTGTCTGCCTCAATCAAGTTAAAAAAATATATAGTTTTTTTTTAAACATTTTTTCATCAACAATGAATAGAAAAAGCGAAATTTTTTCTGTAATTTTAACCTTTAAATAGCTATTAAAAATTTATTTCTACAAATATAACTTTGATTGAGGCTCAAAATATCCGCTATTTCATACAGATTATTTTTATATATAAATAATTGTATTTGGTTCATTTCTTGTTGAGTTATGATTGTTTGAATGAAGCAACATAGTGGGAAAATATCATTCTTCATAAAATGAGTTTTAAAAAAAACCGTAACTAGAGATTTTAATGAAAGCACCTCAAGAAAAATAATTATAACTCGAGAAATATTTCGAATATTGACAACATCTTGGTATTGTTTGAAAGGTAAAGGATCAGAGAACAATATTAAGCAATAAAAAAATATTCAATATTTTGATCGATTTTCGAAGTTTCAAGTGTGTACATACACCTTAAAATCGTTTGTGAGAATCACATGTTTTTTGAAAGATAATGAGACATTGAATCGCCTTGGCGAAACAGACTTTGTTCCTTTAATTAAAAAAATAAAAATAAAAATGCAGACATAAAACTAATTTGTGTTTTATAATTTTTTTATGTATATATTTCTTTTGTATTAAAAAGCGTTTGTTTAAAAAGTGTTTATTTTTAAACCGTTGGAATTCCTCTGAGTGCTAATACTAATTACATTTTTACTTTCTCGTATGTGGGCTTATTTTACGTCTCTCTCAACTACTAATATGATATGTTATAACTTTAATTTTTCCTATAAATCAGGAATGGGCAGACTTTTCCAGGGAACGGCTCTTCTACTTTTTTCAGGGCTTTGCGGTCCATCCAGTGGCGTCGGTGTGGTGAACTAGAAAAAAGGGTCTGCAATAATTCTTATAATTTAATAATAAATACGGAATATGTACTTACCTACATAACAACAAATCTATACTTATAATAAAGCTCAATGTGTGTGTGTGTGTTGGCGCTCTACAGGCCAGACCGTTCGCCCAACAGCTATGAAATTTGGCACGTGTATACCTTGGAGGCCGGAAATGTGCACCTCGGGGTTTCTTTTTTCGAATTTTTAATTAGAATTTTAATTATCAATTAAAAACTAACTTTCCCGCCAAAAAAATCTTCCATTTTCCCCACCGCCAACTTTTCCGCCAAAAAAATCTTCCATTATCCCCAGCGCCAAACGAGAAAGGCTTCAGTTTTTTTTTTCTCCCAACAGTAATGAGGCTAGGGTTAAAATTTTTCGGCGGATTATTTCAATCGGTTCTGTTTATTTTCTTAATGTTTGATACATTTAAAATTAAACATCGTTAATGAATCAATCTTTCAGATTCATTCTGAAGTACTTTTGAATTAAAATAAAACAGAATAAAGGAAATTAAAAATTTCTAATCCGCATAGCGTTACCCCAACTGGCGTAGAAAAAATAACGTATTTGCGTTACGTAACCGGCGAAGAAAATTCACGCATGCGCATTCTGTTCTGATTGTTGCCATGACAACGTTAATGGATGATTTAAATTATTTTTGGGTTAGTTGCATGCTTTTGTAAGTAAATTGTATTTATGTTAGTTATATATTTTTTGTATATGCTTATAGTTTTAAGTACATCGTTTTTTAAGTAGTTTTTTTTAAAACCTGTTTTCAACCGTTTATTTTAAACGATTCGTTTAATTTTCTTAGTGTTTGATGCATTTAAATTTAAACATTGTTAATGAATCGATCTGCTCATAATGAATCTAAGAAAATTTTGTTGACCAACTCTTGAGATATTACATAAATTAAAAAAGATATTCTTTAGTGCCCATAAAGTTTAAACGCTGAGTGACTCTATTTTCAGTAATCAGATTATAAAAAAATACTTTGTTTCAGTAAAAAATATTATTATATTAATTGAAGATAAATTCTTTCCACTTTAATTTAAAGCATAAATTCTACGGGTGCTAACAGAAAATGAGAGAGATACATATTACGTTATGACTGAAGGCCTTTATAATATTATGAATGAATTATAAGATAATCAAAATTTGAAGTTTTAAAATATTTTGATGAAGAAGCTATTAAAGTAGAAATTGCATAAAATATTTAATTATTAAAATTTTAACGAACATTAAGATTGGCGAACCGGCTGGTCGCCAAAGGCGGCTAGTACTTAATAGGAGACTTAGTTTGCATACTGTCCGCCAATCTTGAATATCTCGGAAGGGCTGCGGTGGCCTGGTGGTAAGGTCTCGGCTTCGGAACCGGAGGGTTTCAGGTTCGGGACACGATTCCACCGAAGAGCCGACGTGTAAGGGGGTCAGTTGCACGTTAAATCCGTCCTGACCAAACGTCCTCCCGCTGGTGTGGTGTGGAGAGGGGGGTGCCAGCTCAGGTGTCGTCCTCGTCATCTGACCGCGGTTCAAAATGACGAGGTCCGTCTCAAAATAGCCCAAGTGTTGCTTCAAACGGGACGTTAATATAACTAAACCAAACCAAACCTTGAATATCTCGGTATATAATTACTGATACTAATCTTACCTTGGATTCTAAGTGGTCGTCAACGAGACTGGAACGATATGTTGTCTTAATTATATTCATCGTTGGAAATGCAGATTCACACAGGTAGGAAGAGCCAAAAAGCGATGTTAAATGATATGGAACTTTTTAAAAAATTGAGATACTTTACTTCGTTTATTAGAATCCAAAAGTTATTCTTAGGCTCTGAACTAGGTGCTTTTAAAATTGCCTTTTTGAAGAAGAAAAATTTCGTTTTCCTCAAGAGATAAAGTGAATATATAATTTATAGTTTCAATTATCAGCATTGTAAAATGAGTATCACATGAATATAACAATTGGTTTCTTTTTGTATGCGCGTCTTAGGGCTTAGTAAAGGCGGTCAGCCTAAAATATCTTGATATTCCTCCAGTCGATCGCAATCGACTTAATGAACACTACTGCTATAAATATTTATTTAGTTATACTTGTTTGTTTGCTTTAAATATTTGTTAAATACTTAAAATTTATATAAATTTAAAATTATATCCCTATAACTATTAAAATTTAACCAAGATTTAATAAAGTTTTTTTATAACAATTAGCTGTGAAATTTTTTATTCATAAAAAAAATTGAAAACTTCATTTCAAGCGAAATTTAATTATAAATTGATTATATATAAATTGATTATAAACATCTATTTAAGAAACATATATTAAAAAATAACAGACGGGATATCAAAATTGTAAGCTCCGCAACGATAACAATTTAACTGTTAAAAAAAAACCTGCCGGCTTCCTGGCATAGGGGTAGCGCGTCTTCCCCGTGACCTGGGCGTCCCGGGTTCGAGTCCCGGTTTGGGCATGGTTGTTCTTCTGTTGTTCTATCTGTGAGATGTGTGAATGTGCCCTCCTGTAAAAAGGGGTTGTGCAAGCGAATGAATGATGCGTGAGTGGCAAAGTCGTACTCTTGGCCCTAGTTGGCGCTGCTATAAAAAATAAGAGACGTTCCCCCTCAGGCTTAAATCGCTGTCTTCGTAACAGCGGGCTTGTCAGTGGCAAGTGCCATAAGAAACAAACAAACAAAAAACCTATGCTATATAGCTTCGACAGATAATTCTAGTGTTAGTTTTATTTTTTAATAAATAATAAAAAAAATAACACCATGAATTACTCTGTAATTTTTCAGTATAAAATTTTATTTCGTTTTCGTTCGAAAGAAACAAAGTAATTCGTGTAGATCAATATAAAAGCACGTTTATTTCTACCAAGGCCGTTACAACTCATGTAGAAATGTCATGGAAATTATAGGTTTTCAACCCAAGCAAGATTAGCAAAAAAAAAAAAAAAAAATAATAAAATAAAATAAAAGGACTGTCTGGAAAGTATCGTAATTTTATTCAGGCCTTTTGACTTTGATGCATTATCGTCCTTATTTCATTGTCTCACCAAAATAAATAATAATAAATAAGCCCCGTTTCACGCCGTTATATTTCTGTCTGGTTTTAGTTCGTGCCAGCATGGGGAACAAAAAATATAGCAAATATATTAAATGCTTTATAGTTTCGCTGGTACACATTGTATCAACTGTATTGTATTTTTTAAAAGATGAAAAATGTCTTTTATACGTGACTAATGATTTTCTCGAGAAAGTTTTTCGTGTGCCGTGGGACCTAAAAGTTATTACAAGGAAAAATGTTTATTTTTGCAACCGCAAGATAAAAAAAAAATGAGTCGAGTGTTTAGGCGATCAGTGCGTTTTTTTTATTCGATAATGTTTGAATCATTGTTGTACTCAAGAAATGAATTTCAATGTTGCAGATGTATGAACGGTTCGAAACATTTCAGTAGATGATATAATATTGATAATTTTTTTTATAAAAGATAATACACTTTTATTAGTCGTAAATAATCATAATTTTTTTAAATAAAAAATATAGATATCAAAACAAAATGGTATTAATGTGTGGCGTTAAGAGAAATACTCTAAGAATATTAATACCCTAATCATATTTATAATATTTAAAAACATATAATGAATATTATGGAATTTCCTTATAATATTGTTATGGAAATTGCCCTGTGGATGTAGCTGAGATAAATCCGACGGATTCAATTTTAGGACGAACTCTTTTTCGAGTCACGAAAAGCTAATAATTTTAATCTCAGATATCCCCGCCAATTTTACAGATAACGCCATTAAACCTTTTTCTTTATTATTATTATGGTACAGGATACATGTTTTTAATTGAATGTTTTGGATTATCTCTTATATTTTTTTAGTTATTTTTTGGAACTTCCTTATCTCACAGTTAAGGGCTCTGTAATCTGTCACAATAAATTCAGCACAGATACATTACTATAGATACACGTTATTTACATGGCTATACAAGACGCCGTTTTGAATTTAAGGCCTTAAAAGGACTTTGCCAATCACTTTGTATATATAGGTTATTTTTTTAAATAAATTTTAATTTTCAACCTTTACACTATATGAAGCATTTGCGTATTCAGCCCGTTGCCCCTGCAATGTGTTATTATAACATAAAATGAACACGCTATATAAGTACTGGATTAAAAAAAATCGTACCCTGTAATATCTTACTCATCCCAGATAATCTTTGTATGAGAGAGGAAAAAGAAATTTTGGAATAGAAATATTATGATGTTACGAATGTGTCATATTGCTTTATTGCTCAGTTAATTTAATACTAAGGAAGACAGATTTACAGATATTTTTGAGTATTAAATGAATGCCAGATCAATGATTTTATGCCTTGGTGATAAAGGCGAAGAATTTGACGATTTTACTCAGAAATGAATGTGCTAGAAAATTCAAGAATTATGGTGATATCTCAATTAGGAGACCGAGTTTCAGAGATTCTTCTAGAATATTCAATGCTTTTTAAAATACCTATTTAACGCATAAAGTTATAACGAATTTATCCTAGTGAATTTTCTCTCTCTGTGAGAAAATTCTTTAGACAAACTCTTTAACTGCATTTTGAGCTCCTATTGTTATTTTGGTCAGCTTGTAATATAAGCTGACCACCTTTCTATAAGTGCTGTTTTATGTATAGACTCAGTTGTGATTTTGTTGTATTCGAAGAAGATATCGTTTTCCATTATCCAGCGTTTTAGAATTTTCTCATCCTAGAAATACCGGACAGATTTTCATAACAATATATTCCATAAATCATTGTTATAAAATCTGTGGAATTTTTGCAATCAATTTTTCAAAATTTTAATACCAGATAGCTTTACTCCATGAAATTTTAATTAAAATTGAGGAATTAACTTTTAATAGCTCTGGGAATTTACAAATTTACGAATTCTATTACATCAAGAAGTGAGGGAAAACTGATTATAAAATATCATTTTTACAACATTAAATAGAGAACAAAGGAGAAATAAAATGATTAAAATCGTGTAAAAATGCCGTGAGTCTATAAAAAAGGCTTAGTAATAGAAGTTTTTTTTCTTTTCTTCTTTTAATTTAAGATTACAGTTTACACAATTAGAGAGCAAATGCATTAATTTTTAAAGTGCTTTTGCAAATTTCAAAGCATTTTGGAAGAAGCAATTTTCGTTGAATTCATAAGCTCATTCCCCAAGTTGCCGAATGTTGGTAAAAAAAAATGCATTATTTAAATATTCAAATAAAATTCGTCACTTGATCCTTTTATTCTTACTATTAACATATTTTCTATTGATAAAAAGCTATGTCATGAAGTAAGTGATAAACTAAAGCCGCGTTCGGTGTGAGAGTGACTTCAAAATACGAGTTCGAACTTTCGAACTTTGTAAGCCATTGATTTCCACTATTGAATGATATTATATTCGAGCGGCATTTGTTTTCTCGCAGCACACTATATTTTCCAAGCACTAAAAAATAGTTTTTCATTGAACTGGATATTGAAAACCAGAAAACCAGTATTTTTATTTATATTTTGTTATTTTTGTTCTAAAAGCAATATCTTCGATCAATAAGAAAAAAAAATTTAAGATTAAAATACAACTTTTCTGTATAATGACTTAACCGAACCTCCCACCCCCTCACTTATTCCACAGCAACATTTACAACAAACTCAAAAAATTAGAACTAAACAATCTAATTCCCAATGTGACAAAAACTAGAGTCTGGTTGTTGTTTGCTTTATTTGAAAACTAAAATGAGAACATAAACCAATTTTCAAGCCAACATACACCAATGAAACTTTAATTTATATTTCGTATATCACGGAAACGGTTTTAAGGATTTGAGTCAATTTTTTTTTAATATTTAGATAAGACTTTGCTTTTTAAGTTTATCTATATACATGTCTATCCTGAAAAAAGCGATTTTATACAAAAAAGAACATTTTTTATAACTAATTATTATAAGTATATTCAACTTCCACTTCGAAATGTGGGCAGCGCAGTATAGCGGTCAGAATAACATGAATGACGCGTATGTTGCGGGTCATCGGTTCGAGTCACGCTTTTTTTGCTTTATTTTTTTACTTATGAATTTATATTTAAAAAATTTACTTTTTAAGTTTATCTATATCAGTCTATCCTGGAAAAAACGTGATTTTAGACACCCCCCCCCCCATTTTTTAAAAATAATTATTAGTCTTTTTCTATCTGCTGTCATGCTGACAATGTCATGTAGCGCCATCTAGGATCCGCTTCCGCCATGGTAAAACTGAGTGTTAGCTAAAAAATATAAGATAAATTGTAATGTCATTTGTAACATGAATATCGTAATACAGTAGATTGTTTCGAATAACATGTTAAACTAAATGCATTCTTGATATTTTTTTTTATTTAAATGTCTAGTTTATACGTAGGTAGAATTGAAAAATATTCAGATGTAATCAACATGTGATTCGCATATAACTATGTATTATCTCCAAAAAACACAATTAAAAAAAATCGGGCGAAGCTTTCTTTTCCAGATATTACATTTACTTATTCGAAAGCACATAACATTATTTTATAGACGAAGAAACAATCGAAACACAAGTATTATTATATCTCATTTCCTTTCCTGATTGTTACACTTCATAAATAATAAGAAATACAAACGCAACATTATCCAGATGGATTTGTTTGTAGCATTTTGTATCAAAACAAGAGATGCAGTTTCGGAAAATTTTCGCCCCGAGATGCATTATTGCATCCCGTGGAGTGATGAACCGATTGTGTTGAAACAGCACAGATATAATATAATATTGTTAGAAGAACAGAACCGAATGTAATGAAAATAAGTTATAGAACACCCTCTTAGGAGTCGAAGCACGCCTCTGATAAATGGGGTGTTATACAAAGTTTCCGGAGAAACCAGACACAGTCTAGACGCAGTCGAAGAAACCTGGCATTGTTGATCCCCGGAAAAGTGGGATAAGTCAGCCCTGAATGACAAGGAAATCTTGGGGAAGGGGGGGGGATACTTTTCTCAAGGCAGCAATCCTGGGGATTTATCTGTATCTTTCTTGGGAATGGCAAAGTGAAGAATTATTGAATGTATGTATCAATTTGTGGATTGTGTCGTGGAATAGTTATGCCGTGGTACAGAAGCGATGGATTTCGGAATATTGGTTATTATTAATAATAGATATTTGATGGAAATGAATTGTATAAAAGATATTAAAAACTTTCTAAACATCAATCTGGAAAATTGTATTATTCGATATGCGATTTGGAATATTGCTTCTATACAAGGTGATAATAATATTAAGAAATAATAACAAGAAATTATAGGGAGTGGAGTTTTTAGTTTCTCGTATACGTGGTATAGTAAGCGTCAAAAAATTCGTACCCGATATTTTGACGAATCTCTACGCTTTAGAACCCCCTAAGTTCGAAAAAGACATGTTCGGAAAATATCCGTCTGTCTATCTGTGTGTGACAAAGATAACTTAAAGATTTTAATATCATAAAAGATATTAAAATATTTCTAAACTTCAATCTGGAATATTGTATTATTCGATATGCGATTTGGAATATTGTTTCTATACAAGGTGATAATAATATTAAGAAATAATAACAAGAAATTCTAAGGAGTGAAGTTTTTAGTTTCTCGTATACGTGGTATAATAAGCGTCAAAAAATTTGTACCCGATATTTTGACGAATCTCCACGCTTTAGAACCCCTTAAGTTCGAAAAAGGCATGTTCGGAAAATATCCGTCTGTCTATCTGTGTGTGACAAAGATAACTTAAAAACGCTTTGAGCTAGATAGTTGAAATGTGTGCTCATATAAATAAAGTGCAGTTTTGTGTTAAATTTTTGATTCAGCGCGTTGATAAAAACGTGTCTAAAATGCTGATTCGAGTTTTCAGTACTATTAAGACATATCAGGAATTTATCGCCAAATAACTCGCCAAAGATACAGTAAAAGTGCTAAATTCACACCAAATGTTAATATTTCGTACATTATTGTATGCCAATGCCATGCAAGGCGTTCTCTGGTATAACACCTTTATTAGAGAGTGTTTGAGAAAGTTTCCAGCTAGTTTATTAAAGTAAGAATTTTACAGATTTTTCTATTTTTTTTTATTATTATTTCCTGGTATACGAAATATAAAAAAAGAAAACACTATAATTGTCAGATAGGTCTATCTCGGAATTTAGAGGATTCTCCATGTCTCAGATCTCTTCGAGTTGGAAAAACATTGGAATTATGTCCATCTGTAACTCAAAAACGGTTTGGGCATTGACAGATGAAATATGGTATGCTATCTTTGCATCAAACTTATAGATTTCTTTTAAATGTCGTAGAAAATCCATGAACAAGCTCTTCTATGTTTCCAAGTGAGCACACTGACTATAAATATAAAGAGCTGAAATGATAAAAGTTAGTATTCAGTTTTAAGATCTAAAGAGTAGACCACATTTTTAACCGAATCTTTTAAATGCGGAATGTTCAAATGAAATGTAGACAACGAATATAAATACGTTAATTCAAAACTGGAACGACTGAAATAAATAGTAAATATTTTTTTTTTACTTAAATTGTCGTTCCGTGTCAATTTTTGATTTCTATTGGCTACAGGAAAGGTGCCCACAATACGTATTTGATTTTTCTTTAATATAATACAAAGTAGAATTAGGCATTCTTTGCGGCACTCATGTGTAGGACTCTGATAATAAAAACCCTAGCATACATGGCATCCATAACCGTATCCACAATTTGAATTTTTATGTGAGGGGGATAGGTGATAAGATCTTTATTGGACATATGCGAGAATGTTTTGGAGGCAGCGCTTCCGAAACTTTGACTCTAATTTTGGAAAGCAAGATATAGAAAAGAAGCATCGCATACATCTATTAAATATGAAGAATGCATCTTATGTATTTCGCAGAATCATTATATTCTTTTGATACTTAATTTTAATGGTGAACGTTTGATATAATTTATTACTTGGGAGATTTTAAAATAAAAAGCTTTTGAAAACTTCAGGTCAAGATTCTTTAGAATCATGCCATATATTTGGGTCAGTGTCGCTTCTGTAGTCAGGAGAGAGCAAAACATTTGACAAATATTTGAATCGGTTAGCTTTTTGCCAGTTAGATGTAATTTTCATCATCTGATACTAGTTAAATAAAACAATGAAACAGGCTAGCGAACACAATTTCAAGAAATATATATATATTTGTTTTTTGTTAAACGCCCATTTTCATGCATCAGGCAAGTGAAATTTGACAGATTTCTCTCAAAGTTTGAGCGAAATCTCTGTCGAAAATTTGTCTGAAAACAGCCCGAATATAACTTAGATACGTTAACAATAAAACGAAAAAGCTAGATGGATAAAATTTGGTACACAACTTTAGCATCTTAACCCTTTAAAGAGCCATTTTTTTTCTAGTCATATTATGTTAAAATATTTTTAGACTTGAAATTTGAATAAGAAAAAGGGAATCATTTAGCTTATTAGATAAATTTAATCTGATTAATTAATTAATTTGGTTAATTAATAATTAAGTGAAAAACCAAGACACATCATTTTGAGTGAGATAAAGAACTGAAGCATCTAAGTTTCTGTCTTTCTAAAAAAATGTGTCAGAACTGATGCCAACCTACATAATTTCATACAAAGATTGATAAATTTGGTGGGAAGCATACTTCCCACGGCCTTAGAAAGGGTTAAATGTAAATACGTATCAAAATTAGAGACGAAACTGTCAAAGGGTTGACCGTCTGTCAATCTATTTTTTTATATGCATACAAATTTGATAACTCAGAATAGTACCAATTTAGCTAAATGTAGTTTGGTTCGTAGTTTTAGCATTTAAAGTTTAAATCTTTGTCAAATTTCGAACCACATTTTTCAAAAGATTGACAATCTATCGATATGTACTTTCAGAAGCAAACACAGACTGATGTGAAGATTTAAATGTAGGAAATTTGATATATGAGTTTGTGGTTATAATTAGTTCCGTATCAAATTTTGTTTGAACTGGAAAAACTGTTTTGAATAGGTATTACTGAAAAATGAATATATATAATACATATTCAGTTTTCTAATGCTTGTGTATTAATCGCATCCAGTTGTTAATTGGAAAAAAAACTAGACGTGAAAGATCGCGCATAAATGAGTTCTTTCAAAAATAATTATTATTTGCCGATGACATGTTGTCATTAATACACGAATACATTTATTAGAGAACATACGAGAAGAGTTTCAGGGAGACTAACCCCACCCATTCAAATTCTTTCATACTAAGCTTTGAACATACTATTTGTCAGTATCTCAGGAAGATATACATAACTTCAGCTAACCAAGCCATGATTTGCGTTTATTTTTTCCTTCGCTAATAATACAGGGACATTTTTTTCTGGCCACGATTAACGTAAAAAAGTCTTTGACGTTAATGACTTGCTCATGTTATTTGTCGTCTGTTCAACACAGAATTCCTTGTGGATGCTAAATTTTTATTCCCGTTTTTTCTGTAGACATCCAAAATGGTTGTGTATATTCATTGATAGCTTTCGTATGATAATCACGAGTATATTGCAACTTAGAGTTTTGTTTCTTTTTCCTAAGATAAACTTTAAGAATTTTTGATTTTTAGGCAGTGTTATATGTTACTTTTATGTATTTTCTATTTTCACGACATCTACAATATATACCAGCGTCCTTGCAGAGGGGTAGCGCATCTTCCCCGTGTTCTGGGCGTCCCGGGTTCGAATCCCGGTTCGGGCATGGTTGTTCTTCATCTGTGTTCTATCTGTGAGGTGTGTGAACGTGCCCTCCTGTAAAAAGGGGTTGTGCAAGCGAATGTGTGAGTTTCATCTTCATATGAGCTAAAAGTCAGACTTCTGCCCTTGGGTGCTCAGGGGTCTTTACCCTCAGAAGCTACTGCACCCCCTTTCCGTGGAAACGCGGACACGACATCATCATCATCATCACAAAATAGGCCCATTTTGACGGATGAGCATCTGAGGTACTGTTATTCTATTTACAGTACCCCAGATGTGATGGCCACTGAATAACCAACGAAAACTATAATAGAATATTTTATTTGTAGTACACTTGAGATGCAAGTATGTAATAACATTAAATGCTTGTTTCCTATCAGTGGGATCTTTCCCATCTATAATGCTCACAAACGCTCAAATCAAAATGAATCACTAAAATCGGTTTGAAACAAGCAGTGTTCCACTAACTGAAACGAGTGGGAAAAAGCTCTCCAAAAATTTCTCGCATACTCTCTAATAAATTTATTATACCAGAGAATGCCTTACATGGCATTGGCGCACAATAGTTACGAAATGTTAACATTTGGCGGGAATTTAATATTTTTATTGGATCTATCGTATCATGCTTGGCGAGTTATTTTATCCCCGGGATGCGTTAATAATATTCATAAATCGAATTTGCGTTTTAGTCATGTTTTTCTAAACCAATTGAAATAAAAATTTGACACAAATCTGCACCTAAAGTCACAAATTCTCATATCAAATTTGATATATTTAAGTTATTGTGTTTTTGAATAAACGCGTTTATCTATTTCTGAAAATACAGACCAACATATGATCGACCCCTAATT
The DNA here is from genome assembly GCF_947563725.1 of Argiope bruennichi. NCBI lineage: Eukaryota > Metazoa > Arthropoda > Arachnida > Araneae > Araneidae > Argiope > Argiope bruennichi. Next base: position 56,229,065 of record NC_079156.1, read on the forward strand.
TGACAGTATACATGTTATACGACCCCTAATTTGATAGTATACTTGTGTCATCGTATATTATACATTACAGTATACATGTTATATGTGTGTGTTGCATTTTATCCATCTGTCTACGTTTTGCAGTTATTATGTTAATGCATTTTCGAACAGTCGGACAGACAGACCTCCTCTGAGTGGAGTTTGCTCAAAATGTGATAGAAATCTACAAATTTAGTATAAAGATCGTATACCAAATTTGAATCGTCTAGCTCAAATCGTTTTCGAGTTATTTTTGTCACAGACAGACAGACGGACATTTTCCAAAATTGTTTTTTTTAACTCATCGAGTTCTAGAAAAGGAGCTTCGTCAAAATTTCTAGTTCGATTGTTTTGATGTCTACTGTATTTTCTCTATACTATGTATACGAGAAAGTAAAAATGGAATATAAAGGCAAAGTGAAATAAATAATAAAGTAAGAATATTAAGAATTAGCATATATATATATATATATATATATACTTATAATAAAGCTCAATGTGTGTGTGTGTGTGTGTTGGCGCTCTACAGGCCAGGTCATTTGACATACAGCTATCAAATTTGGTACATGTATACCTTAGAGGTCGGGAATGTGCACCTGGGGTCCCTTTTTTTGAAATTTTAATTAGAATTTTAATTATTAATTAAAAACTAACTTTCCCGCCAAAAAAATCTTCCATTTTCCCCACCGCCAACTTTTTCGCCAAATGAGTAAGGCTTCAATTTTTTTTCTCCCAACAGTAATGAGGCTAGGGTTAATATTTTTCGGCGGATTATTTCAAACGATTCTGTTTATTTTCTTAATGTTTCATGCATTTAAAATTAAACATTGTTAATTAATCCATGTTTCAGATTCATTCTGAAGTACTTTTGAATTAAAATAACACAGAATAAAGGAAATTAAAAATGTATAATCTGCATAGCGTTACCCCAACTGGCGTAGAAAAATTCACGCATTTGCGTTACCGGAGCTGGCGAAGAAAATTCACGCATGCGTATTCTGATTGTTGCCATGACAACCGTTATCAACGGAGGATTTAAATTATTTTTAGGTTAGTTGCATGCTTTTGTAAGTAAATTGTATTTATGTTAGTTATATATTTTTTGTATATGCTTATAGTTTTAAGTACATCGTTTTTTAAGTAGATTTTTTTAACCTGTTTTCAATTATTTAATTTATTTTTAGGTTAGTTGCATGCTTTTGTAATTAAATTGTATTTATGTTAGTTATATATTTTTTTGTATATGCTTATAGTTTTAAGTACATCGTTTTTTAAGAAGTTTTTTAAACCTGTTTTCGACCGATTATTTTAAACGATTCATGTTATTTTCTTAAAGTTTGATGCGTTTAAAATTAAACATTGTTAATGAATCGATCTGTTCATGATGAATCTAAGAAAATTTTGTTGACAAATTCTTGAGATATTACATAACTTAAGAAAGATATTCTTTAGTGCCCATAAAGTTTAAACGCTCAGTGACTCTATTATCAGTAATCATATTATTAAAAAAATGCTTTGTTTCAGTAAAAAATATTATTATATTAATGACAGTTTATTCATTTCCATTTTAATTTTAAGCATAAATTCTACCGAAACTAACAGAAAATTAGAGAGATACATATTATGTTATGGCTGAAGGACTTTATATTATTATGAGTGAATTACATGACTATCAAAATTTGAAGCTTTAAAATATTTGATGAAGAAGCTATTAAAATAGGAATTACATAAAATATTTAATTATTAAAATTTTACGAGTATTAAGATTGGGGAACCGGCTGGTCGCCAAAGGCGGCTAGTATATAAATAAATAAAAATTGCAGACTTTACAATCCTTTGCTACAATCTAGTATTAAGAAATGTAAATAAAAGTAAAGCGAAAGTATTATCGTCTGATCATTGAATCCACTTCAATTTACTGATAAGGCGAAAAGACTAAAATGATAGCACTTTTCAATTTTCTCATTTGATAGCAATTTGAATTTTGGAATCGAAAAAATATTTTTCACATTTTAAAACAATTTTGACTTCTAATAATTCGGCTGACAAAATCATTAACTCTATAATAAAACTTGAAAGCTATTACAAGTTAAAACAGTCTTCAAGTCAATTGATAATTTCATTTTTTGTGTAACATTAATTTATGGCTGGAGTAAGGAAACAAATTTTAATAATAGACAAAACAAGTAAACTGGTTCTGCAATTTGCAAATATTGTTTTTTTAAAAATACGAATACCGTGTAAATTGTTTCAATTGTTTTCGCAGAATTTTTAATATCTACAACTAGTAGAATTCTTATATGTAAATAAACTGTGTGTCGATTAATATTTATTATTGACTGTTAAGAAAAAAGAAAACAAAACATTCAGTAATCAATGCTTTAGTAAATAATAATAAATTGCCAAAAGTTTAAATTATTTCCTCAGTTTGTTGACAATTAAAATCAAAGCACGCGCATACCTAAATAATTTGTTAACCGGTCCATAAGTTGTTCCTTACAAAACATTAACATCTATACCAAAGAAAAGTAAATCTTTCTGTAAAAAATATAATGGATAGTTTTCGTATTTTGCAAACATTACTTCCTTAAATAATAATAGATATTGGTAGTTATTTTCTTAATGTGTTTAGAGTTAAAATGAAAAAAAAGTCGCATTTGGGAATTGTTTACTTTCGTATTGAATGAATTGGTTACAATTCATTTCAGTACGAAATAATTACTAATTAAAAAAAAATATTTTCAATGTCAAAACAATTGATTATTTCTTTATTCTGCGAATACTGCTTTAACAAAATTATATTAACGAATAAATGCTTTATTTTTTTTCTTAATTTGTTTAGAACTACATTTAATAAAGCTTTCACATGAAACTTTTCTGCCTCTTGAATAATAAAATATTATTTAAAAAAACATTAAATGACGAACAGAGAGGAATAATATAAAACCTTGTAATAATCAATAAAAGTAGTGATTAGAACAGTAAGTATTACTTTTTAAAATGATAATAATCCTCATAATATTTTATGTGAAACTTTATATCATTTGTTTTATTATTTGTGTAATTTGTTTATGACTTAATTTCTAGAACACATATGTGTAAATACTTTGTGTGAACAGTTGATAACTAGTTCTTTGAAAACACAAAAGAAAACAACTTTGCTCTAGTCAATACAATAGATTGTTTTATATTTTGCAATCATTACTTCCTTAAACAATAATAGTAGATAGGGAGTGTCGATAGTTTTCCTAAATTGTTGACAGTTAAAAAAAGAATATAATTATAAATATAATTTATTTATGATCATAGAATAACTTTCAATCAAAGAAAACAATTTCTTCAGATAGTCAATACAACGGATTGTTTTTCCATTCTACGAATATTGCAGGATTTTTTCAAATGACATTAATGAATAAATATTGTATATTGTTTTTTTTCTCAATTTATTTAAAACTGCTATTGATAAAATTCTTGCATGTAAAAGCTTGTAATAGTCAACACAACAGTGTTTTTGTATTCTACAAATATTACTTTTTTAAATGATACTTATCATCAAACAGGTTTAATTATTTGTACATACAACACATATATGTAAATAGTTTGCGTGACAGTTGATAACTGATTCTTTAAAAACACTTAATGTTCTAACAATAACACCTTTGCTGTAGTTAATAAGTGCATTGTTTTTACATTTTGCAAGAATTAATTCTTTAAACAAATATAATAGTGTCAATAGTTTTCTCAATCTGCCGACAGTGAAATTTAAAGGAATGCTTAGTTGTGAATCTCTGCTTACAAATATAATTTATTTATTACTATAGAATAACTTTCATTAAAGAAAAAAAAGAATTCTTCAGATAGTCAATACAACGGATTGTTTTTGCATTCTATGAATATTGCGTTTTTTTTTTCAAATGACATTAATGAATAAATAATTTATATTGTTTTTTTTCTCAATTATTAAAACTGCGATTGATAAAATTCTTACATGTATATTGTCTGTCGATTATTATTAACAACATATTAATATGTATACAGGAAAAGAGTATTATTAGTTAATACATCAGAGTGCTTTTGTATTCAACAAATATTACTTTTTAATAATAATAATCATCAAAAAGTTTTAATTATTTCGGCAATTTATAGACAACTTAATTTTGTAAATTGTTTGTGTAATAGTTGATAACTGATTTTTTAAAAACACTTAATGTTCTACAACAAATTTTGCTGTAGGCAATTCAATGGATTGTATTTGCATTCTGCGAGCATTAATTCTTTAAACAACAATAGTAGTGCTAATAATTTTATCGAATTTTTAACAGTGAAAATTAAAGGAATGCTTAAGTGTGAATCTATTTAATAATAAAAATAATTTATTTATTACTTTAGAATAACTTTCATGAAAAAAAATGAATTATTCAGATAGTCAATACAAAAGTTTGTGTTTGTATTCAATAAATATTACTTTTTTAAAGGATAATAATCATTAAAAAATTTAATTATTTATGACAGTTGATAACTGAATCTTTAAACACACTTAATGTTTTGCAAAAGAAAACTTTGCTGTAGTCAGTACAATGGATTGTATTTGCATTCTGCAAGAATGAATTCTTTAATCAATAATAATAATGTCAATAGTCTTCTGAAATTGTTGACAGCGAAAATTAAAGGAATGCTTGGTTGCCAATCTCTGCTTACAAATGTAATTTATTTATTATCGTAGAATAATTTTCATTCAAAGAAAACGAAATTTTCCGATAGTCAATACAAAGGCTTGTTTTAGCATTCTACGAAAATTGCCTTTTTTAAATAACATTAATGAATAAATATCTTAGATTGTTTTTTTTTCTTAATTTATTTAGAACTGCAATTGATAAAAATCTTACATGTAACTTGTCTGATGATTAATAGTTTATTATTTAGAAATCAACACATATAAAAGGGAACAATATAGAACCTTTTAATAGTCAACATAATGGATTGTTTTTGTATTCAACAAATATTACTTTTTTAAATAATAATAATAATTTTTTAACTATTTGTGCAAATTGTTTACAACGTAATCTTTAAAACGCATATATGCGAAAAGATTGTGTGACAGTTGATAACTGATTCTAAAAACACTTATTATTTTACAAAAAAACAAACGAATTTTCTGTTGTCAATACAATGTGTTGTATTAGCATTGTGCAAGAATTAATTCTTTAGAATACAATTCTTTATATTTAACAATAATAGTAGCATCAATAATTTTCTCAAATTGTTGACAGTGAAAATTAAAAGGATGCTTAAATCCGAATGTTTGTTAGCAAATATTATTTATTTATTGCCATAAAATAATTTTCATTAACCCTTTCTAGGGCCATGGGAAGTATGATTCCCACCAAATTTATCAATCTTTGTATGAAATTATGTAGATTTTCATAAGTTCTGACAAATTTTTTTAGTAAGTCAGAAACTTAGATGCTTCAGTTCTTTATCTCAGACAAAATGATGCGTCTTGATTTGTTACTTAATTATTAATGAACCAAATTAATTAATTAAATTAAATTTATCTAATAAGCTAAATGAATCCCTTTTCTTATTGTAATTTCAAGCCTAAAAATATTTTAACATAATATGATAAAAAAAAAATGAACCTTTTAAAGGGTTAAAAGAAAACGAATTCTTCAATCAGTCAACACATCGGACTGTTTCTGCATTCTTCGAATATTGCGATTTTTATTAATTTTTATTCATATTAATAAACACATATCTTATTGTTTTTTCTTAATTTATTAAAACTGCGATTGATAAAATTCTTACATGTAATTTGTCCTTCGATTAATAGCTTATATTTCCAAAACATTAACTCCTATACAGGGGAACAATATAAAACCTTGTAATAGTCAACACAATGGATTTTTTTTGTGCTCTACAAGTATTAGTTTCTTAAATAATAATAATTGTGAAAGCGAAGTTGTTTCGTTTGCCAATAACGTTATTGCGAAGCTACCATGAATTATTACTTTGTTCGGAGAAGTGTTCTGTGAAATATTATCTGCAGGAATTGTTCCCAATAAGATGGTATTATCACCAGGATTCTGGTTGGTTGTTCGTCAATGTTTTAGGTTCATTACTCATTCCGTCTCTCAAATCATTACGAAAACTCCCCGCAAATATCGAAAATTCAATAGTGACTGACGTTCATACAATTATATGGCGATCATCGATAAATGTTTTCATTCGTAGATCTGCACCAGAGCATAATAATATCTCTCGTAACGTTTCTTAATATCGATATATTAGAGCCGATGTATCGATCGCGACCTACTAATTCATCATTATCGTTTATCGATACGCCTGCTCTGGCTCTGTTCTAAAAGTAGGCACACGATTCTTTTTCTGTTGCCAATACTTCGGAAGAAGAAGAAGAAGCGAATTAAAATGTATGCCTTTTAAATGCTATGATAAAGGCGGAGATTTTTTGAGCATGAGCAAATGAAGGGAAGAATATATGCGTGGAAAAAAATTGATAGCCTGAAATAAAAATAGCTGGAATGATAACGACTTCGCATCAATCATTCTTTGAAAGGTTCAGCGGAGAAGAGTTGAGCTGTTCGAGTTGAGATGTTTTTTTCTTCTTATTGTTATTATATCGTGAGATTTTTTTTTTTAGTGATTTTTCTTGGTTCCACTGGCCGCTCAGTTTTTTTTACTCTACATCTCACTGATCATATAGTAGAATTTTAAATCATGAGGTATTGATTAGTTCATGGAAAATCACTCTTTGGCTCTTTCGCATTTAAAAATAGACAAAAAGAAGTTGATGGCTAGAAAAAAAAGTTTTTTTTTTTCGTATAAAAAGGGAAGATTTAGAGCTTGGGACCTCATAGAAAGTAAGATTGTATGTGAAAAAGGTATTCTTTTATAGAATGAACTGAAGCTATTCAAAAACTTTTCATTCTTCGATTATCATTTTATTATTTTTATTTTCATTGTCACTTTGATCTTACGATTTCGACTAGATAACGTTCCCTAACTTTTGTTGAAAAATTGCTTTTTGATAGAGAAATCAATTTTATTCCACTTTTGTAGAATAATCCAGGCTTTGAAAAGATTTTATATTTCTTTTCAAAGTAGGGAATAAAAAATTTTGGAGTCATCAAAACAATTCGAAATTTTATTTATGACTTCTTGAGAACAAAATATGAGTGTTATGAAGTCTATTAAATCTTATAAACTCTGGAGATTGTTATGTAACAAAATTTGTTAAAAAAACTATTCTTTCATTGTTTTTATGAATGGAATTGAAAATTTCATTTCAGTGTTCTTTATTGAATTATTATTTTTCTTATGGTGTGTTGATTTTATATTTATTGCTATTATTTTTATTACAGGTAAGAAATTTTCCTTTTTATATTTTAAAGATGCAAGAAGTAAGTTTTTCAAATTTATTTAATTTTGATATGTATTTAATATTATTACAAAATACTATATAAAATAGTTATAATAAGAATTTAATATTTGTAAAACTGTATTTTAAATCTTTTTTTCTAAAATAAATAAAAATGAATATAAATTTAAAGTAAAAACTTGGTGGAATTGAAAAATATCCAAGCACAAACGGCTATACATTTCCCATATTACTTTTTCTAGTTTATGCAATAGATTCATGTATGTAAATACAATTTGTGTATTAAATAAATTATTTTAAATTCAAGCTAGGAATTAAAATGAATCGTAATTGGTAATAGTTCTTTTCTCCTTTGTTTTTTACAAATGCGCACTCTCTTTTTCTTTCTCTCTTTTCTTACGAAATATTAACCAGTTAACTGACCTCTTTAGAAAATGCATATCTAAAGTGTCATATATATATTATAATTAATTAATTATAAATATAATAATTTTCATTGAATAAACAATTATTATATCGTCATAACGCAAAACGTTGTACTTTTTATATGAAGAGTAGACTCGTCAAAAACAGTTAAGTGGTTAATACTTTGAGCTGAAATGATGAGTCAAGGTCGTTAAGAATTTTCTTGAACAAACTTATACTGACAAACAACTGTCGTCAGAAATTATTCAGAGTTGATGCTATAAAAAGTTTTATTGATGAAAATGGTTTTTACGAAAAAAAAAATCCTAAGTTTCTTAATCGTCTTTTTCTTTACTTTAGTCATCAATCCCTTATCTTTAAACTAAGGAAATTAAATTGTCTGCCTGAACAGACCTGACTAAAAATAGATTGAAAACCAACGAATTAATAGAAATACCTTAAAAAGTACTTCACAATTTAATTTACAGAAAATTAAGTATGTATTTTAACAAAATAGCGTATTTTATAATGACTCTTATTTCTCTTCAAGTAGTTGCGGGAATTGCAAAAATTTTCCATTTTATTACATTAAGAAAGAACATTGAAACATGTGATTATATGCTATTGCCAATTCCTTTATGTTATTGTTCTAAACAAATATTATAAGAGAACTAGCCTGATTCATTAATTACCTGATCATATGATCTAAATAACATCGAAACATGTGATTATATGCTATTGTCAATTCCTTTATGTTATTGTTCTAAACAAATATTATAAGAGAATTCACCTGATTCTTTAATTACCTGATCATATGATCTAAGTAACATTGAAACATGTGATTATATGCTATTGCCAATTCCTTTATGTTATTGTTCTAAACAAATATTATAAGAGAACTAGCCTGATTCATTAATTACCTGATCATATGATCTAAATAACATTGAAACATGTGATTATATGCTATTGCCAATTCCTTTATGTTATTGTTCTAAACAAATATTATAAGAGAACTAGTCTGATTCCTTAATTACCTGATCATATGATCTAAGTAACATCGAAACATGTGATTATATGCTATTGTCAATTCCTTTATGTTATTGTTCTAAACAAATATTATAAGAGAATTCACCTGATTCTTTAATTACCTGATCATATGATCTAAGTAACATTGAAACATGTGATTATATGCTATTGCCAATTCCTTTATGTTATTGTTCTAAACAAATATTATAAGAGAACTAGCCTGATTCCTTAATTACCTGATCATATGATCTAAGTAACATCGAAACATGTGATTATATGCTATTGCCAATTCCTTTATGTTTTTGTTCTAAACAAATATTATAAGAGAACTAGCCTGATTCCTTAATTACCTGATCATATGATCTAAGTAACATCGAAACATGTGATTATATGCTATTGCCAATTCCTTTATGTTTTTGTTCTAAACAAATATTATAAGAGAACTAGCCTGATTCCTTAATTATCTGATCATATGATCTAAGTAACATCGAAAAACAGCTCTTCTATTACTGATGAGAAATTTGCCATCCTTTCTTTTTGTCATCATTATCACTCTTCATGGAATGGGTTTCATAATCTGTTTATAATTATTATTATTATTTAAACTGGTCTCAATTTTTCCTTCTAATTTATGTTTGATACTTCTGCTGTAACTATTGCAATGTGACTTCTCTACAACTGCCATCTTTTGTTCTAAAGAAAATTGGTTGCTCAGATGGAATCGTGGCTTATTATGTCATTTTTGGAAGATAAAATATGTTTTAACACTATTGTCAGTGCATTACTGATTTACTGTATATTCTGATAGTATATACTGTAAAATTTATCTGTATTATCTGTATCTTATATTTTGATACTAATTTTTACCATTGGAAATAAGATCATATTTTTAGTTTGCATTTTTATTGAATTCTGTAATATCATATTAAATAAATTTGATGCGCAAAGTAATCTTAAAATTTTCCATCGAATGGCTGCTTTAAGATTTAAACCTGACAGTTTTAATTAAATCTCCGTTTTTATTTTTTATTTTTATTTTTGAAACTATAAATTTTGCTTTTTAAAAATTTTTGTATTTGACGATTATCTATCGCTCTATGAATTTTTAAATGTGTGCTCATAAACAATCTAAAAGTTTCTTCAAAATGTTTCTAAATCTCAAAACTCTTTTATATTCATGGAATTATTTTCTATGATAAGTTTCACTTTGCTTTATTTTGCCTGGATATTGAGAATTCAGACAACAGAAAATCGCTATCATGAATATATTATTATTCATATTCTATAGCGTCTGAAAAGCCTTTAATACTGTGCATTAAACCTTGAATACTATGTATTAAAACTAGAATATTTATCATATTTCTAGACAAGTAAAAATCAAAAGCCATTTAATACTTTCATGCATAAATTTATATATTTTAATCTTTAACGTCCATGCTTTAATACATGACTTCTAATTCTAGTCATGTATTGCAAGAATAGTTTTAATGGAAGAGCTTCTGGATTAATAATGTGAACTAAGTTACAATTTTTAAGCTTGACAAATGATTCCTTAAAGTCATTGCAGAATTATATATCAGAAACAATTTTTTAATATCATTTCTACGTCTTTATTTAGAAATAATAATAATAATAATATTCCATTATGAAATATATTAAAAAAGTATTGCAATAAAGAGAAATGACTTAATAGAATTCGTACAATAAAATGAATTTCACAAGAATGATATATCGTAATAAATTTAATAATTGAAATAAAGTTACAAAATCTTTTTGAATTGAAATATGTAGATTAAGGGGCTTATTGTATCATTCTTCTATTGTATTTTTACAATAATTTAATTACAAAGATTGTAAGTTCTACGTAAAAAACGAATTGTTTTCAAAGTGAGTGATATAATTTAATTAAGTTTTCTTGTAATTGAAACAATTGCTTTGTAGCGACGCAGACTTACTTTGTTTTAAATCAAAGATATATTTCCATTCATTCTCTAATGAATTCTTTGTGTTTTACTTATGCTAAATGCTTTTTTGAGGAAAAGAGAATATTTAATTAAAATTCCTTTATAATCTCATAGATGGTATAAATCTCAAAGGATATTTTCAATATTTTTCCAAAATTTAATTAATGATATAATCTAGAATTTTTCCAACAGTATCAAAATGCAGAGATTATTTGTGATTAAAATAACAGTTGTTCTTTATAATTAACTGAATGTTAAGAATTAAATTGTCACAAGAAAGAAAAGGTAGTAATTTTTGATTTCTTCATATGTAAATGCAGAAAAGTGAAGCAGTTTTTTTTAATGTCATGTTGTAAATGTTTTAAATTTATATTATTTAATCACCAGATATTATAAATTTACGTTTTAAAAACTTCTATAAGATTTAAACTACTATAAATTAAACTCTGAAAAAAAATAAAGTAATAGAATCAAATTCATGTAATAAATGCATTTCTGTCTAAGAATGAATTCAGTTGTTTTCTGAGTCACATGTTCTGAAAGTTAGATCACCATGCGATTGTTCAACAGGCCCGTGCATTAGCATTTTTAGAATATATTCAATATATAACGCGACTTAATCAATCATTTCAGAATATGTGCATCATTGCATCATAAAGTTATTCAATTACAAATTTCTGTATTTTCTAAATGACATTTATGATAGTTAAATCGATTGTTAGTGAGTGGTGCTTGAGATAGTAATATTGGGATATACCATGGGTGATCAAAAGGGATAATGTGTCTTTTTTACCTATGATATGAAAGAAGACAAGCAGCATTGTTTTCTTTTTCTTTATCATAACCGCTGTTACAGAGGAATATTTAAGATAATTTAACAGCTTAAGGAAAGGGAAAAGACTTGCGTTATTATTAAATTATTATTGATAAAATATTTATTGTACTATTTTGAAAATTTTTACAATTAAAAAAACATTATACAGAACTTGCTGAATAAGATAATCTGACATCCCGTGTTATAGAAGATGGTTCTAAATTTCAATTTTTTTGTGATGATTTGAATTATTTTCATCAGATTTATGGCGAACTTAGAATTATTTAATATTATAACAAAATTTACAGAATAAAGTAACCTGATTTCCCGTATTAAACGAATTTTTAATTATTTGTCTTAGATTTGCAAAATAAATAAATAAATGAATAAAATAAAATAAAAATAAATAAAATAAAATAATAAATAAATAAATAAATAAATCGATTTTTTTTTGTCCAGTATTATCCCAATTTTTATTTATCTGTAAAAAATTAATTACAAAAATTATTTATTCATTTTATTTAAAAATAATCTAAATTTAAGTATTAAAAATGTAATCCTTGCAGAATGTTCTTACTTTTTTATACATTTACAATGTATATTCTAATGTATAGTAAATACTATATAACATTTGCTATATATAGCCTGTTATATAGTCATGTTCGATGTAAGAGTCTGATAGAAAAATAGCAAAACTCTTACTGTTCCTTTTCTTGAATTTTTAAAAATAAATAACTATTTTATTGCTTATATTCTTATTTATTAAATATTTTTAGATTTACGGAACATTTCTTTACATTGAATCACCTATTTCGATTTTTTTAGAATATAACTTTTATTTAAAAGTAATATTCCTAGTTACGCCTATAAATTTGGCAAAATTTCAGAGAGCAAATCTAGACTTTTTTGTATAGAAACTGATGACAACTAAAAATTCGTCTGAAAATAATATATCAGTGCTTGAAAAAGAAAAAACGACTCTGTAAAAATCCGTACAGAAATTTATTTTATCCACTCTGGTAATATGTGGAATGTTGAATTTAAATCTTCACATAATTTTGTGCCGAAAAGTTATGTTCTTTAAGTAGAAAATTACTTTTCGCAAACATTTAGTAATATTCAACAAAAACAAGAAAAAAAATTGATGGGAATTTAGCATTTTAATTACAAATATTACAAACATCTTCAAACATAAACTGTTTGCCATTAAGAAACCTGCGAAAAAAAAATATCAGCCCATCAAAACTAATATCCACTTATATTCCTACAAAGACAACCTATAAAAATCAGAAATAAAAAAAAAATCCCCCAATAAACATTTTTCTGCAAAGAAATTAAACTAATGTTTCAAAAATAACGAAACATTTAATTTTTTCTCCACCAAGAAGTGATAAATTCGTTAATCGGATGGTTAATTGGTATAATCTTCCCAGAATGAAATAATATCCGAGTGAGAAATGGGAGATTATTGGATTATTGCTTAACGGTTTGGATGATACTCAAGAATGAAGTAGGTGGGGGTTGAGGGGCATTCCAAAAGCTATCATATCGAAAGGGGAGGTGAAAAAAAAATGGCTCATTCCTTTTCCAACTTATACTCTCTTTCTCTCCATACCTCTTTCTTAATCGAGAAGCTTCACGCATTCCTGGATTTTGTAAGGAAGGGGAGGCTACATAAGCTCTTTGTCCAGGTTTTCCATTTGCATTTTGAAGTTTTCCAGAAAAAGGTTGATGGGGGTGGGGTGGGAATGCGATGGTGTGTCTCTCCCCGTTATAAATGGTTTTCTGGAAAGATTTTAACGGTTCCGCTCACTTCAAGCGGATGATAATGGCGACGTTTGTGAGTTTTCTTTTCAACGAAAAAAAAAAATTCATAGCGTCTTCTACGTCATTGAGGCTTGCTTCAGTGGGGGTGAACTGGATTTATTATCGTTCGCAGAATACTGCTGTTGAATGCTTGGAGTGCAGATGCCTTCGTGTATATGTTATAAATTATTTCCAGTTTAAATGCAGCAAGTTAACCTGAAAATTACGTACAAGTGAAATATCAAAATATACTTTTTATACCAATATTCTGGCAAAGGATCAGTGCCTTTCTCTTGTGTTAAGTATTTGAAAGATAATGCCACTGGTGGTATTTAGATATTCAAGTATTTACAATAAATGTCATAGTTTGGAGGTGAAGTTGACTTGTCTCTACATTGGTGACACTCCTAACGAATATTTAGAGCGTACCATAAATTTCTACAAACTTCAAAAAAATTGTAATAAAAAAAAGTAATGTTTAAAAAGTTGCAGTTTGCAGGAATATGTTCAGAGAGCATATGGATTTTTTTCTCATTAAAATTTATTTAAAAATTGACATCTAGACAGAGTTCACACGTCAAAGAGCGATGGTTTATGCAAATCAGGAAAACAGAGCACAGTAACTTAACACATCGCATTTTATGTTAAATCAAAAGATGTTCAACATGACCGTCATCACAAGGTATTAAGCAACTGAGGCGCGTAACTATGCGTTCTACAGCTGGGTGTAACATGTTGGCATCGATGCCACCGATGACCCGTTTAGTTCCACCAAAGTAGCTAGAGAGACCAGACTAAGTATACCCACAACCAAAAGTCAGCTGGAGTAACGTCTGGCAATCGTGTGGGCCATTGAATCTACATTATTGGCTTATCATTGCTTCTCAGTGAATGAGTCTAGGAGGAAAGTTTTGATGAAACGGGCAATTTCAGACTGGGAACTATCCGTAGGTGACGGTGGGTAAAACACGTCTTTGCCGACACAACGTGGTCTCGCGAAACCGTAAACTGCCATTCTATAGTGAAGGACGAGGTTTTCAAGTCGGATACAGGAAGACGTTTTTCAAAAAAGAAAGGGTGCACTGCAGAGGTTAAGAATATTTTTTCATTAACTCTCGAAAATATAATTACATAAAATTAATTTTTGCCAGATTTGAAAATTTTAAAAAATTGTCTTTTCAGTGCTCCCAAGTTAATGTTCATTGAATGCTATCCTGAATTTAATTTTCAACTTTGGATTTAATAGTTTCAATGAAATTGAAACCATTTTTATAATTTCATGAAATACTTCATCGTATAATTTTCTTTTATCGATGAATGATAAGAACGGATATTATTTCCACAATTTGCATGAGGAATCAGGCAGAGAAATTACATTACTACAGAATTCAACATGCAATTTAAAATAGGTATTTTCTATACACTTCACTTTTTCAATGCACTCTTGTATCATAGAAGAAGATTCCATCAGTAAGTTTCATGTGTATAATATACTGTTGCGAAATTTCCCTTAGGGTTCGTTTGGATAGTGGGAGTTATATGGTGTGAAGAACTCTCAATCACCAGGCGGCAGTAGAAAATAAAACCACGACGTTTATTTACACGAAGACACACAGGACAGCACAAAGACGACAACTATATACAGCACAGAAGACAATTATCTTCAGCCGAGACGTGCAGCATACAACAGCATAAACAGCAGCATACAACAGACAGTAGAACACAGCTTAGTTCAGCACTACTTCACTCCGTCGCTGCTCCGCTTATCTCTGGAAGGCTAGCTCTTTACCGTCAGTTCCGACTACGACGACTCCACTGGTCCACGACCCCTCTTCTCTGTCGCTTCCAACTACTCAATTCACCACTCGACTCAACACTGCCCGGAAGCTGCGGGTGCTTCCTTTTATAGGTCTCAGGAGGCGGGGCTAGAAGCCTCTCAACCAATCAGAACCGTTCGAGGCGTATCTCCGTTCCTACTGGACGGATCGGGAAAATTCTCGATGTTTCTGGTATAATCTATTTTGGCGCCAAAGTCGCCAAATTCGTCACCAAGTCGCCAAATGGTCGCCAAGTTTGTCTCCAAGCTCTGGGACCTCCTATGGAACCCACTATGCTGGGAAGCCGCATCGCAGATTCGCAACAATATAGAACTGGTGTAAGGCTATTGAAACAATACGTCTTTAATACTTGTTCCAGTTTGATGTTTAGAATTATTTTGTAAACGGGATCATGAATATCAAGCTACACTCAAGATATTAGAAATTATATACAACCAATATTATAGTACGAATCAACTGATAGCTAAAGGGGCCAATTCGTAATAAAAGTAAATGATAACCTGTATTGAATATCAAAACAAGTGATTGCATGATATTGTTATTTGGTATTGCTTTAAAGTAGCTACTATTTACTACTGTTACTAATGTTACATCTTTTACTAATTCTGTTACTGTTATTAAAGATATTCTAATGAGATAATAAGTTTTTATCCTTTCCTTTGTGAATTACTTTGAAGTGCGTGGAAAAAACATTTTGAAATTTCTTAAGAATTGATAGCATTCTTGAGAATAACCGCGGTCACTCTTCGTTGCATGCAGTAATTTAATTCATTTTATTCGCCGAGCCAAGAGATGGAGATAAGACTTTGCTTTATAGCTTTATCCAATAAATTGGATTTCCAAAAAAATAATAAGAATGAGATTTCAAAGTTCAACTCGAGAAAATAATAAGAACACTTTTTTACTTTTTTTATTAAGAATTTTTCAATCTGATTATCCCTAGAAGGATATTCTTTCCCTCTTTTTTCAACCGAGTAAGTCAATTTCTACCATGCATAAAAAAAAATCCTTGGAAGAGATAAGATATACACAGGCGGTATCTCTTTTACCTAATCCACTTTGCGAATGAAAATTCCTAGGATAAATAATTTTTCTCTTTTTTTTTTTAGTTCTTCTAGATTACAAAGACGGTGTTGCTTGCTTTATTATTTGTTGTTATTGATATCTTTATTTTATTTTACTTTTACGAGAAGAAAAAAAGGTTATCTTCCAATGATTTTTCAAGGTTTTGTTTAATGATAAGTAGATGATATAGTTCTATTTAAAGTTTTCATCGGTTGAGTTGGGATACCATGATTTCATTTTAAGATATCTTGGTATCTAGATGTATCTGGATCTATTTCCTGGAATGAATCACTCATCGAAGATTTTCTCTCCCTTTTTTTTTGTTATCTCCTAAGGATATTTTGAAATATGTCAACAAATAAAACATTAGAAGCTTTTAGTTCAAGGTATTAGATCTTATCATCTGAAGGCCTTCCAAGTAGATATTTCAGTGCATTTTTTACTTTCTCCTATACGATGTATAAAAAGTGCAAGGAACTTCGATAAGGATAGGGCTGGAAGATTTCAGGTTGAAATCCCAATTTTATCGAAAACTCGTCATGCAGGCATATCTAGTGCACATTACGCCCTCATGGCCAAAATGTCTTTCCACTGACGTGCAGTGGAAATTTGGGGGCCGCGATGGCCTGGGGGTAAGGTCTCGGCTTCGGAACCGGAGGGTTTCAGTTTCGAGACCCGATTCCACCGAAGAACCGTCGTGTAAGGGGGTCTGTTGCACGTTAAATACGTCAAGACCAAACGTCCTCCCGCTGGTGTGGTGTGGTGTGGAGAGGGGGGTGCCAGCTCAGGTGTCGTCCTCGTCATCTGACCATGGTTCAAAATTACGAGTTCCGTCCCAAAATAGCCCTAGTGTTGCTTCAAACGGGACGTTAATATAACTAAACTAAACTAAACTAGCAGTGGAAATTTGGAAGGGGTGGGAGAGGGTGAATGATCGATACTGTCCTCGTCCTATGACCAAAGTTCAAAATTATACGTTTGGTCGCAAAATAATCTTAACGGTGTCTGGATTAACTGGATTAAAATTGATGAAGAATCAGTATTGTAATCATTAGAAAATCTGGTCTCGAGATTTTAATATATTTCCTTGTTGTAGAAATTTCTGAATCCGAAAAACGCATTTTTATAATGTCGAATAATGTCGATAAATCTATTCATGAACAAGATAGCTCAAAATGTTTTGAACTAGACATATGAAATTTATTAAGTATATAGTATTTAAACCATATTTATGAATTACTGTCTAACTTCGGACAAAATTCATTTAGAAGATGTATGTTTATTTGTTTCGAAGAGTGTATGGAGGCCGTGGGGGCCTGGAGGTAATGTCCCGGCTTCGGAACCGGAGGGTTTCAGGTTCAAGACCCGATTCCACCTAAGAACCATCGTTACTGGAATCTGGTGCACGCCAAATCCGTTGGGGCCAAACGTTCACCCACTGATGTAATGTGGAAGTTTGAAGTGGGCCAGCTCAGGTGTTGCCCTCGTCACCTGACCACGGTTCAGAATTACTAGGTTCGTCCCAAAATAGCCCTAGTGATGCTTTCAAATGGGATGTTAATATAACTAAACTAAACGAAACTAAGAGTATATGTTAACACAACAAAGGGAAAGAGCTTAAATAGAAAAAGCTTGTCAAATTACTAGATTTTGCCATCAGAATACTAAATCTGTTGATTTTACGGCTTCAAAAGTTATCGTCACTGTATTTCCTCCGAGACTATACTATTCGCCCTTCTTATATTCTTCCATTAATTGAAAGAGCTAACATATTCTGTAATGATTATTTATTTTATGATGTGGTAATTCGAATCAATTGATATCTTTCTGCTCTGGAATATATTGTTCAGTTTCCCTTTTTAAATCCCTTCCCTGATTTTGTGTGGCTGGCAACTATTCATATAGTCTCCCAAAATCTTTTTTTAGTTCTGGTTTTGTTTTTGTTACTGACTCAGTTATCGTCTGCCTACACTATTTTCTGTTTTATCCACTGCGTGAGGGCAATCTACTTTGCCCTTCAGACACTTTAATTCTCTTCTGAACTCGAATTTTGCAGTTATACTGACAGTATGAGTTCACTGGAAATGTATTCCCTTTTTCATAATCGGATCAACACAGTTAGCCTTGAAATCCTGAAGAATTTAAGGATTATATGAAAGAGGGAGTTCAGTATCCTGTTTTGCTGAATTCCAAGTCATGTTGAAATTGTTGGAAATGACATGGGAGGGGGAGATAGCTTTGCCAAAAGAGCGTTTTTGATTCTTCAGCGAGATATTCCATGCAACTAAACGAAGAATTATTTTGAGTATCGTCTGTATTCAATATGGCAATATTATTTGGGATCATCATATCAGAAATGAATCTTTATTTCATTTCTTTTTTTTGGGGGGGGGGGCTTCTATGCGTAAGCTAGAAGTCATTTTGGTTAGACTCGCACGCATTTTAGGCATTAACGTTTGTTCTTAAATAATTTGATACTTACTCGAGCTATTAAATGAACTTGAAAATTATTTAACCCAATATCCTGATTTTTATTTTCATTGTCAGTATTTTCTGTATTCCTATTCATTAGAATTTTAAATGCTGATAAATGAATCTCTCTCTCCACCCCCCCCCCCCAACCTTTTAGATTTCTAAAGAGTATAGTTTTTTTCCTTCAACCCTTTTATTTCTAAACCGGCCTAAACCGACCATCAAAATTTTACAGTAATGGAAACCAATTCTTAAACCGATTTCTCGTTCAAACCAGGAATGCAAGAAGTAAAACAAGTTACCACTAAACACGTCCTCGTTTTACATTCTGAATTCCTCATTTGAAAGTGAAACCGGCCCGAAAGGGCGCTTTAATATAAAAGTTTCCCGTTCGGGTTGAGCCGGATTGGTAGTGAGAGAGTTAATTTAAAATTTACTTTATTGACTTTTTAATTATTTTTTAATATAAAATGACATTCATACTCAACTTTATTTTTAAGATTTTAGAGAGATTTTATATTTAAAGAATATATATATATATATATATATATATAATATAATATAAATTCAATTTTAACCGCGTTTAGGAGCAGTATGATCAAGTTTGGGTTTTGCATTGTTAAATCCTAAAATAACTCTATCCAATCCCAAAAAAGACAGTCGACATTCTCGTTCTCGATCAGTGAATAACGTTACAATTCATTCCGTTTTAACTAAAAAAAAAAAAAAAAAATACCCTTACTGGAACTTGATTATAAAGCTATTACTGCATATACTTCTGAACTTTACTCCAAACTTATTAAAATATTTTATTTTTAAATAGGGAACTTTGCCTTATGTTCGCGTTTGCTCACTAATTCTGATGTGGCCTCTCTCGAATCTTCACATCACTATTTAAATGTTGATTCTATTTTTCACGTTTTGTAGCAACGTAGCAACGTCATGATCAGCGTGTTTTTCCCTTCCAAATTGGCAGATTCTCGCTTGGTGTTTCTCTGCTTTTTTCGTCATCTGATATCTCTGAGTGTTCCAGTACTGTTAAGAGAAACGATGCAAATGTATTGCTCAAGTATTCAGACGATTGCTAGTCCAGAGACAAAAAATTTTCATTACGTAAAAAAAGTAAATAAACTGGGAGTCTATTCATTAGTGTTACCACAAACAGTGTGTCTAAAAGTAGAATTAACAAATTACATCGTTCTAAATACACTTGCTGATAACTGGGGTTAATTAAAGCTTTAATTTCTTCAATTTTGCCACTATTTTACCATGAAGTGCGATACAAATACTTACGATGTAATGATAATTTTCATAAATAAAGAGTGTCCCAAAATGAACGCAAGTTTTTTTACCACCATTCGTGCAGTAAAATGTTGGCAACTCTGTTAAAAAACCGTTTGGCAGCTGGTAGTTTAGGGTGAGTAAAAAGGGAGCATTACACGATAGAACTATGTGTTTTCATTGTTAAACAGTATTTCACAAGTAGTGAAAGTCTGGCAACAATATTTCGAAATTTGGAGAATTGACCACCTAGATCGTGTGATTTAACACCACTAGATTTCTTTTTATGGGATTATTTGAAGTCAAAGATGTATGCCCACAAGCTTACAAGCACACGTGCATTGAAAGATTAAATTCAACGCTGCATCAATGAAATTCAGTCACATTTATGAAAAATGGCCTTGAAAAATTTCGACAAAAGAGTGCGTATGTGCCAGAAAAGCTGTAGAGGCCACTTGCTCTATGTGTTATTCCATACATAACCCTATCCTTTGTACTTTACGATTCAATGAAAAAAAAACAATTAAAAGAAAAAAAACTCTGTATTTTTATTTAATTCAAATCTTGCGTTAACATATTGTTCTATCGTATAACGCTCCATTTTTCTAAACCTAAACTGTTAGCTGTCAGATGGTTTTTTTAATAGGGTTGACAACATTTTACTGCAAGAAATGTGGGCAATTCAAATCCTGTGTTAATTTTGGGGCATCCTTTATTTCAAACAATACTGGCAAAACAAACCTCAAATGTCATCGGTCAGGTGACTCACTATTTACCAATCAGAAAACGAATAAAGCGCAATATTTACATAATTTTTTTTCATATTATAGAAAAAAAAAAACAAAAAAACTAGGATTTAATTTTCATTTACTTTGTCATCCACATATTCTTATAGGAAAACATGCCATCCAGAATTCTTCTTGACAGAAAGATAACGTTTTTGCAATTCGTTCCATTTCACCCAAGAATCGATTCTTGGCGAAACTGGATTTTCTAGGCAAGAATACAATTGCAAATCGGGGCATTCGCCTTATCTGACACCCTGCAATTATTGCACGTCTCAACTGACGTTCTCCGTGGGACGAGTAAATATACACCATCACTCCGAGAGAAATAATTATACCGGGACGTCCAAATTATACTCCGTCGGCATAATGGTTGTTGATAAGCGTGAAAGAGACATAGTTATCGTCATTATTTGTGATTTGCAGGTGGGGTTGATTTATCGGCGCATGCGCACTCGCTATTTATTCCATCCAGGATTTAATATCAGCAAGTCTGGATATATTGATATTTATTTCCAGTTAGTTTTGGATGGGGTTAGGGGCGTTTCCGTTTTGATTAAAAGATGCCGAGACTTGTCCGTTTATAGTTTATAAGATTCTTACAGAAAGTCCAGTTGAGTCTGGAAGTTGAAATGGATTTATAAATCCCGATTCTGAGGGGGGGGGGGTTGCTTTGAGAGAGAAAAGATGGTGTGTGTCTTTCATCTTCTTGAGTGTAATTATAGATCAGGGATTTTGAAGATTTTATTTGCCGTGATGTGTGGGTTGGCTTTTAATTATGGTGGTAAAGATAAAATTATTTCAAAACGATTCCGTTGGTTCAAAAAGGTTGTTTAAGTATATTAATTAGAGAATGGTTTATGATTCAAGAATATCGATACATAGGAAAATTGGTTTTAATCTTATAAGGTATAAGGTTACTGTACTGTAAATTAATGGTGGATTTTGGTCCTGATAGTGTACGTTATGGAGTTTCTCCTTTTAATAGAATAATAGCTTTGTTTCAATTTTCAAAACATTTTTAGCTTCAACAGTATATTAATTGTTTTTTTAAATCTAATATATATAATATGTGTATGTGTGTGTGTGTAATGATATTTTAAAATTTAATTTAATCCTAATTAATTTCCAAAGTTTTATCTTAATTCAGCCCATATTAACTTCATTCTAAAATGTCTCTTATTTCGTGATCCAATTCCGCCTGTTTTTATATTTAATTAATGCAACAGAAGTTCTGTAAAATTGCTGAGATCGGCAAGTTCCCAAATTCCGAGTGAAGAAATAAAAATTTGTCGATCTAACACATTCTTTTAAAAGATCCCTATAATTCTCTTACCTAAATCGACACGTGTAAAGAAATACCTATCAGAATCTCACAGTATATAATCACGGGGATAAATATTTCATTAGCTTTTCCACTTTTCGCTTTTGTATCGTTATGTGTTGACGTGCCTCGTCGCTGCTGCTTGTACATAAATTATGCCTCCCGGGATGGAATAAAAGCGAAGTTTAAAATTCGAACGTGACTTTTCTCTCTTCTGCCTCTGCTTTAAAAATTATATATAATATAATTTTAGTACCATTTCGAAGATACAAGGTGGTCTCAAAGTCTTTATCTTATTACGAACAAATATAGTAAATAAAAACAACAACTATGATTTGCCTTGTTGTTATTCGATATATTGTAAAGATGTTTATAAAATTTAATAAAGTAACTTACACCCGTAAATTTTAATGTGTGTACAGTTCGTTTCAGTACCTTGAGACGACCACTATTCGTCGATTCCATCTCACGAAGGTGTGACAAGCGGAAGGATTTTCCAGAATTTACTTTATTTTTATTTGTAAACATCAACTCCTTTCCTCTCATCCCTATTTTGACTATTCCAACCCATCCTAACGCATGCGCAAAACCGCGGAAGGTTTTAAAATCCGTTGGCAAACACTATTCTTGGTTTCGAAGAATGGCAAGGGCGTTTTTCCGATTCTTTCAATTACCGCATTTTTCTTTGTTTTCGCATTCGAAAACCCTTCGAGCTTTTGCGCATGCATCAGGACGCATTTATTAAATCAAAATAGGGGTGTGAGGAAAGATGGAAGGAAACGTTTACTTTTTACAATGAAGTGAGTTTTGACAATGACACACGAACTCTTATGAGGTGTTAAAACAGCGATAACTCGAAATATTATTGGAAAAAAATTGTAATTTAAAATAAGATACTTTAAAGCGTTTTTTTATTATAAGAGTTCTACGCATTAAATTATGAAGAAAAAATGGAAGATTTATGTTCTTAAAATTTAGTGATTCGCTTTTTTACAAAATGATATATATATAATTTTTTATGTTAAAACATTTCTTTTTTTAAAATTTTTTATTCAATCTTTTGATAACGTTTTCAGATTAACAACGGTAGATAATCTCGGTCCCATTTAATGATAATTATAATAAAATATTCTTTATGTCTGAAGATTTTTTTTCCGCTTGTATTAGTCATCTGAGCAATTAATACGCAAGCTTGAGTTAAAATAAAATAGTATGGTAAAAAACGATATGATACCCACATACACGTGGAAAAAAAAACTGAATGAAAAAGTATCTAATGGTGCGGAAAATCAATGTTAAAGAACGAAGAAGAAATCTGGAAATATGCTCATCCTTCCGACTCTCACCCCTTTGCGAGGTAAAATCATTGAAAAGTGGTCATTTCGGGATACAGATGATGACTGTAATCTATCATTGAGTATTTTATTATTAAATAAAATGCTAAATTCCAAAATTTTTATCATAAATATATTAAATAAATTTTATAAAATTAACATTTTCAAGAGTTTGATTTTAAAAAAATTGGTGAGTAATAGAATAATATTTTTAATACCATATTCTTTTCCAAACCTCCTTAAAATGAAAAAATATTAATTATTTACTTTATGTGGAACAGAGATCTTATTCCCAAGGTTATTGATATTTAGTTAAATAATAATGAAAAAATATTTAAGATTTTGGATATTTTAGATACTTTTTGTTTTTTTAACTAATATTTTAATCAATATTTTTCTATGTTATTACTGAATACTGTCAAATTCATAAACTTCAGAATACATTGGCTCGTATTTATAAGGGCTCGTATTCAAACAGTTCCTGTACGTAAAACTGCAAACCATCAATAAAATAATTAATTTTTGAATACATTTACAATGATTTTGCTCCAATGTTTTGCATACCTTAATTGGAAATAATATTGTATTTAAATTAGTCGAGCCTAGTTGATATAAATAGTTAGTTCTTTTACACCTTAAGCATTTTAACTAAAAATAAACTTGCTTGGAAGCATGAAAGCTTCATGGTAACTATCTAAATTAGTTTTGTTATTCCAAGCATGCGAAAGGGCTAAAATTCTACATAAAACTGCAATTATCAATAAAATAATAATTTTTTAAATACATTTACAATGACAATGTTTCGTATATCTTAATTGGAAATAATATTGTATTTAAATAAGTTGAAACTAGTTAAGATAAATAATTAATTCTTAAGCACCTTAAGCATTTTAACTAGAAAAGAACTTATTTGGAAGCATGAGAACCTCATGGTAACTAACTAAATTAGTTTATTTTTTATTCCAAGCATGCAAAATGGTTAAAATGCTTTAATATGCTACAACCAAAACATGCCAATTTTTTCCACACAATAAATTATAAACGTCACATTATATCTCCCAAAGAGCAAAACAAGTACATTAAACCAACGAAATTGCACAAAAAGCAACACATTAATACAGATATACATCTTAATATTTGCTTTTTATAGTCAAAAGTCACGAGAAAGAGCCTTAAAAATCTCCCAAGCCAACTCATCTAAACAAAAATATGAGTAAAACGAAGCAAGCCAAAGCACAATCATAACATTTCATTTTACTTGCAATTTTTTTTACGAGGCAAAATTGCTACGATTTAATTATTAGCATGATTGCTTCCTGACTAACGTGTCAGGCAGCAGTTTCGATTCACGGGGACCGAGCAACCTCCGGCGTCTGGGGTTCCACACCTTTCGCTCTCGGTTAAAAAGTCCTAATTGAGTTGCAATGGGCTGTGGACGATTGCGAGTAAATCACTTTTTATGGTTATTACGAAGTTTTGGCTTTTGTCTTGGATTAAATCCGCACGCAAAATCACGTGTTTAAGACCTATAGATAAGGCTGTAAGGTCATCGCATTTTGGTGCCTGAAGCGTATCATGTGGTTTGTTATGTTGGAAGTCAGGTGGGCTGGGATTTGACGATTGCCTCGTAAAGGGTTGTCATTCCCGTGATTGGATTATAAATTTTGAATGATTAATTGTTTCTGGATTTTTCTTGCTGAACAGGTGGAAATTGGGTACTCAGTTTGTAGTTGTCATTGGAGAAGTCTCATAGTTTGTTTGATGCAATCGTAAATTTGAAACGACTGATGTATTTCAAAATTTTGATGTTCACTTAGTTGTTTGAGAAGTCTTGTAATTTCTTTGCCTGAATCGTAAATTTCAAATGATTGGCGCATTTCAGATTTTTGCTGGCTGAACAAGTGCGATTTATTCACCTGGTTCATAGCTGTCAAGGGCTTTTGAAAATCTTGTTAATGTTTTTAATGGATTGCAAATTGTAGAAGAAGCAAATGTATCTTAATTTTGCTTACTGGACGTGCATTTTGATATCCCCTTTGAGAAGTCTTGTAATTTCTTTGTCTGACTCGTAAATTTGAAATGATTGGCGCATTTCAGAATTTTAATGGCTGAACAAGGAATAGTTCATATTTATGAAGTACTTTTGAAAGTCTTGTTAATGTTTTTGATGGATTACAAGTCATAGAAGAAATAAGTGTCTCATAATTTTGCTTACTGGATTCATGTCAACAGTTAGTATAGCTTGTGGTTGCTTTAGCCATTAGAAAAATTTCTTGATTTTTGACTGCGTTGTAAATTTGAAATGATTGGCGCATTTCAGATTTTTGTTGGCTGAACAAGTGCGATTTATTCATATGGCTCATAACTACCAGCAGCTTTTGAAAGTCTTGTTAATATTTTTTGATGTGTTGCAAATTATAGAAGTAAGTGCATTATAATTTTGCTTACTGGACGTGTGTAAACTGTTGGCAGAGCTTATGGTTGCCTTAGTCATTAGAAAAGTCTTGTGATTTCTTTGTCTGACTCGTAAATTTAAATGATTGGAACATTTAAGTATTTTTTTGGCTAAACAAGTTCGATCCGTTCACTTGGTTCATAATTACCAGGGGGTTTTGAAAGTCTTGTTAATAATTTTTGATGTATTGCAAATTATAGAAGTAAGTTTAATTTCATAATTTTGCTTGCTGGACGTTATGAACTGTTAACATAGCTTGTGGTTTCTTTAATCCTGAGAAAAGTCTCACATTTTTTTTTTATTGTGCTGTAAATTTGTTACACTTGCTGACTAAATGGTAGAAAGTATTCTCATAGCTCATAGCTACCAAGATCTTTTGAGAAGGTATAATTGTTTTGGAGGATTTTTAATTAAGAAAGAATTCAAAATTTTTCTTACTGAATGGACTATGAATGATTCATCAGGCAAAACAGCAAAAATAGTAGAATGAGTCCGCTTTCCTATTTATGGATTTGCCAGAGTTTATGTTTGCCTTTGGCGCTTAAGAAGTCTTGCAGTTTTTGACTGTATTCCAAATTTTAAAAGGAATAGTCTGTATGAATGTTTTTGATTGTCGAAGGGTATGAATAGCATGTAGAATTTATGATAGTCATAATCTTTGGAGATTATCTATATCATCTTTGAGTGCATTGTAAATTTAATATAACTCGTTCTTTTCAACTCCTGGGTGTCATGATTGTAGAAAGTTTGTAAATTTTGTTTGATGCCTGTTGTATATTTCGAAATTTTGCTTAAGGAATATGTATACCTAAAATTGAATTCATCAGAAAATCAAATCCTGAAAAAGCATTGCACGTAGTTGCGTCATATTGGAATTCAAATGGGTTGGGCGACTGCGTTGTAAAATCGTTGGAAGAAGGGCGTGGTGTCTATGATTGGACTGTAAATATGAAATGATTAATGTTTCCGATTTACTTCCAAAACTTGTGTGAATTGTTAGCAGAATTTATAATCATTATATTTATTGAAAAATGTTTTCAATTTTTTTTCAGACTAGGTTATGAAAAAGTAACTTTAATTTCGTAATTAAAATTTAAATATATTTTGAATATTGAGCCGATATATATTTAAAAATAGAACGTACGCGAAAATAAAAGATAATTATCTACAGAAAAAGGTACAAGAAACGAGGTAAGCATCCAAGCCCTGTCCAAGTCCAAAACGTGGTCGCTGTGAAGCGCCTTATCGGCAAGACAAAATCAAAGAAAATGATAAATGTCTCCAAAAGGCAGAACCGAGCAGCAAACCAGGATCGTATATACAAATAAAAGGAAAATAAAACAGTAGTTAAAAGTAAAAAAAAATATTTATATAATATGTAATAATATCTTTTAATCTAATTTCAATCTTAATTAATTTCCAAATTTTTACCTTAAATTCGCTAGTGAAAAATGTAATCTTATTTCCTGATCCAGATGCCACTAAATCATGATAAATAAATAAAAACATTGAAATAAATCATCAACATTCTGATTAAGTTTAAAATTTGTAGAGAATAGGAAAACAATCGGCCAATTTATTCAAAAAGAAACTTCATAATGTAGGCTGCAAAAACCCTAATTTCACCCTAATTTGCGAAAAGATCTAATTTATAAGGATATAACTCCAGCTCCAACTGCTCTTTGAACAAAAACGATACAAAACATAGAGGAAAATAAGAGATAAAACTATTTTGTTGAGCTGATAAAAAATCAAATTAAATAAATGTTGGCAATGTAGTTTTTACTGAGTTAAAGGTGTGTTAAATATATATAAAAATATTTAAAAATGCATTTTTTATGCAATATAAAGTAGAATTTTTATTTTAGTTATTTTCTTCTTTATAATGTTTTACTGATAATTTATTATTATGAATGTTATGGAATTGAAAAAATTCTCCTCTTCGCTACTAGGTGGCCCTACGGAGATGGAATCAAAATTTAATTGATTTAAAAATCAATTCATAATAAAGTTTTGAAGATATTAAAACTGTGTACTTCCATTTAGAACGTACATCAAGTAATATTCAACCTCTTAAGCCTAACAGTGAATTAGTAAAGAATTGATTATAAAATTCCATCAATACAATCATGTAACAGGCCATGTTAATTAAAAATATTTTTAAAAATCGAATATCTTCACAGTGTTAAATCGTTTGAAATCCATGCATATCGAATTGATCAAACTTTTGAATAAAAACTATTAATTAGCAAGTGGTGACAAGTTAATCTGCATTTCAAATAAATTTTCATTTTTCAAATTTCGAGTATCGGCAATACAAATAGATACAAGATCACATTTTTTTCAATTTAAATGAGTAAGAAAATCCGTGAAAAAATTATGAAAGTCCCTGGTTAGCGCCAAAAAAATCCTACTTTTATTAATTAGTTAAATCCAAACAAAACCTATTATAACATAATAAATACCTTCCAGTTTTTTTAAAATCCGAATTCTCCTAATTAACAACAGTATCTTTTATCTCCGTAATAAGCTAATCAACAGAATTCTTTATTAAGAACTTGGTCTGATTAATGCCAGAGTTGCGGACAAATAAACAAATCCTAACTATTCATAGACTAATCCATTTCCTAGTCTCGAAGACTTTCTGCTGTTAATGAGTTTCTGCTACTAGTTAGAGTACTAATTATTTTTATTGTAACCTAAGATGTATTCCACCTGGGGGTAAGAGACAACATTATTTATTCCGGAGTTGTTTTTTTTTTTTTTTTTCAATGTCGTGGCGTACATTCGGAAAGAAAACTAATTAAATAAATGGTGGACTATAAAGCTATCAAAAGTCACATCAATCTTCTTAATAATTAAAGACCATGCATACATTAAGATGTGCAATTTACTTATTTTTCTTAGTCTCGGCCATTAATTTTGAAGCATTTCATTGCATTTGGGAGTTCGTGTGGATTGGTCAATGCAGTATATGTAGTGTCAGGTTCTTTTTGTCGTGCTTTGCAATTTGTTCTTAGTAAAACGATATGTTTTAGTCAACGATTTAAAGCTGTTGGTAGGATTGGGTAGAGGTAATAATGCACATAATGTAGAATACATTACACCATGATATTGTTCTCTACATTCTGATGAACATGCTTGGGTAGAGAAAAAAATTATCGCATTGAATGTTGAAATAATAACAATGGGAATAAAATATAACCAATAAATATGCTCAGTCGTTGAAATCTATTCATATTAAAGCATTGTACTATGGTTGAACTATAAAGCTATGCAATGAAGGCATGTCATAATTTTGTAGTGTAAACTCTGAAGAAATACTTGGATAGAAAAAAAAAGTGCATAGTGTAACATTCCCCGTTTTCCAGTACTGATAAGACATATACAGCCAGTTATGTCGTTTCTTTTAAGTACTTAACTCCTCGAGATAGCCAGATGGAGGATCTTTTCACCTAGGTGGTCTCGCATCTGTTCATTAACGACTACAATGAAAGACCATTGTAGAATTCCTCGTCCAAGAGGTATTGATAGTACCTTCCAAGAGAAAGGGGTGTCCAAACATCTGGATGCTAAATGTTTCTCATTGTAAAATTACCTTTCCACACCCACTGGGGCCGCAGAGAGAGCATATTGCTGAACTCCGATTGGCCGAAAGAGAGCTCAAATGACCAATGTAAATTAAGAGACGGAGATTGTCGCCCAAAATAAAGTGCGGAGATTTTTTTTAGGGAGAAGAGAAGAAACGAATTGCAGGAGACTGTTGGACTACGCCCACGAGTTCGGAGTCCGAGAACCAACTGAGTTTCAAGAAAACCTTCGACTTTGACTGTTGTGTCTCCTACTACAAGTGTAAATAACTATTTATTTAATCAAGATTAGAACAAGTTGTTCCTTTGTATATATAGGGCTGTAGAATAAAGAATTGTCTGGAAATTCTGCTTCGTTATTTGATCAGTCTAGATCAACACATTACAATAGCGATAAATAGAAAACGTGTAAAGTGAAATATAGGAATATCAATGAAAATAACACCTAGCCTATAAATGTGCCTCACCCCACCCCCAACGTTGAAATCTATTCACATTAAAGCATCATCCTTCAGTTGACAATCTAAAGCTATGTAATGAAGACATGTCATAATTTTATGTTGTACCCACTTGGGTAGAGGACAATTGAAGTAGAATTGAATTGGGTAGAGGAATCAAGAACTCTGAAACGAAATGCAAGAATGTCAATGAAAATAATACCCAACCAATAAATGTGCTCTCCTTTTGAAATCTTTTTAAAATATAATATTATATTTTAGTCGACGGTTTAAAACTGTGCAGTAACGTTATGCTATGATAATGTTGCTATACATTCTGAAGATATAATTGTATGGAGAAAAATTGTATTTCGATATAATTTTTCTCTAATCTAAATAAAGAAATGATTTGATTAAAAAAATAATTGGAAATAAATTGCACGGGAATTTTTCATTTTCTTAAAATAATAAACCACTACATATAAATAATACAAAAAAAATGGTTTCTTTTGGCGTTTTGCAGCTCTCACATCGATGGCAACAGGTTTTTACCCACTGTTAGAGATTATATCAAAGAACTATGAACATTTCAAGAAAAGGAACAACATGCAACAACAGCTGTAATTATATGATTGTCGCAATTAATTTTCCAACCCTCATATTTAAAAATTCATTGTCATATAATGAATGGATTATAAAAATGTATATAAAGGAAAGTAATATTCCGAATAATTAAATTAACCCTTTAAAGGGCCATTTTTTTCTAGTCATATTATGTTAAAATATTTTTAGGCTTGAAATTAGAATAAGAAAATGGATTCATTTAGCTTATTAGATAAATTTAATTGGATTAATTAATTAATTTGGTTAATTAATAATTAAATAACAAATCAAGACACATCATTTGGTCTGAGATAAAGAACTGAAGCCTCTAAGTTTCTGACTTACTAAAAAAATGTGTCAGAACTTATGCCAACCTACATAATTTCATACAAAGATTGATAAATTTGGTGGGAAGCATACTTCCCACGGCCCTAGAAAGGGTTAACATTTTTTACCTAAAAAGTCTTTTATCCAAGTCTAATGAAACTTCATAAATAATTGTATTTTTTACCAAATAAAATTGACTTTTAATCACGTAAATTAAGTAAAATTCTAAAATAAACAACCACATTCATTTTGGTATACATAAAAAAAAAAATCCTTTTTCATAAATTTTATACATTATTCGGCGACCATTAAGACACATAGAGAGTTATAAGACATTTTATAAAGAAATCTGAGAAAGGGTGATTTACAATCTGCTATTAATGAAATTGTTCAGTGAAAGTACGTCAAAAAATTCGAAGGCACTGAATAATAGAAAACACTCCTTTATTCCGCAAATATTTTTGAAGACATGGAACCTAGGAAATATATAGCCAAGAGGTATGCATATAACGGTTTCTGCAGATTCTAGTAACAAATACAGACAGCTAATCCTGAAATAGAAAACAGTTACAGCGCTTAATGTGAGATACTAAAGAAACTGTGACATCAACACTCCGCTTCAGCCTCTCGAATTTATACAAGTTTTCAGAGAAAATGGAACTTTCTTGAAGAATCTACATATCTCGGTTTCTGATAAAAAGAAATAATTCTTTCGTTTTTCTAGAACCTTCATGTTTGTCTCCAAATGATTGTCGATTCCAAGGGGGGGGGGGATCGTTGATTCATTGATTGAGTATCCATTACGAATACCTGTAAATTTCTCTTACTATAAGATTGATAGGGCAGAAAAGTTTTATTACAAATTTGCAACAATATTTATTCCTCTGAATTTAATAACTATTTAATTTATTTAGTACCAAGTATTTTAATTAATATCAGTATGTATTTGAAAATTAAATTTAAAATGAAAATTTCTCTTTGCCTTGTAAAGCCTTTTGAATTATTCTTTGATATGTATATCTCAATTTACATAAGTGCTCTAGCCAATAAACTTTATCCTATTAATACTACAGTTTATTTCACGAAACTATTCCTCAATAAAGAGTTTATTGTTCATAAATATTAAATTGTTAGATACCGAATTAATTCATATAACCAAATATAAACGATTCTGACAGATTTCAAACTGAAAAATATCAAAAAGTTGTCAAATATATATTCTAATAAAATCTAGGAATGTTCTTTGAGTAAATTGCATTTTCGAACCGAAATCGTTTGCGAAATCGTAAAGCTCAAATAAATGCCCCCTTCCTCCCCCCAAACAAAAACACCAACAAGAAACATCGAAAACTAAATTTTTTTAGAAAATATAGACTTCAAGTTATTTATTCTCGTAAATACAGCAGTTAAGAACCAGGAATTTTCAATACAGCATTTTTTCACCCGAAATATGTTGAGTACTAAAAAAGCATTTCAGAGTTATTCAGTTGTGAAAATAGAATTTAGATTGAAATTTTTAGGCAAGAAAGTGAATTACTAACAGAAAAGGAAATATAATATTTGAAGGGGACTCCTAAATTTTATACAGGATACACCAATATTTACGATATAAATACATCATAAAATGAGAGTATAGACTTGTATTTGTAGTTTAATACAGAATAATATATTCTCTTCGAGGACTTTTGAAAAATAATGGAAATGTTTTCTACTAGTGTTATGTTACTTATACGACATATTTCATATATTCTGTAAGGTATGTTTTATAAAATTGTATCAAGAGAAATAGTTAATATAGATTCTGAAAAGTGCTACACAATGTTGACGGGTAATATATCAAAGTGCGAAATATTGAAATGATATTGAATCTTGGTTTTCAGTTTCTCAGGCATTTTCGGAATGATACTGACAGTTCTTGTCATTTTCAGTTTGTGGAATTTTCATGAAAGTATTTTTAAAATTGTAACAAATATGATTCCATTTTATAAAATTGTATAAAAAATTTATGTAAAGAAATTTGCCAAGTTGGAAAAGACAAATTGTTTTCAAGAAATGTGATAGATTAATTATGAAAATATGTACATATATATTGTTTCACACATTATTTTTCATAACATTTATTGTTCTGTTTGAATAAACTCGGAATATGTCTCAATCGTTGAAAACTGGATTGTTGATAAATGTGAATAAAGAAACAATAAAAATAATTTTATTGGTCTCTTTTCCTATCAAAATGTCTCCAACTCCCACCTTCCAAGTTTATCTTTGGGCCACGGTGGACTGGTGGTATCTCAGCTTCGGAACTGAAGGGTTTCGGGTTCGAGACCCGATTTCACCAAGGAACCGTCGTGTAAGCGGGTCTGGTGTACGCTAAATACGTCGGAGCCAAACGTCCTCCCCCTGGTGTGGTGTGGAAGTTTGGACAGGAAGGTACCAGCTCAGGTGTTTTCCTTGTCATCTGACCGCGGTTCAAAATGACGAGGTCCGTCCCAAAATAGCCCTAGTTTTGTTTTAAAACGGAACGATAATTATTTTTTTAATGATAACATGTCATTGGCAAACAATAATTATTTTTGAAAGAACTCATTTATGCGCGATTTTTTACGTCTAGTTTTTTTTTTCAACTAATAACTGGATTCGATTAATAAACAAGCACTAGAAAACTGAATATGTATTATACATATTCCTTTTTCAGTAATACATATTCAAAACAGTTTTTCCAGTTCAAAAAAAAAAAAATTGATGCGGAATTAATTATAACTACAAACTCATATACCAAATTTCATACATTTAAGTCTTCACATCAGTTTGTATTTGCTTCTGAAAGTACAGGTCGATAGATTGTCAATCTTTTGAAAAATGTGGTTCTAAATTTGACAAAGATTTAAACTTTAAATGCTAAAACTATGAACCAAACTTCATTTAGCTAAATTGCTACTATTCTGAGTTTTCAAATTTGTATGCATATAAAAGAATAGATCCACAGACGGTCAACCCTTTGACAGTTTCGTCTCTAATTTTGATACGTACTTACATTTAACCCTTTCTAAGGCCGTGGGAAGTATGCTTCCCACCAAATTTATCAATCTTTGTATGAAATGATGTAGGTTGGCATAATTTCTGACAAATTTTTTCAGAAAGACAGAAACTTAGATGCTTCAGTTCTTTATCTCACACAAAATGATGTCTTGATTTGTTACTTAATTATTAATTAACCAAATTAATTAATGAATCAAATTAAATTTATCTAATAAGCTAAATGATTCCCTTTTCTTATTCTAATTTCAAGCCTAAAAATATTTTAACATAATATGACTAGAAAAAAAATGGCCCTTTAAAGAGTTAATATAACTAAAACTTAACCCAAATAAAAAAAAAAACCCTAAAAATTAACCTTAAACCATGTAAAAAATAAAGAAATAAAAATAAGTGTGATTTTGATGTTATTTGTAAATACAATTAAAGCAAACATTAAAGCCTGACATTTAATTAAAAATAAATGGCTTAGCTAAAGTCAACCAAAATCAACCAACTTGTTGCATCTTGTTCAATCTGCTATGCATTGTTAAAAAATGTATAGCATTAAATTAAAGTTTGATAAATTCTGAAAATATAATACTAAGACAGATATGGGTAGATTTAAAGTAATCAATGTATAATATATATTTAAAAAAGTAAGATATTTCTATTTATCTTATTATATAATGGTGTTAATTAAACTTACTCAATTAATACTACAGCAAAAATCTTCCTTATGTAAGGGATTTTTCATATTTAATAATGATAGTCATTTAGATGAGATGAAAGATTTTATTTTTAAAAATACTCTTTCAATTCTTCATCCAAAAATGCCTTATTGTAGCTTCTTAGATGTAGAGTTGAAATATGAAAATTTATTCTGTCTATACTTTGGGGATGGTTACGTTAAATATATCTTGAGTTAAAACAATCGTCTTGGTAATGTAATTCAGAAATTTGATGTAGGAAATCTGGATCGGGTATAGCCCTCGTCATTTGAATACAGTTCAAAATATCGAATTCTGCCGGTCATTATGTCTTTGTATGCCTTCAGAATAGTGTATTACTCTAAAAAATCAAATGGTAGATTTATAAAAATCACTTGAAAGCTTATTATTATGTTCTCTCTGCGTCAGATTAAATGAATATTAATATGAAAGACTACGCATGTGTTACCGTCACCAATTTAACTCGTTTGTAGACGAAACAAAATGTTGATATATAGAATCCATTTCAGCAATTGCTGTTTTGATAGAATTATTATGTTCTCTCTCCGTCAGATTAAATGAATATTAATATGAAAGACTACGCATGTGTTACCGTCACCAATTTAACTCGTTTGTAGACGAAACAAAATGTTCATATATAGAATCCATTTCAGCAATTGCTGTTTTGATAGAATTTTATTATTTCATAATACTGCTTAATACTTCATACATTTTTATTTTAACTTGGCTTATTTCATATTTTTAAAAGTGGACTTTCGTAATCATTTCTAAAATCTTAAAGTTTTGCAATTTTGAATATTTATTTACTCTGGATATTATTAACTTATTTTAATAGTTTCTTATAATTTTCTTATAAATGATTAAATGAATTAAATTGTGATATCATTCGAGTGGTACCACTTAGGACTGAATTGGAAAAATATTTTTCAAAAGATTTAATATTTATAATAACATATAAATTAAAAATAATTTTAATTAAATGAATTAGTAATTATAAAGTAGAAATTAATAAAAAGAATCTGTTTTTATGTGCATTAATAAAGGATGTGTTTTTTAAAAATTGTTTTAATTAAATGATCTGAAATAAACAAAGAAAATGATAATGGAAAAAGATTTTAATCAAAAAATATTATTTTTCTAGAAGGTTTCTTAAAAATTAGATGGAAACTCCTATTACAAATTTGTTTGAACTAAATAAAAAATATGCATCATATTTATTCGACTGAATATGATATTAAAATTATGGCATTCAGTAGTACTTACATAACTTTTCGAAAGAAAAAAAAAATCTAAAAACTTATTCGAGTCTAAAAACATTCTAACAAGAGAACACTTTCAACAAATAAAGTTGCAAACTTATGCTCGCTAGCACTTAAACAACCCTTCCAAAACTATTATCTTGGAATTTTGATACACTACATTTATATTCCTAAAACCTAGCGAAAAAGACGCACGGAAGTAGTTGTTAACTAAAATACGACCTCTTTTATATAATTGAAGTTCCGTTTTATGTTTTTCGACATTTGAGATTTTACTCATTATTTGAAACTTATCTTTAGAGTCCAGGAAAAGCAAATACATGTTCTCTCTCTTTAATGATGTAGATAAAACAAAATTTTCTTTCAATGATGGAGATAAAACAAAATTTCTTTTCCGAGATAATTCCTTGGAATCTATTTTTATGGATTTCTGTATATGTATGTGAGTCTATAGCATGCGAAAAACCTATTATCTTCGGAGAGATGATTATATAGTTTTGATATAGTTAAGAGAAGCATACTTCAAATTTCTTTCTATAACGAGTCTTTATGCAGGACAAAAGACTATTAAATTCTTTAATATAATTGGGTTATGTCAAACACAGCTTAAACAGCAAGAATAGAATTATTATTAATTTTTTTAGTAAGTGTTGTACAGCAACTAGATGTCTTTTTTTCTGGTTATTGTTATATCTTAGACCTTTTTGCTTGTTATTCCATTTTAAGAAAAATTTTATCTTGGAGTCGTTGAATATTGTTTGTGTTTTAGTAGTAGAATTTAACTCATATTCCTGTCGTTGTACATGATTAAAATACTTTCGTGCTTAAGATTTGTAATGAAAATATTATACTTTCATAAAAATATTTTAATATACAAAATTCTTTTATCATTTGAGTTATTTTTCTAATTAAAATAAGAATATAAATTGAACCAGACGATTTTCCAAAACCGTCGATAGATATGGTTTTTAAGTTAATAATATTTCTTATACAAGTACTTCAAATTTTGCTAACAAATAGTTTTAAAAATGATTTTATGTCAATTTCTTAGTTATTTTTTCATCAATTGAAACATGAAAATAATTGAATTAATAATAGCTCCGGGTATAAATTGCTAAACGTCATCTTTTAAACTTTTTTTTTAGTATTCTTCTAAAATTTTACTAAAGTGTCCTGACTAAATATACTTAAGAATTTTTTTAAAACCAATAAAAATGTTTTCAAAATTATTTAAAAAAATAAAACAGAAGTATAAAAAAAATGAACAATTAAAAATCTTAGCGTTGCCTAGCTAAATATTTTTATTAGTATCTTTATATTTCTTTATTCCAAATTGGTCTTCATTTATTCAAATACTTATTAAATATTGAAAAACTGGCAAAAATTTGAAAAAAAAAAACTGTACTTCAATAAAAAAAAAAAAATGGTATATCGTCTTAGAGTTCAAAATTTTATTTTTTTCCATCATGAAAATATCTTTTATAGGATAATTTGCCTTAAATTTTCTGAGGAAAAAATGGGAATATTTCTAATAATTTTTAATTTATTGAATATCTAATCAACTTTTATAGAAAAGTTAGCAGTAGTCTCTCTTTTGTGTTAAATAAGAAATTGCAAAGTTTGGTCGAATCTTGCCGGTTTCTTTAGGAGGAGTTATGGAATATAAATGCATTCAAAGATGTATTAAGATTCCGTTATAATTTTTTCTGGTCATTTTAGAGTTTATTCTATTTTCAAATTATTCAAACACCGCAAAATTACAAAAAAAAAAAAAAAAAAAAAAAAGAATGCCTTTAAAAAAACTTTTAGTTATTTAATGCAAGATTTTTGCCTATATGTTTGCATATGCTATTCCATCTCTTTCAAGTTATTGCAGCCTTCAGGTCGTTTAATTCGACAGGTTCACCACTTTTTTCAGCCACATGCTAAATTCAACTAATATTGTAATATTGTAAATTCAACTAAAATTGTAATATTTCTTCCCAGTGCAATTAACTTCATGATAAGGAAGAACGTTTCGCAGATAGATGCAACGGGTACGGGATCGAAAATGCTCTTGACTTGGCAACCATTTGGCAACTTGCTGACAAATTTAAGGGCAAAAATGAAGTATCTGAAACTGCTGAAATTTCGGCGATGTCTTGATTAGGAGGGAAGATTCGATATTCTTCTAGAACATTTGATGCTCAGCCACGAGAGCTCAAATGAGTAGGTGAGCGAAATCTCTTCAGCGATTTTTTTTCTTCTTTGAGCACTGTTATTTGATAGCTATTTACGGGTTTTTATATAGTTGAGTCATTAATGGCGAATCTAACTCATTATCCTTAAATATTTTAATAGCAAATCAATCCATTCCAGCTAAACCAATAATCCAACAGCAGAGTACATCGTGCAAATAAACAAATACTGATGAATGATTCATTGGGGAATTTTAAAATCTACTACGGTAATGTAAAAATTGCCTGGTAAATCACATACCATGCAATTCACAACGGCCAGTACAAACCAATAATCCAACAGCAGAGTACATCGTGCAAATAAACAAATACTGATGAATGATTCATTGGGGAATTTTAAAATCTACTACGGTAATGTAAAAATTGCCTGGTAAATCACATAAAATGCAATTCACAACGGCCAGTCCAAACCAATAATCCAACAGCAGAGTACATCGTGCAAATAAACAAATACTGATGAATGATTCATTGGGGAATTTTAAAATCTACTACGGTAATGTAAAAATTGCCTGGTAAATCACATAAAATGCAATTCACAACGGCCAGTCCAAACCAGTAACCCAACAGCAGAGTACATCTTGCAAATAAACAAATACTGATGAATGATTCATTGGGGAATTTTAAAATCTACTACGGTAATGTAAAAATTGCCTGGTAAATCACATACCATGCAATTCACAACAGCCAGTCCAAACCAATAATCCAACAGCAGAGTACATCGTGCAAATAAACAAATACTGATGAATGATTCATTGGGGAATTTTAAAATCTACTACATTAATGTAAAAATTGCCTGGTAAATCACATAAAATGCAATTCACAACGGCCAGTCCAAACCAATAATCCAACAGCAGAGTACATCGTGCAAATAAACAAATACTGATGAATGATTCATTGGGGAATTTTAAAATCTACTACGGTAATGTAAAAATTGCCTGGTAAATCACATACCATGCAATTAACAACGGCCAGTCCAAACCAGTAACCCAACAGCAGAGTACATCGTGCAAATAAACAAATACTGATGAATGATTCATTGGGGAATTTTAAAATCTACTACGGTAATGTAAAAATTGCCTGGTAAATCACATACCATGCAATTCACAACGGCCAGTACAAACCAATAATCCAACAGCAGAGTACATCGTGCAAATAAACAAATACTGATGAATGATTCATTGGGGAATTTTAAAATCTACTACGGTAATGTAAAAATTGCCTGGTAAATCACATACCATGCAATTAACAACGGCCAGTCCAAACCAGTAACCCAACAGCAGAGTACATCGTGCAAATAAACAAATACTGATGAATGATTCATTGGGGAATTTTAAAATCTACTACGTTAATGTAAAAATTGCCTGGTAAATCACATAAAATGCAATTCACAACGGCCAGTCCAAACCAATAATCCAACAGCAGAGTACATCGTGCAAATAAACAAATACTGATGAATGTTTCATTGGGGAATTTTAAAATCTACTACGGTAATGTAAAAATTGCCTGGTAAATCACATAAAATGCAATTCACAACGGCCAGTCCAAACCAATAATCCAACAGCAGAGTACATCGTGCAAATAAACAAATACTGATGAATGATTCATTGGGGAATTTTAAAATCTACTACGGTAATGTAAAAATTGCCTGGTAAATCACATAAAATGCAATTCACAACGGCCAGTCGAAACCAGTAACCCAACAGCAGAGTACATCTTGCAAATAAACAAATACTGATGAATGATTCATTGGGGAATTTTAAAATCTACTACGGTAATGTAAAAATTGCCTGGTAAATCACATACCATGCAATTCACAACGGCCAGTCCAAACCAATAATCCAACAGCAGAGTACATCGTGCAAATAAACAAATACTGATGAATGATTCATTGGGGAATTTTAAAATCTACTACGTTAATGTAAAAATTGCCTGGTAAATCACATAAAATGCAATTCACAACGGCCAGTCCAAACCAATAATCCAACAGCAGAGTACATCGTGCAAATAAACAAATACTGATGAATGATTCATTGGGGAATTTTAAAATCTACTACGGTAATGTAAAAATTGCCTGGTAAATCACATACCATGCAATTAACAACGGCCAGTCCAAACCAGTAACCCAACAGCAGAGTACATCGTGCAAATAAACAAATACTGATGAATGATTCATTGGGGAATTTTAAAATCTACTACGGTAATGTAAAAATTGCCTGGTAAATCACATACCATGCAATTCACAACGGCCAGTACAAACCAATAATCCAACAGCAGAGTACATCGTGCAAATAAACAAATACTGATGAATGATTCATTGGGGAATTTTAAAATCTACTACGGTAATGTAAAAATTGCCTGGTAAATGACATACCATGCAATTAACAACGGCTAGTCCAAACCAGTAACCCAACAGCAGAGTACATCCTGCAAATAAACAAATACTGATGAATGATTCATTGGGGAATTTTAAAATCTACTACGTTAATGTAAAAATTGCCTGTTAAATCACATACCATGCAATTCACAACGGCCAGTCCAAACCAATAATCCAACAGCAGAGTACATCGTGCAAATAAACAAATACTGATGAATGATTCATTGGGGAATTTTAAAATCTACTACGGTAATGTAAAAATTGCCTGTTAAATCACATACCATGCAGTTAACAACGGCCAGTCCAAACCAGTAACCCAACAGCAGAGTACATCGTGCAAATAAACAAATACTGATGAATGATTCATTGGGGAATTTTAAAATCTACTACGGTAATGTAAAAATTGCCTGGTAAATCACATACCATGCAATTCACAACGGCCAGTCCAAACCAATAATCCAACAGCAGAGTACATCGTGCAAATAAACAAATACTGATGAATGATTCATTGGGGGAATTCAAAAGCTTCTACACTAATATAAGAATTGCCTAGTAAATCACATATTATGCGATTCACTACGACCTATCTACTGCTGAAACACTTCATCAAACATTACGTAGATCAGAGAGACCACATCGTTGTTGCCTCTAGCACACTCGGACCCGTGTTCCACGCCTTCATTAATGACGGACCCGACTCACCCCCCCTCAAATATTTCAGTAACTAATCAATCCATTTCAACTAATTCGATACTCCAACAGCAGTGCAAATAAACAAATACTGATGAATGATTCATTGGGGGAATTCAAAAGCTTCTACAGTAATATAAAAATTGCCTAGTAAATCACATATTATGCGATTCACTACGACCTATCTACTGCTGAAACACTTCATCAAACATTACGTAGATCAGAGAGACCACAACGTTGTTGCATCTAGCACACTCGGACCCGTGTTCCACGCCTTCTTTAATGGTGAACCCGACTCACTCCCCTCAAATATTTTAGTAGCAAATCAATCCATTTCCAGCTAAACCGATAATCCAACAGCAGAGCAGATCGTGCAAATAAACGAACGCTGGCGGATGATTCATTGGAAAAATTTAAAATTTTCCTCCCCAACTCTTTGGGATCCATCAGTTCTGCGTGCGGGCAATCGATGAAATGTTTATTCCATTTATTTCCAGAGGCTGTTGGATATTGGAAGGTGATCCGCACGACGATCGATCTCGTGGACGCCACTTTTCCAGGTAGAGTTTTAGTTGCCCCCGCTCGATAAATCTGTCACTTGTATGCCGTTAGCTTGACGTGGCGAAGTTTTCTTGTCGAGGTGTCGCTGGAGTTTGTCACGCCAGGTCTCGATGACATGCAAAAATGCCATTCAACTGACGTGAACGGTTTTTTTTTTTGTTTTCGTGTTTTGAGGAAAAATGTGAGTTTTTCTCTAAAATAAAAGTAAAATATTTTTCTTTGTTTGCTTTTTTTATTCGCGGATTTTACGCTTTAAATTACTTATGGGAGATATATGCAATATAATTATAACACGATGTTGTTTATAGTATGGAATACTATTTATTAACTATGGTGATATGCTTTACGTGATATGCATTATAACCCAGCAGGAGTAGTCTTCCCAAAACTTCCTCGCATACATTCTAATAAAGGTGTTATACCAGAGAACGCCTTGCATAGCACTGGCATAGAGAAATTACGAAATATTGGCTTGGATTTAGCATTTTATTGAATCTATCGTATCTTCTTTGGCGAGTTACTTGGCGATTATGCCCTGATATGCGGTTCATAACATCCGAAAGGCAAATCTGTATTTTCAATGCTTTTTCAAAGGTACATTTGCAGTCACAAAATACCATGCCAAATTTAATACATTTGACTCATTGCGTTTTTGCTATCGCGTTTATATATTTCTGAAATTACAGACCGACATACGGCTAAGCTCTCATTATATTTGACTCAAAATTTGATAGGCGTCTACACTATAAATTGTATATAAGAAATGTTATTCATCTAGCTCTCTTCGTTTTGTAGTTATCATGTTAACTTATATTCGAAGAGCCAGACAGATAAACTTCCTCTGAATCGATTTTGCTCAAAATTTGATTTAAAATCTACGAATTTGGTGTAAAGACTTGTACCAAATTTCTTCATTCTAGCTCGAAGAGTTTTTGAGTTATCTTTGTCACAGACAGACTGACGGACATTTTCCAAAAATATGTTTTACGAACTCAAGGAGGTCTAAAAGTGAAGATTCATCATCGATTTTTTTTTTGACGATTAATATCTTTTCTCTATACTACGTATACGATAAAGTAAAAAAATTGTGCAAAAGGCTTTTCAAATTGTTTAACTTACAGCTACCAAATTTACCCTTGTATAACCACCAAATGTACTTACTTCATGGGTAGTAGGTTTTAAAAATAAAACACAAGTCCAGTCAAGTTTTAAATCTCTTAATAAAGAAAGTATATTAAAAACTTAAAACTTTAAGACGTACTTTCTATATTAAATATTTTAAAAATTGTTGCTTCTTTAAATGATTTAAAAAAGATACGATTCGTTAATACTTTGATACAAGTGGTCCAGGAAAAATAAAACCCACCAGGCTTGAACAAATTAAATCCGTTGGCGATGGTCAAATTATCCTCTAGCTGGTATGGTGTGGAAACTTGCAGATTAGGTATGGAATGCGGCATTGTCTTTATCTGACCATGCATTATAAGGAGAGATCAGTCATAAAGTTGCTTTGTGGTATTTCAAAACAAATTAAATACTTTGGCATAAGTGGTTCAGAAGCAATGAAATCTACCAGGCTTGCAGAAGTTAAATTTGTTGTTGATAGTCAAAATATCCTCTCGCTGGTGTGGTGTAGAAATTTGCTGATGAAGTACGAAACGTGGTATCACCCTCTTTATCTGATCATGAATTATAAAGAGAGATCGATCTCAAAATTATTTATGCATTACTTCCAACCGAATCATTAATATTAATAGTTGAACTTTATACATAGTGATACTAGGGATTATAGGGAACTACATAGTTTACTAGGGAACTTACATAGTGTTACTAGGGAT
The DNA here is from genome assembly GCF_947563725.1 of Argiope bruennichi. NCBI lineage: Eukaryota > Metazoa > Arthropoda > Arachnida > Araneae > Araneidae > Argiope > Argiope bruennichi. Next base: position 56,272,710 of record NC_079156.1, read on the forward strand.
TAAATGAAAAATGTATCATATATTTCGTTACTGTAAAATTCATTTCTCTAATAATTCTCTATTGACGTATCAGGACGTTTCGGAAGATCAAAAGCTTCTAATTTTATGGCGAAAAAACTATTAAAAAAGGAAATAGCATAGTACTGTTTAAAAAAGACTCCAAAAACCAATCTTGGATATCTTAAAAAAATCTTAACTACTTATCTTGACGAAAATGAAATAAATTTGTCGAATAAGTTATTAACCAAAAGCAAACTATTCTTTTCATTCAAAATTACTCCATATCAGTTTGGGCGGACGATTAAAGAATTTTACATGATCGCACACACGAAAATGGGCAGCTCTGAACAATCGGAAAATTAACTGCTTCAACCCTAAACGTTAGGGTAAAAGCTAACTGCTGACGAGAAAGTCTCAGACGATAAAAAAAAGTTCGCACAGCTTGGTGAAATTCGAGGAATTTTACTCGTGAGGGAATTTCAGGAATCCAATTTCGTCTTCGAACCAGGCACGGTACTTCGCGTGCTTTTAGAAAGGATCCGTAGTTAGTTCAGATGCGCTCTTAGAAAGTTATGAGGAGCATTTAATCAGCTGTGCCAGTGAGTGGTGTTGGGCCCCCGGCGCACCCCTCCCATCTTTTCGAAATGGAACAATTTTTGAATTTGGTTTAAGAAAGTGAAGTTGAAGAAATAGAGTTTAAAAGGATTTTAATAGATTTGAGAAAAATGTTATTTTATTTTTACAGTCTCACATTAGAAAAGTTTGGGAGTTTCTTATAGTTTATCGAAGTTCTTGGAATATATATACTTTAATTTTTGTTTCTAAGAAGCCGTGGGATGGTTGTAGCATCATGAGATTGCTTTTGAATTTAAAGATCTTTACATGAATTAAGATCAGGCAGGGTAATTGGGAAAGCTAAACACAGAACATTCTAATGAGGCTTTAGTGAACTGAAAAGCATGTGCTTTAGTTGACATATGAAGAAGAAAGATACTTTCCTGTATCTTGCATTGCTATCTGCTGATATTTATTTTAAATGAAATTGTATTAAAAAAAAAGAAATCAAAATTTGCATGTGATTTTAGCTTATTTTTTAACTCTGATTGTGTTAATGGTCTTGCTAAGTTTTGTATTTTTTGAATCTGTATGGAATAATAGTAATAAAAAATTTCCATTTTCGTTTTTGGATTTTTCTCCAGAGAAATAAATTAATGTTTTTTTTTATCTGAATTACACTAAATAATTTTCAAATATTTGAATAACAACAAAAAATAGTACTTGGGGATGGAGATGGATATTTATTGGGAACAAGGAATAAAATGTTATCTGAGGTAATATTTCTCATCTCAAACATTTTTTCCCAATTACATCATTTTCTCCAGTGTAATTGGTTATGCTTATTCCATGGACGCTCTTTAATTAACAAATTATTGTGGGAAGTGGGACATTGCTTAATAAGCTCTGCAAAATGATTATGTTCTCACAAAAAATTATAAATCTTTTTGAATTTCATATTATTTCTTTTAAATTTAAAACTATGACAAGTTTGCAAAAGTTGCCCCAATTACTCTGAGCTTATACGATGATACAAAATTGCAAAAAAGAAAAAAAAATCGATATTTTGAAGAATTTAAACGTTTAAAGCTTCGGCTTTTCAGCCAGAAAAAGAGAACAAAAGGTGTATTGGAGACAAACTTATGTAAATAAGTAAAATTTGGTATGATCATGACGAAATCCTGTGTTTCCTGGTAGATACCCCTTCACAGATGATAGGCGTACGGACTGCACCACATTCAGGGCTATTTTACGTTCACTCCAGTGCTCAACTATGCTATCGCAGCATTGCTTCATATCACCCTGGATACTCAGGCATGGCTGGCGTGATTCGTTTTTTTGGGAGCTTTTATATTTAAAATGTGTACTTAAATATGCAACAAAGGAAACTAGTAGTTATTAATAGAATGAAAGGCTGCAAATGTATTTCAAAATATATTCAAATTGGGATAAAAAATAAACAGAAATAGAACAGATATGCTGAAAAGCTAATTTTTAAAATTTTAAAGTGGTATAAAAATAGTTTTGTGTCTTATTATGCTCCGAAGTTATTAAGGAAGAACGTTAAAATTACGGTTAATTTTTAATCGATGATCTATTTCAAATTTTGAAAAACTTTTCTTATTAGATTCAGAAAGTAATAATAATGCAACAATCAAGCATTCTACAGTCCTTCCTGTAGAATTTTTTGAACGATTTTTTTTAACTTCCATTTTGTATGATGCAACTTACAGATAGTCTACCAACCAATAAATATTATTCTGCTAAATCTGCATTATTAATTAGGCTTTGGTGTTAGAATAACGTTACTGAATAATGTCTGTCTTAGAAAGATTCCGGAAGTGAATGACCCCAGAGATTAAAATTCTGCAAGTGTAATTACACATTTTAGAATCCAATAATGATCCAGCTGAACAAACTCGAGGAGTTTGTTTTTGCTATAGCTCGTTATATCCCATCGAAATTGAATGTTCTTTTTATGTTCCCTTTTTTTTAAAACTAACTAAAAATGGTTAGTCGCTCCCCAACGTAATTATTTCGCTAATTCTTCAGATTAAATGTGTTGTTTTTGTTCTCTACCTTTTAGATTTCTAATTAAAATTTTAAATATTAAAATCATTTGAAAGTAATTATAAGACACAGATAGCTTGATTATCTTTAATTAAAAATTAATGGTTGGAAACAAGATGGGAATTTCATTAAGTGAGATTCTTTCATTTTAAGGAATTTAAACTCACACCTAGTTAGTCATATAAACTAAATAGTGTAGGGTATAAAATATTGTTTTACAAGTTCTGCCATATTTGAAGTATATGTATTGATAGTTAATTTTTATTTTATATAAGTTAAATTCAGAGTAAATTTTGGTTTAAAGCATAATTTTTTTTTCTTCCGTTTTATGCTGTCGACTAAGAATTCCGTTTTAATGAGACTCGGAAGTTTGAAAGAGGATTTTGTCCTCATTAAGCATTTCGTAAAAGCAGGGAATATTTAGATTACTTTTTAGTATTGTTAAGCAGCTTAACTTCGTTACATGCAAGCTATTAATTATGATCCAAGAAAACAAATCTCTTTGAAATTTTGTAGGTTTCGGAGGTTTTTCTTTATAATTAAAACAAGAAGTTCTAGTTTTGAACATAATTGCTCAGTTTGTTGTCTATTTCTAAAGCTTTAATAATCATATTTATTTTAATTTGTTCGGTATTTTTCTAAAAATATTTTATCATTTGTCAATAAATGAGTGAATATAAATGGTTTCATGATTAAGACTCTTCTCTAAATAGGTATATCAGATTTTATTTTATTTGTTAGAATCTAAAGTTGTCTACAATCTTATCTAGCCAGCCGTTTTAGGCTACCAGTCGTTTTGCTAAAGCTTTTGTTCATCCTAATTAAATCTTTTATTCATAAATTTAAAATTCTTTTGTAGTTTCTTAAATGAAGTACTTTTAAGCATCAAATGGCGATAAATATTAAAGTCATGCTGGTTTAATTATTTTGCGCCTATTCTGTTTATTATGTTCAAGATTGTTCATCATAATGCTATTGAAAACATAAGCGTATGAGTAATATATTTCCCATTGTACGTTTTTTTTTTTTTTTTTTTTTTTTTTTGCGGTAAAATGATTTCACATTCTCATTCCTCGTGTGAACTGCGTAGATTATTATAGATGATGTGCATGAATCTTCGTAATGAATCCTATAACATCATAGTGAATTTATGGGTATATATTTCCCATTGTACATTGTTTTTTGTGGTAAAATAATTTCACATTCTCATTCCTCGTGTGAACTGCGTAGATTATTATAAATGATGTGCATGAATCTTCGTAATGAATCTTATAACATCATAGTGAATTTATGGGTATATATTTCCCATTGTACGTTGTTTTTTGCGGTAAAATGATTTCACATTCTCATTCCTCGTGTGAACTGCGTAGATTATTATAGATGATGTGCATGAATCTTCGTAATGAATCCTATAACATCATAGTGAATTTATGGGTATATATTTCCCATTGTACGTTGTTTTTTGTGGTAAAATAATTTCACATTCTCATTCCTCGTGTGAACTGCGTAGATTATTATAAATGATGTGCATGAATCTTCGTAATGAATCTTATAACATCATAGTGAATTTATGGGTATATATTTTCCATTGTACGTTGTTTTTTGTGATAAAATAATTTCACATTCTCATTCCTCTTGTGAACTGCGTAGATTATTATAAATGATGTGCATGAATCTTCGTAATGAATCTTATAACATCATAGTGAATTAATGGGTATATATTTCCCATTGTACGTTGTTTTTTGCGGTAAAATGATTTCACATTTTCATTCCTCGTGTGAACTGCGTAGATTATTATAGATGATGTGCATGAATCTTCGTAATGAATCCTATAACATCATAGTGAATTTATGGGTATATATTTCCCATTGTACGTTGTTTTTTGTGGTAAAATAATTTCACATTCTCATTCCTCGTGTGAACTGCGTAGATTATTATAAATGATGTGCATGAATCTTCGTAATGAATCTTATAACATCATAGTGAGTTTATGGGTATATATTTCCCATTGTACGTTGTTTTTTGTGGTAAAATAATTTCACATTCTCATTCCTCGTGTGAACTGCGTAGATTATTATAGATGATGTGCATGAATCTTCGTAATGAATCCTATAACATCATAGTGAATTTATGGGTATATATTTCCCATTGTACGTTGTTTTTTGTGGTAAAATAATTTCACATTCTCATTCCTCGTGTGAACTGCGTAGATTATTATAGATGATGTGCATGAATCTTCGTAATGAATCCTATAACATCATAGTGAGCTTATGAGTAATATTTCCCATTGTACGTTGTTTTTTGTGCTAAAATAATTTCACATTCTCATTCCTCGTGTGAACTGCGTAGATTATTATAGATGATGTAATGAATCCTGCATCATCATAGTGCTAATGAAAACGTAAGCGTATAATTAATTTATTTCCCCCTGTACGTTGTTTTTTGTGTTAAAAAAAATTTCACTTTCCCATTCCTCGTGTAAGCTGCGTGTGTCACTACAGAAAACCTTTCTTCGTTAGTTTTAAAATTCACTTTAGATGAAAAACTAAGATTTTATGAAACAATATAACATTAAGAAGAAAGATTATGACTTACTCAAAAAGGTAATTCCACCAAAATGGTAAAATTAGTAAACTTTAAAATTGAATAATCTACTGGAGAACTGATTGTACTGTTAAGTTATATGAGTTATAATGGACGGCAGTTGAGAAGGTAACTTTGTCGCTAGTTACTTATTTTGAACTAATCGTAATCCCTTAATCAAATCTACAGTTCTTCATACAATAGCGCTTTTGTTTGGGCATTTTTGAAAAACATTTTTATAAAATTCATAATTAAAACTAATTGAAAATCTTTATCAAAACCTTTGATATTGGATAGCAATCTCATAACTTAAATTAAAAAACAAATTCATCATTTCTACTGTAGCGAATTGGTATGAGTGAAGATAGAACCTGGGACCTTGTGGTTCGCAGCTCAGTGACATGACCACGATACAAAAGCAATTGCTCGGGTAGCGTAGCTGTTAACTGGCTTATAAGCTATTCACTACACTACTAATAATATATAAGAATGGATACATGCACATGTATCTATGTTGTTGGTTTTCTACTGGTCAAATCATTTGATTTAAAGTTGAACAATTTAGTGCAGATATACTTTAGAGGGTGGAAATACGCACCTTAGGAGATTTCGATCATTTTAATTAACTAAAAATTAAGGAAGATCCTGGTCCCTTTTCCATGAAAACTCACGAAAATATCATTGAAAAAAAATTATCTTTTACACCATTTAAAAATTTTTAAAAGTGTCATTTTTTTATACTCGTTGATCTAAAAAAAGTTTTAAAAGAAAATTCTTGTCATTTTTTTTATAAATAATTTTTTGTACAATTTGTAAATTTCATTGTTTTAATGAAGAACGGCGTATGATAGTTAAGAAACATTAACCTTTAGCTTGAATTTGGTGTTTTTACTGAATCTATCATTCAACCTCGGCGATTGGTTAGGCAATTAATCCCTGGCGTGAATTAATAGTATCTGAAAATCGAATTTGTGTTCCGGACATGTTCTTTTGATTGAAATAAAAATTTGAGAAAAATATATACTTGTAGTCACAAAATCATATACCGAATTTGATGCATTTAAGTCACTGCGTTTTTGTATAACCGCGTTTACAGGTTTCTGATGTCCACTTGTTGGATTTGGATCAGGGTTTGCACACTACAGATGTTAAATATATGTACCGAATTTTATCCATCTAGCTCTCTTCGTCTTTTAGGTATAGTGTTAACTTATATACAAACAGCCAACCAGACAGACTTCCTCTGTACGGAGTTTGTTCAAAATTTGATACAAATCTTCAAATTTGATATAAATGTCGTATACCAAATAGCTCAAAGCGTTTTTGAATTGTATTTGTCACAGATAGACAGACAGACATTTTCTTAAAATGTGTTTTTTGAACTCATGGAGGTTTCAAACTTCGAGATTTGTCAAAATCTTGAGTTCGAATTTTTTGACAATTCTTTTTTGTTGTTGTTGTTGTTGTTATTGTTTCTGATCCAATTCCATGAAACCAAAGATCTCGAAAAAGTTCAAAAACAATAGCGGATCCCTTAAAATCTCAAAAAAAGTAAAATTTAAACATTTAAGAATATGATTGGGGAAGGCTTGATCTGTCTTGCACCAAGGTCATTCAGCAAAGATCCCCCGTCCGTGTTGGAAGGTGAGAGATTTGGCGTGTCCCCTCAAAAAAAAAAAAAAAAACGAGAGAGAGCCGTTTGCTGTTGTTTCCTAGAGATATTCAGTCGGGGATAATGAACGGGACTTTTACCAAAGTACCAAGGGTGAGCAGGTGGGACTCTCCAAAGTGCACTCGACTCCATCTTTTTGATAGAGGACATTTCAAGATAAGTTAGTGTTGCATCACCATGAAATATGTCAGCTGAGGCAGTCGCAGCTAAGTTATCCGCTATCTCATTATCATTTCAACCAACATGTGAGGGAACCCACTGTAAGTGTATAGAGTGTTCAGCGGAGAGCCTAGCAATAAGATCCAAGATATTCATGCTAACCTTGTTACCCCCTTTCGTCCGATGAAAAAGATGCTGCATAGAGACACGAGTGTCCGTTAAAATCCAAATGTCCCGGAAGACCATTTCAGAGGACGTGTCGATAGATTAAAGTCCTTTATAGATTGCAATAAGTTCAGACCTGAATACAGAACAGTTCTCATGATGATTAAATACTTTCTTTAACCCCTTTCCTGCCGCGGGCTTATATATACGTCTCCCTAAGTCAATGTGTTAACTGCCCCTGGCGTATATATACGTCTCGCAACTATATACGTATATATACGTGGCACTGGGGACCGAATCTCTCAAGTTATCTTCGGCAGGTAAGGAGTTAAAAAACGTATACGAGAAATTATTAAAAGTAGAAGTGAAAATCCTATTTTCGGAAATCATTCATTCCCTACGGAGCAATTTATTTTCAAATTTTTATTTTAAAACTGGAAAAAGCACGCATTAGAATTGTTTGAGGGAATTATGAAATTAATTTTATTATGACAACCAAAAAATGGTAACAGATTATAAATTAAATCTGCCGGCGCCCTGGCCTAGGAGTAGCGCGTCTTACCCGTGATCTGGGCGTCCTGGGTTCGAGTCCCTGTTTGGACATGGTTGTTCTTTTGTTGTTCTATCTGTGAGATGTGTGAATGTGTCCTCCTGTAAAAAAGGAGTTGTGCAAGCGAATGAGTGATGAACGAGTAGCAAAGTCGTACTCTTGGCCCTAGTTGGCGCTACTAAAAAAACAAGAGACGCTCCCCCACCGGCTTAAAATCGCTGTCTTTGTAACAGCGGGCTTGTCTATGGCAAGTGCCATAAGAAACAACAACAACAAATTAAATCTAAGCATTTATTAAAATTAGAGAAATGAATCTGATATCACTACATAGATATTTTTTGAGTTTTAAGATATTGTAAAACACTTATGTGATACAAAAATTTCGGAACTTTTAATTAGCTTATATCTTAATTTGGATTTTGAAAAGTTTATAGTGACATTCGTCTTAAGGAGAACAAGCGACAATTTTTATCATGGCCAAACAAAAGCCGTAGATCTGTGCATAGGAACATATAAAAAATCATTTATCATAGAATATATTCTGTTCAGTTTTAAATATTTCTTGTTTTGTAATAGCTGAAATATTTAAATGCTTTTCTTAGTCGGAAATTTGCACTAAATATAATTCTCTTTATTCTTCAAATAGCATTTCTTATTTGTTTTCAAAAACATTGCATTATTAATTTAGCGAAGAATTAGAAATGCTTTACTTTATGATGGCTTTTTCATACTCAAAAGTTTCCGCTCTGAATTACTCCAACAGCAAAAAATTCTTCAACTGTAATTACATGTTTTAGAATTCACTAATGGCATAGCATCAAAAGCAGTTCCTCTCTGATGTAGTTAGAAACATTTTATCGAAATTAAATTTAAGTTTCTTCTCTCTCTCTCTCTCCTAAACTAACTAAAAATGGTTAGTCGCTCCGGAACTTAATTATCTTTCTAACTCTTCAGCCTGAATTTGTTGTTTTTTGTTGACGGCCCTGTTTGGTTTCTAATTAAAAATTTAAAGATTAAAATCGCTTAAAAGTAATTATTGAATAAAGATAGTGCGATTATCTTTAATTAAGGATTGAGGGCTGGTTCGCGACGCGAAAAATTCCGGATGTGAAATTCTTTCAAATTTAGGGCGTCTTAACTAACACTGGTTAGTCATATAACCTAATTAGAATATGGTAAATATATAATATTGTCTGTTAAACTCATTTTTATTTGTAGTATTACATGCTGAATTTTGGGAAAACCTTATTTTAAATATGAATTTTTTTTCTGTAGTGATATATGGTCGGCTAAAAATTCCGTTTAATGAGATTTGGATGTTTGTAAGAGGATTTCCTCTAATTAAGTATTCAGTTAAGCACGAAATATTCAAATTACTTTTTAGTATTGTTAAGCAGCTTAACTTTGGTACATGCAGTTACTAATTAAGATCCAAGAAAATAAATCTTTTCAGAATTATTTAAGTTTAAAAGCTCTCTCCCCCCCCTTTTTTTTTCTTTTAGAAGCCATGAGATATTTTTGGTAATGTTAAATTTTAAATCCTATATGAAGAAAAAAATTGCAAATCGATTAAAATTTGAATGAATTTGCTAAATTATGGAATCAAAGAGTCAGAGCGAGTAATCCCTCTTATTTTGCCGTAGATTCCTCCAATATGGCATCTTTTTGTTTTTAACTTCACCATATAAGGACAGAAAACAATGATCTAGTTTAAATACCTTCAGGGCTCAGAAAATTTGGAATAGATCAATAATTTAAACCATGTACAATATCTAGTAACCCTTTAAATGCATATATTTCTACTAACAGGGTGATTCAAAACTTATCGTTCATGGGAAGTAAAAGAATATATCACGAAACCAATTTCACATATGAAAGTATGTCCGCATTCGTAAATAGAGGGCACTATGTGTACCCAACCAGTGTACCGATTACTTGACCAAACAGGTCACCCGATTAATCTCCCATGGATTTCTTTTTGTAGGGAGGGGCATGAAAGATCATGTGTACGAGACTCACGTCGACAGTGAAATGCATGCACCTTGTTATACGAATAGCGGCTGCCACAGGCATTGATCGTGATATGCCAGGCGTTTTTGAAAATGTTCGGCGGTCACTGCAACGGCTCTGTGAATCCTGTGTTCGTGTAAATGGTCACAATTTTAAGCATCTACTGTGAACCTGTACTTTACCTTGTTGGAATAATATACTACAGAAGAAGATTTAGAATATAATCACATGACTTAACAAATATAGCTATGTCAATTTCGTATAACAAGATATGTTGTGTAATCAGATAATATTTTAATTTTTATATTATCCCCGAAAACACAAGAAAGAAAACTGTGCTGAAAGGGGAGAAAATTAATGATACTATCAATTGAAATATCACTGCAGTAGAAGGTTTGTAGAATACAGTTTATATGACCTAATTAATCGAAATATATCAATTTTATAGAGCAGGCACTGTTTTATGATCACGGAAAAATTTTAATTTTTATATTATCCCTGATGTTGTAACATTTTTTTAAAAAGAAAAATATTTTTAAAATTTAGAAAATTCCAAATACTGTCATTTTGAATTGTTACTGACTACAGTGGAATTCTATTTATAGCAATAAATCTATCAGTTTCAGATATGACCGATCAGCATGATAGATCGTAGTTTTTATATTATCCCTGAAAACATAAGTTTTCTTCCAAGAAAGAAAACTTCAATAAAAGGGGAGAAAATTTCATACTATCTGTTGAAATGTCAAGAATTAGGGCACAGTGAAAGGACTATAGAATACAATTCATATGGCTTAATAAATATATCAGTGGTGCTTCTTATGATAGCAGCAACATTTTAATTTTTATATCATCCCTGAGGTAAATTTTCTCCCAAAAAGAAAATTATTTCTAAAACGCTATCATTATGAATTGTCGCTGACTACAGTAGAAGCCTGTAGAATACAATGCATCTGACCTAATAAATGAATCAATTGCATATAGCATAGTTCGTCTTATAATCACAATGACATTTTAATTTTTATATCATCCCTGAGGTAAATTTTCTCCCAAAAAGAAAATTATTTCTAAAACGCTATCATTATGAATTGTCGCTGACTACAGTAGAAGGCTGTAGAATACAATGCATCTGACCTAATAAATGAATCAATTTCATATAGCATAGTTCGTCTTATAATCACAATGACATTTTAATTTTTATATTATCCCTGAAGGCGTAAGTTTTCGCTCAAAAAGAAAATTATTTCTAAAAGGAGGGAGAAAGTCGTACCTTAAAGGAGAAATTAGCGGCGAATTGTCAACAAAACAAGCTAGGAGAAGCCTCTCAAACTTCTAATACAGGAAAACAGAAAGAACATGAAAAACACGCAAACAAACTATTGGTTCGTGTTCCTTTTCCGTTTGCTGGCTTTTTTCTTTCACATCTCCTCTTTCCACCCTGGCAATTTTTTTTTCAAGTTGCCTAATTTTCTTTTTTTTCTTTTCTTTTTTTTCCATCTTTTACCAAAGAGTTTGGATGCTTGCTGATGGAGACAGGGATCAGAAAGATGTTGCAATCTTTCTTCTATCCACAAAGAAAAAAAAAAGAAAAACGGTCGGGAATTAAATAGAAGAGAGAGAGAAAAAAAGAAAAAGAAAAAAAAAATTGGTCAGATTTTCTATGGCTTTGCGAAGTATTCGAATCGGCAAAGATGTCTTAGTAAGTGCAAAAAAAAAAAAAAAAAAAAAAAAAAACAGAAGACGACCGACTCGAGAGTGTTTTGTAAGCGTCGTCAAATTTTGTATCCTTTGATAAACGGAATGAAAAGAAAAATACATCAAAAGTTGTTATGGAAACATATAGAATCTGAAGATCTATTCGTTTCCTTCAAATTACTATTTTTAGAAATCTAAAATTGATTTTATAACAGCTAACTAAAAAGTTATATATATTTTGGTTGAAGCAGAGTGCAGGTTGAAGACAGACGAGACGTTGTATTTTTAATTTCGTTTTATTCTCTCTTTACCATCATCCAGGAAAGCATAATTATTTACAAGGCGGCGCAGCGCGCCACAAAAGGAGAAGACTAAACGGAGCAAAAAAGGGACGAACAAATGATCACTAGTCTTATATAACATAGGATTTCTGTCCACGCGCGGTTGGAATACATATGATGACCTTCGACAAGGGTAAAAGTATCACTCTCATTTGATACATAGTACTGATGGCGCATTATTTTTACAAAGGGATTAATTAAACCGAAAGTGGAATTGGATCACGAAATAAGAGAATATTTTAGAATAAAGTTATGATGGACTATATATATGTATGATATATAAATTTAGATACTAATCATAAAAGGAATGCTGTACCAATAAAAATATACTAAACTGGAATTTTAATGAAAACGAAGTATAAAAGTGTATAAATTTTATTAAATAATATTTATTCGAGCTTATATTGCCATATTTATTTAAAAGTATAGAGGGACGAGACTCTTTATAACTTCATTATAAGATAGATGAAAATAATAGACGAGTTTCAGGAACAGTTATTTAATTATTTTCTAAGTTCCACATTTCACAAGACAAAAGAAACACGAACACGAAAATACACGACACTCTTACAAATCTAATAATGACCCCCCAGAAGCATCATAGGAAATATACCTTGATGTTAATAAGGTAACGCCATCTGTTGTATCAAAAGAGAAAGTAGTAGAGTTATGTAACCGCTACATATTAATATTTCTATCTATACTGGTAGTTGAAACGGACTATTCTTTTCGTCGACAAGTATCGGACTAGTCGACTTTTAATTTGAATATTGTCCCTTAAAAACGGTAGTATTTAGAATATGTCGATGTTTTCGACATTTAAATATACTCCATTTGAATCGTGGAAAGTTTATTTTATGAAATTGTAATTTTTGATTAAAAACATGGCGTAGATGGACGAGATTCTTTATAACTGAATTATAATGTAGATGAAAATAATAGACGAGTTTCAGGAACAGTTATTTAATTATTTTCTAAGTTCCACATTTCACAAGACAAAACAAACACGAACACGAAAATACACGACGCTCACTAGAAAACTAATGACACCCAAGAAGGATCATGGAAAATATACCTTGATGCTAATGAGGTAACGCCATCTGTTGTATCAAAAGAGAAAGTAGTAGAGTTATGTAACCGTTACAAAAGTTTAAATTACATAATCGAATGGCAACTTTTCCCATAATATTGAAAAATCAAATAACCATATCTTGATGTGGAATATGTATACGTGTCTACTACCGCCTTTTAATACCTATTCCTAATAATTAGCTATCAATTTCTTAGAAAATTGCAGAGAAATTTTTAACAAAAAGTGTTATTAAACTTTTAGCAGAGGACAATGAGCTTTAAGAATAAGGAGAAGTCTTATAAACATGTATAATTCTTTAAAAAAAAGTTTATCTTTACTTTTAATTAGAAGCTACTTGTAACTTAGTTAAGCTTCTTAACAATAGTAAAAAGTAATTTGAATATTTCCTGCATTACGGAATGCTTAATTAGGATAAAATCTTTTTTCAGACTTCCAGGTCCCATTAAGCAAATTTTGTAGACGACAAAATAATACTAAAAAATTACATTTAAGAAAAGTAAAGTTTGCTTTAAACTCAGCATGAGCAAAATAAAATTATTTTGCTTCAAATATGACTGGACTTGCAAGATTATACTTAACTTATATTAATTAGGTTAAATGACTCACCAGTGTTAGTTAACTCTCTCTAAATTTGAAAGAACTTCGCTTCCTGAATTTCTCATAGCAGATTGCCCCTCAATCTGTAATTAGAGATAATCAGGCTATCTTTGCCCATAATTACTTTTAAGCGATTTTAATCTTTAAAATTTTAATTAGAATCCCAACAGGAGGTCTGACTGAAAAAACAATAAGTTTAGACTGAAGAGTTAGAGGGATAATTAAATTCGGTAGCGTCTAACCATTTTTAGTTAGTCCAGGAAAAGAGAAGTAACTTAAAAAGAGCATTTTCAATTTCGATAAAATGTTTCTAACTGCATCAGAGACGCACCCCTTTGAGTTTGTGGAGCTATGTCATTAGTGAATTCTAAAGCACGTAATTACAGTTGTGGAATTTTTGCGACGGGTATAATTCGGCGAGGGAATTTTTCTCTGAAAGAAAGCCGGAATATAGTAGTAATGCAATTCCGACTTTCGCCTTAATTAATAATGCAAGTTTTTGAGATCAAATAAGAAATGCTGTTTAAAAGATTAAACTATGTAATTTTAAGGATTGTCTACAAAATAAGAAAGAAATACAAATAAATTTCTATAACGTAATCAGAGAATAATTTGATGGTATTGAAATTTATTGAAGTTGTAAAGAATAATAAGTATAATTGTCTTTATTAAGGATAAACTAGATACAAGGTAGGTAGTGTCTAATTTTTACAGATTCGGATAGGACACGTCAAGACAAGGATTTTGATGTTTAACATGTGGGATTCCCTAATATAGAGTCAGTCTAATTAAGACGTGAATCTTGTGTCATGAAAACTTCAAGAAATGAGAACAAAATTAATTGAAAATAAATATTTATTGAAAACGTTCAATACAATAGATTTTCGACATGTCGGCCTTCGAACGAATAAAATGGTGAAGTTTGACATTGAAATTATCAATATTTTTCTGCAAAATTTCCATTACAATTTCCTTGACCTCGGTTCCAATTGCTACCCTCAAATCAACCAACTTTGAAGGCTGTATGAGATACACTGTGTTTTTCAAACATCACCATAAAAAAAGTAACACGGGGTTAAGATCCGGGGAGGAAGGTGGTCATTCTCTACCATTATTTGTTTCGTAATGGAATCCAACTCGATCAGTCTATTGTAAAAATATTCAGCTAAGAGATCGAAGTTTCGATAGTTCGGTGAGGTCTAGCAGTATCTTGCATAAACCACTGATCGCTTATCTTGTCAATGCCATGCAAGAATGTAATGTCTCTGTCATTCGAAAACTTTCACTTTCTGAATGTTAGGTTCTGTTCTTGTACGCATCTCTTTTTCTCTTTCACATTTTTGCTAGCACATTGCCCAACACAGAGCCGGTTACCTTAATTCTTTCGTACGTTCTTTTGATCGTCGTGCCGTTTATGTTGTGGTGATGGCCGAATTTTTTCACCACACTCTGATATGATTGCAATTCATGATAAGCCAGCATCATAAAAACACGTTCAATCGAATATATGCCAATTTCAGAAACACATCGAATACGCACAATACGCAGAAATTTTTTAGCAAATAACGCACGACTCATTCTCATCAAAGCTGTTTTTTAGTCTTAAATGCAGTTGCAGGAATTTGCATATTCACTTACAGACACGCCTTTCCTCTCTTTGATTGCCACAAATTTGAATAATCGGCTTGGGAAGCTTCCATGTTGGGCAATTGTCGTATGTATCGTAATTTGGAATACAAACTGTCAGATTCATAATTAAAGCTTTTCGTGTGATTAGATTACGATGCTATATTCGAGGACCACGCATGTTATATATCGAAATACTCGTCCTAACGTGTTCTATTCGAATCTGTAAAAATTAGACTATGTATACCGTGTGGGACACCCTGTAATTTGTCTGTGTGATTGTGTCGTTATACATATATATAACTCTCTAGAACCCTCAATTAAAGCTTTTCGTGTGATTAGATTATGATGCTATATTCGAGGACCACGCATGTTATATAGCGAAATACTCGTCCTAACGTGTTAATAACGTGTTAAATAACGTCCTCAAATAAACACATATTTTGGAGAACATATTTTGTACAAACATATTTTGTATTTGGTACAAACATATTTTATTTTGGAGAACTGGCATTTACATCTCTAAAGAATTTTTTTCGTAATTTTTATTAAAAAAATTGGGATTTTCTCGTTATTTAGAAAAACTCGCGAAAGTACAATATCACGAAATTGAATTTTATATCATTATAACATTTTTGAAAATATATTTTTAATATCAATTAACGGTCGTGCAATTGTTACTTAAATTTTAAAAAAATATATATAATATTTTTTTTTACGATTTTCAGCAATAGATTTTATTGTTGCAATAAAATTCAAACCGTTTTCATGCTTTAATCAAATATTTGAGGGTTTTCTTCCATTTAGGATAGTTAAGGTAGAAATGAATATTCTAATAATTATCTGCAGAATTTATGCGAGGAATTGGGAACTGAAATTACATCATCACAAAAGACTTTCGTTTAGTTTAGTTTGGTTATATTACCATTCCGACGGACCTCGTAATTTTGAATCGCGATCAGATGACAAGGACAACACCCGAGTTGGCAACCCCTCTCCAGACTTCCATAGACTGTCCCGGTGAGAATACGTTTGGCCCCCAATGAATTTAACGTGCATCAGACCCGCTTCGGTGGAATCGGGTCTGAATTCTGAAACCCTCCGGTTCCGAAGTCGAGACCTTACCACCAAAAGACTTCAGAAATTGAAGCAACTTTCCCAGGCTCTTAAGTTTTAATATCACTATGACAGCATGGGATTCGACTCCATTTGGAAGGCTGGCATATATAATATATAAAAAAAGAAGATACAAATAAAGTAATGCCGTTTTAATGTTTATCATAATTTGATTCTTAAAAATACATTTTCAGGAATTACGGAACATGTTCTAAAGTATCGATCCAATAAAAGGTAGCGTTATGATCAAATTCTTTATTTACAGCTTTATTACATAAAAATAACTCTTTCTGATCTAGGTTAAATGAATGATGCTATTTATAGGACGAAATTTAAACAAGAATAGTTCCTCGAACAAATTATGAGAAAACGCCTTCACAAGAACAGCTAACAGGCGGTTGGCGTCTCAGGCTACTGCAGGGTTAGCTCTCGGAATCCACCGAATTTCCTTCGGGTTGAATTTTTCTCAGAAGTCCACTACATACCAAGCTCCTCTCCTCCTTCTTCCGAAAAATCTCACCTTTTATCTTTCTCTCAGACTCCACCTTTCCTGTCCACTCCCTGTTACCCAATCACCGTTCAGAACAACCTGAATCGTCTCTGGTCGCCCGTGGGAAATGTCCATTGATGATCCACCCTCCACAATGGGAAAAATGAAGGACATCTGGACATCTGGAGTGCTTGACACTCTCGCCTTTCGAAGACACGATTTATTTCCCTGGGAAACGCACGTGTGGTTCCTTACCTGGATTAGCACTAATTGGAAAGACGACCGTACATAAAAGGAGGGTCTTCCATTTGGCAATCTGGAGGCACTTAACACTGTGGGAGTTTCGTTGATGAAGAATGGCCCGGAATGTAAATTATCGAGTGTGGGAAAAAGGAATGTCATAGTGGTCACCCAGGGAAGAAGCTGAATCATTACAATGTATACGAGATTTAATTGAAAGTAAGCAATATTCTCGGCGAATGAAATAGTTGGCAAAAGCTGCCCCTTTAACACTTTTTAGGGCCGTGGGAAGTATGCTTCCCACTAAATTTATCAATCTTTGCATGTAATTATGTAGGTTGGCATAAGTTCTGACAAACTTTTTTAGAAAAACAGAAACTTAGATGATTCAGCTCTTTATCTCACACAAAATGATGTGTCTTGATTTGTTACTTAATTATTAATTAACCAAATTAATTAATGAATCAAATTAAAAATGGCCTTTCAAAGGGTTAAATCAAAAATCGTACAGTAAATGCTATAATTGAGAAACGATAAATCTATTGCTTCAGATACGGAAATCCTCTACTGTTTTATGCATGAGCCATTCTTTTTTTATTTCATCAAAAAATATGAAATAACATGTAATGAAGGGATGTTTATATTTCTTCAAGTAATATAAAGAAACACGATATGGTCTCGAGGCAAAATAGTTAATTATAAATAAAAGAAAGCCTGCCTGCCTTGCCTGACTATTTTTACTGTCCTCGGGCTTACTTTGCGATTTTTAGATCGCCGAATTACATTATGCATAAGATTCTAAGATTTCGTTAAACTTCATCATACATGGAATGCCAAGATGGTTACATTTATGGGTTTACTTGGCGATTTTCAAATCACGCCAAATTCACCAAGCTTTATTATACATAAGATGTCAGGATTTTGCCAAGGTGGTTGGCTGTTTCAGTTGATGGTGGTTTGAATTTTTCGGCGATTTGTCAAGGAGAACATGAGTATAAACGAATGCTGAAAATCTATAATAAAAATGAATAACAAAGAGAAAAATGTTTCTAACAAAAAAAATCGTGTGCTTTTACTTTGCATTTCCCTTTTGAGTGCCAATCCCTTTCATCCGTAATGGATAGACACGAAATTTTGAAATGGCCTGAAAGCACAGATTAACGTTTTTTAAATAAAAGATTTGAAGTCCGAAAAACTGAATAAAATTAGAATCAGAATCTAGGAAACGTCAGTCATATCATGTTGTAAAACCAGTCTAATTGTACATATGAAATGTTCTTTATAAGAATTAAAGTTTTATATTAGGGTTCTGTAAGTACGTTAATCATGTTCAGCCTTTGAAAATAATGGAAATAAAAATGTAAATATCTTTGTTTATTATTTAAACATATTTTATAGCAGAATTGTGTATGAATCAGATCTTGCATATTTAGATTATTGTATTAAGGTTTCAGTAATTTTGATATTTTTTATGCATTCAATATACAAGTATATCCCCCTCCCAAATTGTTTGCATTTTTTATGGTAAGTAGTTTAAATATAGGTTTATCGATGATTCATAAAAGGTTTAAACTATTGTATCTATTTTATATAATGTTATTGGATGGATATAAATTTTAAATTGATATTTCCATGTTGTAATTTTGTTGTTAATTATTTTTTTAAAACCCTAAACAATTGAAATAGTGGAGTAAATTTTTTTTATGTATTTTTTTTCTCTAAAATACATATTTTGTGGAAATTAGCGTGGAATTATCTCTAAGATGTACTGAATTTAAAAAAAATAATTGCAAAGTCCAAATTAATGAATCTTTTAGCGTTTCTGTGCTTCTATAAAAAAATAATCAGCAGTATAAAGAAACCGATACCAAGTTTTATTTAGAGTATTATGAGGTGCTAGAAATTTTTTTAAATAAAAAAAAATGCATATTTAAAAAACTTTTAGTTTTTAAAAAAAAAGTCAAAATATTTTTAAAAAATAAATTTTAGAAATACTTTTCAATAAAACCAAAATTTTCTGTGTGGGATAGTTATCGAATATTAAATTATGTAAAATACAATTATTATCTAATTTTAAATATAGTACTCGGGCGCCTTAATAGTCTAATTATTTTTCAAAGTACATTTACATTTTGGACATCCTATATTATCCAAATCTTCCTTAAAATCAATTGCCTTCTAACAAGAGATGAGGCAAGCTCCAAATTCGAACACATTAATGTTTGATAAATGATTTCCATTTTCTTCAGGAATTTACGACCGAAAAACCTCCACACAATGGGGCTACCGACTGAAACGCAGCACTTTTGAATTATTACGCCGTTCCGTCTTAACACCACGCAATCTATGACTTATAATTTAGCGGCAGTCCTATTTTAAAATATCCCGCGGCGTCCAGCTATCTCATGTTTCAGAACGTATCAGAAAAAGCCAACAAGCAAAGATAACGCGAACAATGAAAGACCCCCCCCTCCCCCCCCAAAAAAAAAGAACCACACACACACCAAAGTAAAAAAAAACTTTGAGGTTCCTACCATGTAGCACATTTCACCTCATCTTGCCATTATTTATATTCCATATTTATTTTCTTTTTCCCTTTTTTGGACCCCCTGCTAGAGTAATCGAGCTTTCTCTCTCCGTTTTTTTTCCTTTTCTTTTTTTCCTTCAGCACGTCTTATTTTTTTCCATCAACACTCCTTGACCACATGGTAAGATCGTTTTCATTCAGTTAACAGTAGGTGGTTCGCCAATTTTAAGCCTGCTGTATATCTCTTGTAGTATCTAGCTGGAAGATGAGTTATTTTTTCAGGCCAGATATGTTGTTTTCTGTTGGCCGGGCTTACCACTGACAAGACAATATCTTGGAGAAGAATTGACTTTGGATCAACTTTTCTTTTTGGGCGTTTTCCTCTCTTATTAAGTCTTGCAGAGCAATTTTTATCTATTTCAGCAATTTGTTCCAATACGGGGGATCCAGATATCGTATGTTAAAGTTATTAGCCGTGGCACGTTCTGGAATCGGAAAAAGTTAATGGCAGATTGGAAGGAGGGGGTGCGATTTGAGGTCGTTGTAGGGGGCCCAGGAAGGGGGCAAATGTGGTGTTTTAGTGGTTATCTTGGTAAATTTATGGGCATGCCAAATCTTCGTTTTTGAATTTAGATCTTTTCCATTGTTAGCAATTTGATAACTGCTATTATTTCTTTTTAATCTTTAGAACAAATGTTGTTTTGTGTTTCTCTAAACGAGTCCATAAAAATTGACATTTTTTTCTGCTATTGTAACGCTTATGTTGAGCCTTTTTTTTCCGTTGTGGTTTAATGTAAAGTTGACTAAAGCGTTCTCCTAGTCTAATGACAAACGCGATTTAGCATATTATTTAATGTTTAACTATGAGTATTTATTGTTTCACGCTTTCCTGCAATTCCAAATCGAATTTTGGGTAATGGATTTCAAAATTTTCTTGACGTGCGTAAAGTGTGCATAATTCACCCAAAATTTAAACACACGCCAAGTTTATAAAATTTCACAACTGAATTGGATTTTGTTGAATTTGAAATAAGCATGATCTATAAGTCAAGCATTGATTACAATTTCTTAGTAACTGTTTTGTAAATCGAATGCAGATTTACAATTTCATGAAAAAAATTCTTTGTTTGTTTGTTTCTTATGGCACTTGCCACTGACAAGCCCGCTGTTACGAAGACAGCGAATTAAGCCTGAGGGGAAACGTCTCTTATTTTTTATAGCAGCGCCAACTAGGGCCAAGAGTACGACTTTGCCACTCACGCATCATTCATTCGCTTGCACAACCCCTTTTTACAGGAGGGCACATTCACACATCTCACAGATAGAACAACAGAAGAACAACCATGCCCAAACCGGGACTCGAACCCGGGACGCCCAGATCACGGGGAAGACGCGCTACCCCTATGCCAGGACGCCGGCAAAAAAAAAAAATTCTTTAAATTCAGCATAAGAAAGACAAAAATTTCTCTTAAAATACAAAATCAGTCGAGCATAGAAGACTTCGCAACTGAAAGATACATGCTTGACTTTGACAAATTTGGAACAAACATGAACTGTAAATCGTACTAGAGCGCAATTTCATACATACGTGATCTTGAAAACGGTTCTTAGATCTTAAGCCATATTTCATAAAATCATGGTGGATTGGTCAAACATTCATAGGAATAGAATTTCATGTAAACATGGTTACATTGAATCTGATGCATTGACTTTTGTCAAAAAAAATTTTAAATGGATGCTTTTTTTGAACAACAATCATTTTTAATTTTGTAAAAAGCTATGAATCGAATTTAAAATATAAAATACAATATTCTTTTATTCCTGAGATATTATTATGCATATGTATTCCCTGATCCCGTCTTTTTATTGAAATATTCAGCACCCCCCCTCTTGCTTTTTTTTTCAACGCTCAGTTTTTGATTCTCTAATTCTTTATATCAAAAGCAACCCCGTTCGTATAGAAAATTCTGATTGGTTGTTTGTCTTGCATGGAAACGTCTGCTGAATTCATCCTCGATAACAAGCTCTTACACTCATCCAAAATTTAAAAAAAAAGAAAAAGAAGAAAAGAAAGAAAGCAAATTCAAAGAAATGGATGATAACTTCATCAAATAAAAACGGAGAATTGTTATTCCGGTGCCGCTTTTTAACTTTTCAGGGGAAATTCTCCTTTACGAAACAGGGAAGGAATGTTTACATTGCGAATTCTAATATCCGTTTGACAAATCCGACCTGCCTGCATTCTTTTTTTGTTACTTGCGTTCTGCTCTCTTTTTGTCACTGCTTCTTTTTTAGCATCGCATTCGGGAATCAAGGACGCTTTTGAAATTCAATAACCACCAACGTCGAAAGTTCCCTCTTATTACTATTTTTCCCCCCTTCGCCATTGAAGCGAAATGAACGAGGGAAATATTGGGGAAAAAGAAGGGAGAAATAATAATAATAGTAATAAAACGCGGGTATCAAGAATGCTGTAAATGCAGGGATCTAAAAAGGGGAAAAAAAGAAAGAAAAAAATGAAAAAAAAAATTATTTTGACGTTTTTAATGCAGGGTATTCTGCTGATTTTTAAAAAGCTACAAGCTATGAAAGAATGCTTTATCAGAAAAATTACGTAGACGAATACTTTTTTGACTGACGTTATTGTTGTTTTTTGGGGCGTTTGATGTCACAATTATCCATGGTTCAATTCTCTAAGAAAGCTTGTCGGACAAGAATTATTGAAGGTCCTGTCTAGTGTGGTTATTATTATGAGTGTTTAGCCGTGCATTCTAAAAGAATAAATATGAATGCGAAGTTTAGATAGCAGTTTAATTCACTAGTAACAGTTAAAACTTACTGGATTAAAAAATGCAGTGTTCATTCATTCGGTTTTCGAGACAATACAATAATAAATTGTTGTTTTAAAATTTTTATTAACTTCACATATTTAATTTTTATGAAAATATATTATAGACCTCAGACTGAAACTTACAAATTATTTAATCGGATACGTTGGCCAGAGATCTCATTGAAATGTAGCAGATCAAATCTTTAAGATGTCTCAGAAAAAAAAAATCGCACGATTTGACACTCGCAAATTTTGATTATATAAAATTCGAAAATTAGAATAGCTTGCCATTTTCAATCTTACATTGCATTCAGCCACCCCCACCATGCCAAAGCGTTGGGGATGGTATGAAGATCTGATTACTATGACAACACAGTTGAGTCCTAAAGAGAACGCAAAATGGATCCCATTACATTGCAGTCCATACGCCCAACAATCACGAAGGTGTACGGCCCGGCATCAGTATCAGATACTACACTTTAATAGTATAGTAACGGTACAGGGAGCTCAGCCCCATACCATTACTGTACCCACCAAGGAAGTGAGAACCTGCTTAATTAAATTACAACTTCTCATTGATATATCTCAGGTGACTTCCAGAGGGATAATTGTAACGTGATAAGTCTAACGAGCTCAGAAAATTGGATGGCGCTGCATTTTACAGGAAAAAAAGGCAGATAAAAAATACAGCCGAAGTGTACACGAATAAAATTAAACAGCAGCAACCAGACAAAAAATAGCCATTTAGCAAATGCAACAATACAAAGCGTTACTGGAAATCAACACTTCGGACAAACTCTTAGCTCGACTGATCTTTCTCGACTCAAATACTACTGACTCCTGACTCTCGGAATTTTATAGTCCTAATGTCCGTATAAAGAAGCTTCTATAAGGATATTGTATCTTCGCTCCTAATCAATATGTAACCAAAATTCCTTCAGTTTCAGGAACTTTCGTTTTCAACGCTTCTAATTCATCGCAAAGACCATGGATCACTGATCTGGTATCCATTCAACATCAGTTAGAATTATTTGTAGAATACTCTTACTTATCACGAAACTAACTGCGCAGAGAAGTAAAAATACAAATTCGTTACAGTGTTAAGCATACTTTGTTCTCATTAGCGGAATAAATTGTATATTTTATAATATACATAATATCCACTCTAAAAGTGACCCTTTCCCAGATTTGTAAAGCTTAGAGATAGAAATATACTTTTAGTAAGAAAAAGGCTCTTATTATAATTTTTTTTAAAAATTATTATTTTCTTGTGTTAAGTTGGTTAATGAAAAAATAATCTCCAGGTTCAAAGTCCCTAAAAATCCAAGTCCCAAATTCCTAAAAATAAATGAGTAACAGTCATTATCAAAGTACTCTTGAGATGTTATTATTTTCAGTAAATAAAGTACCTCTTTTCTTCCACCAAAACTGATTGTATATGCGAACATATCTAAATATATTTTTATCAAGTCATTTAGACATCAGCTCTGAGAACGATGCACTTATCAACAGACTTGCTTTCTCGACGGAACAGTTGATTGACTTAAGATAACGAAATTCAAAGCATTATCTTTCTGTTAGTTTAGTTGCAAAAGAGCGGATTTTTTAAAATAATATTGTGTCAAAAAAGTTTAGGAAATATGACAAATAGTGTCGGGTAAATATGCAAAGATTTCGAACCATCTTTTCCTTCTTGTGTACGAAATATAGAGGAAATATTGCAGTAGTTGAAAAATTCAATCTAAGGAGTATGTCAATATCTCCTCAGACTTTCCTGAGCCCCAAAATTATTATTATTACACCCAAATTTGTCATTATATTTGTCTGCAAAGACAAAACTTTGAGCCGGAGGGCTGAAATTTGACGCATCAAATTAGACCAAAATTGCAGATTTCTATCAAATTTCGAACGAAATCCATTTTTAGGAAGTTTGTATGCTTGGTTACATAAATAAGTTTGGGTACACAGATTTCGCAATTAAAATATAGATAACAGTCAAATGGTTGACAGTCTGTCACTCTGTATTTTCACATGCATGTAATCGCAGTAATTCATAAACTCGATGACTTAAATCGATGAAATTCGGTATGCTATCTTGTGAGTATAACTGCAATTTCATGCCAAATTCTGGTAGCAATTGGCCGGCAAGAAAACATCCAAAATACATATCCTCTCGATAAATTCAATAAAAATGCTAAATTCACGCCAACAATCTGTATTTCTTAACTATCGTTCACCAATGCCATACGAGTTATTCGCTACCTTTCTCAAGGTCTATAATTTTATACGGCCGAAAGAAGATATATATTGGAGACTATGCGAGAAAGTTTAGGAGAGACCCCTCCTGCTGGTTTCCAACTGGAAATACATTCATACGCCTAAAGTTTAGAAGTTAGCATTTGGTTAGTTATTAGTTAGAGAGGATATACTATATATCTATACTTATATAAAGCTCAATGTGTGTGTGTGTGTGTGTGTGTGTTGGCGCTCTACAGGCCAGACCGTTTGACCTATAGCTACCAAATTTGGTACATATATACCTTGGAAGTCGGGAATGTGCACCTGGGGTCCTTTTTTGAATTTTTAATTAGAATTTTAATTATTAATAAAAATATCAACTTTCTCGCCAAAAAATCTTTATTTCCCCACCGCCAAATGAATGAGGATTCAGTTTTTTCCCACGCTAATACGGTTAGGCTTAATATTTTTCGACCGACTATTTCAAACGATTTTGTTTATTTTCTTAATGTTTGAAGCATTTAAAATTAAAAATTGTTAATTAATCCATGTTTCAGATTCATTCTGAAGTACTTTTGAATTAAAATAACACAGAATAAAGGAAATTAAAAATGTATAATCTGCATAGCGTTACCCCAACTGGCGTAGAAAAATTCACGCATTTGCGTTACCAACTGGCGTTAAAAATTTACGCATGCGCATTGTGTTCTGATTGTTGACAATTATTTTAAACGGATGCGAACTTGATTTAAATTATTTTTAGGTTAGTTGTATGCTTTGTATTATATTAATTGCAGATTAATCATTTCCACTTTAATTGAAAGCATAAATTCTACGGGAGCTGACAAAAAATGAGAGAAATACATATTACGTTATGACTGAAGTTTAAAAATATTTTGATAAAGAAGCTATTAAAGTAGGAATTACATAAAATATTTAATTATTAAAATTTTAACGAGCATTAAGATGGCGAACCGGCTGGTCGCCAAAGGCGGCTAGTTCTGAATAAAGATTTCCATGCATTCTATCATAGGCTTTTGGAACTATTTTTTTTATCAAAAAAAAAATCTCCACACTCCTCACATTCTACAACTTTGTTATGAATATCTTTTGCTGAATTCCAGCTGAAAATATATAGTTTAAATTTGGGACTGCCTATATTTAAGCGAGGTATTTTAATCAAGATGCAATATTTATTTTTACTTACTTTTAGAACGCTGACCGAAATACCAGTTACAGTTATGTTAATAACCGCGAAAATCAATTTACGTGTCCGTCGATTGTGTGAAGGTTTGTATTGAAGAACATTTTAGACAATTCATGCTAAGATCTTTCAGATAAATTTTATGGAAGATAAACACTTTAACAATGTGTAAGTATTTGCAAATCGGGTTGAACGCGCAATTTTAATTAATGTGAGCATTTATGTTTTGTAATTGCTGTGTGGTGTAATTAAATAATAATACAATACTAGAAACTCAATATTTATGGTCATTAGCTTCCCTATTTGTAATTTAATTGTGAATAAACAAGCAGGTGAATAAATTTAAGACATTTAATTATCTGCCATTCAATTATTTATTAACTAATAGGATAATAATGGATATAAATATATGTATTTACTACTCTGTTGAAAGCTTTATTGCTCACTAAAATATTTTGTTAAACTGCTGTATTCTTGGTCAGGTAATTGAATCCAAATAATAATAATCTAAGAGTTAATAAAAGATAAATTTGTATTATAAAGTTTGTATGTGTAGTGTTTTATTTACAATGTTTCGCATACTAGTATAGATAATTTGTACTACATATAAAATACAATAAAACTTAAGTAATTCCTGAATAGAAAAGCCATATATAAGCCATTGAATTATTTGTTATCATTTATTTACTAATCATTACGTCGCAGATATTTGCACTTTGTTTAACCATTTACGGTGAATATATTTACAAATATACTGTTTCTTTGAGAGCTTTATTATTCTATTATAATATCTATTAAACTGTTAAATTCCTGATTACATAATTCATAACGTAGTCAATAATAGACACGATCACATTGGGTTTACAAATATTGATAGACACTGATCTTTTGTATAATCATTGTTGGATTGAGGGTAGTATATTTACTAATATATTATTTCTTTAAGAGCTTTATTATTCTATTATAATATCTATTAAACTGTTAAATTCCTGATTACATAATTCATAACGTAGTCAATAATAGACACGATCACATTGGGTTTACAAATATTGATAGACACTGATCTTTTGTATAATCATTGTTGGATTGAGGGTAGTATATTTACTAATATATTATTTCTTTAAGAGCTTTATTATTCTATTATAATATCTATTAAACTGTTAAATTCCTGATTACATAATTCATAACGTAGTCAATAATAGACACGATCACATTGGGTTTACAAATATTGATAGACACTGATCTTTTGTATAATCATTGTTGGATTGAGGGTAGTATATTTACTAATATATTATTTCTTTAAGAGCTTTATTATTCTATTATAATATCTATTAAACTGTTAAATTCCTGATTACATAATTCATAACGTAGTCAATAATAGACACGATCACATTGGGTTTACAAATATTGATAGACACTGATCTTTTGTATAATCATTGTTGGATTGAGGGTAGTATATTTACTAATATATTATTTCTTTAAGAGCTTTATTATTCTATTATAATATCTATTAAACTGTTAAATTCCTGATTACATAATTCATAACGTAGTCAATAATAGACACGATCACATTGGGTTTACAAATATTGATAGACACTGATCTTTTGTATAATCATTGTTGGATTGAGGGTAGTATATTTACTAATATATTATTTCTTTAAGAGCTTTATTATTCTATTATAATATCTATTAAACTGTTAAATTCCTGATTACATAATTCATAACGTAGTCAATAATAGACACGATCACATTGGGTTTACAAATATTGATAGACACTGATCTTTTGTATAATCATTGTTGGATTGAGGGTAGTATATTTACTAATATATTATTTCTTTAAGAGCTTTATTATTCTATTATAATATCTATTAAACTGTTAAATTCCTGATTACATAATTCATAACGTAGTCAATAATAGACACGATCACATTGGGTTTACAAATACAGTAGACTCCCGATTATCCGCGGGCGGGTTATCCGCGGTGCGGATTATCCGCGCCTGCCGCACAAAGCTTTTTTTTCTTTTTTTTGACTGATTTTTTCCAAAAGGTGCAGTTTTACAGTTATGCTTTTGTAATTACATAATACATTACAGTAATAAAACAGTACATATGTATTCATTTTTCTGTGTATTCTTGATGCCTCTCGTAAGTACAAAGCACTTTTCTGTTTTCATTAGCAAAATGCATTTTAGGTTAGTTTTGAGTGATATACTAAAATATTAAGCGTTAGTTAAACATTTCCTGCTGTTTATTTTACGTTTCATTGTACATAAAATGATTTTTCAAAGTTGGAATGACTGTTTTCTCTTTTGCTATACCCGTTTTTAGCTTTTTTTGGATTATCCGCGATTTTTGTTATCCGCGGCGGCCGCGCCACCCAATTCCGCGGATAATCGGGAGTTTACTGTATTGATAGACACTGATCTTTTGTATAATCATTGTTGGATTGAGGGTAGTATATTTACTAATATATTATTTCTTTAAGAGCTTTATTATTCTATTATAATATCTATTAAACTGTTAAATTCCTGATTACATAATTCATAACGTAGTCAATAATAGACGCGATTGCATAGGGTTTATAAATATTGATAGACACTGATCTTTTGTATAATCATTGTTGCATTGATGGTACTTCAAATGCGATGATGGGAAACATCCTGTATCTTAGTTAATTTTTTCCCCTGGTGAATATATATATATATATATATATATATATATATATATATATATATATATATATATATATATATATATATATATATATATATATATATATATATATATATATATATATAGGCCATGGGTACAAGTTACATCTATTTCTATAACAGGGTGTATATCCTAGGAGGGGAGAGATACCTTAATCGTGCTGTCAAAACAGCGATCTTTCAGATTACTCTAAATGCTTAAGAAGAATGAGTAGCTCTGATATTAAGTACAGTTATTTGCTTACATTGCATAATAGCATCTTCAGAAAACTTTATAGAACACACTAAAGCACCGTCTTTTGTCGTTATGAAGTAAAATTTTTTTATAAATGAATTAATAAATGTATTTGTATATATTTTTAAAAATATATACAAATCGAAATGAATGAATAACTTTACATTGGCAGCATTAAATTTGCAATATTTTTAATGTTAAACTAACATATTACGTATGGTATGGATAAGATTATTTTTTTTTGTTGGTACATTCACATTTTTTCATTAAAAGAATTAGGACGGATGTAGGTCTGAGGGTACTAATTATTTAAAAAAATATCAAAACTAATATATATATATATATGTATTAGAATTTTTGCCTTTTTTACGTTTAGTCCGGGAAAATAATTATTAAAATTCTACAAAGAGTCAATTTTTTTAGAGAGTTTAATTTATTCCAACTTTTGTTGCTAATAAACCAAAAAATAAAAATTTGAAGTAATTAAAAATATTTAAAATTAAATATTTTATAAGTTTTTTTTAAATTTCAAAAATATAAGTTTATTTTTAAATTTGAAAATAACTGTGCTTATTAAATTGAATTTTTCTATCAGAATTAATTTAACTACATAATCCTCAAAAAAATCATTAATTATTTTTAATATTACTGTCTGTAAAAATATTTGAAAAATGATAATGAGCTGTCTAAAAAGTTGAAAAACTATTTCATAAGATTTTTAAAAATTAATAATTTTTTTGGAATTATTGTCGTTAAATTTTTTTTTACAAATTTTTTGGACGAATTTCTCAATTTTCAATAATTTCTTTTGATATATTATAGGGGGTATAGTTATTTCTCTATTATTTTAAATTTTTCAGAAATGTTTTTATCTGAGGATTCTTTTTTTGATAAGTTTTTATTTCTTCACGAATTTACTGTAAATGGTTTAAGACACATTATATCAGTTACATATAAAATATTCTCCCATTTCCCAAACTGATCAACAATTTCCGCTTTCAACACCCACTACCTCATCTGCATAATGACAGCCTCCCACGCCATCTTTCCTCTAACAGCAATTCACTTTGAAACAGACCATCTCTTCATTAAAACCTGTTCTATCCACCACAGGTTGGTGGCTTTCAACAACACTGATCAACAATGACAACTTCCAGCAGACCGAGGATACTCCTTCCCTGTCAACCGCCGTAATTACAAGAAATTTTAAAAGTTATCTTGTGCTGATAAACACCATTACTTCGACTCCACACTACGGTTGCGAGTACAACAAGTAATTAACTGCTAGACATCCATCATCATTTGGTGAGGAAACCTCATAAAACTCAGTGGCATGCTCCCCGGAGTTTTGTCAGAGCATGATGAGTTCAACCACTGAGCACACCGGAGTCTACCCTCTTTGTATTTAAAATTCATGCTAAGGCAAATACAATTGCTCTTAAGCTCTGGCTCAAGGGTGGGATTCTGGTGGCATGGGACTGAGCTATCGTAATGGAAAGGATCTGTTTGATGATGAGGGCTAATGCTCCGGATGGATGCTATGGTTAGATAAGAAAATAATTTGCTGTCAACGATCTAGTTGAGTGTTTCGCGTTGTATTGATTCTTTGAAGCTAGAAATTTGAAACTTTTTAGTGTCAAGATGAAATTTTTGTAGCTTATCAGTAGATAAAACTGTCTTACATTTTAAAAGAAAAATGTATTTGTCTTCTTTAAAGTTTGCATGCAATTTTAAGGCTGTCATTTATTACCTCTTCGATGATGACGGTTGATAATTTTAATTAGCATGATGGTTAAGTCAGAAAATAATTTATCAAAATTGCAATTGAGCATTCCATATTACTTTTATTATTATAAGTGGTTATTATTCATTACCAGCTGGTATCTGGTGCGTTGCCGCCACTGAAGAAATAATTTTGGAAATATCGTTTGAAGTTTGATTAGGAATGATAGAAGTATTGATATTTATTTTCTTGTCGACAATGAATACTATTTATTCTATTTTTTTTTTGTCTTTATTATTCGAGTATACTTTAGGGTAGACAATATTTTATGTTTTTCCATCTTCAGCAAAATCAAATTATAGATATAACTATAGATAAAGTAGATATAATACTTGTACTATACGTATAACCTTCGTCCAAGTACAAGCAATAAGTTGTCAAAATTTTGTTGCAATCGGATGAACGGTACGGTAGCGCCCAAAATTCGAATAAACAAAAAATCATTTTTTTGTATTTAATTATCCGTTATTATTAATTTCGGTATGTTGGAATTTGAAAATACTAACCTTAAATATATTTTTAGGTTAAATTAAAAGTTTTCATATTTCTATCTGTATAAATAGTTGAAAAGCTTTTAAATTTTTAAGGGCCGCGGTGGCTTGGTCGTAAGGTCTCTGCTTGTGAGCCG
Organism: Argiope bruennichi; assembly: GCF_947563725.1. NCBI lineage: Eukaryota > Metazoa > Arthropoda > Arachnida > Araneae > Araneidae > Argiope > Argiope bruennichi. Next base: position 56,303,830 of record NC_079156.1, read on the forward strand.
TAGGGTTTCAGGTTCGAGACCTGATTCCATCGAAGAACCGTCGTGTAAGGGGGTCTGTTGCACGTTAAAACCGTCATGCCAAACGTCCTCCCGCTGGTGTGGTGTGACGTGGTGAGGGGGGTGCCTGCTCAGGTGTCGTCCTCGTCATCTGACCGCGGTTCAAAATGACGAGGTCCGTCCCAAAATAGCCCTAGTGTTGCTTTACAACGGGACGTTAATATAATTAAACTAAACTTTAAATTTTTAAAGATAATTGTTATTTGTAGATGGTGTCCGTTAAGTATGTGCAATTTAGAATCATTTTAAGATATGTTTGTGACGCTGGCTAATGCTCGAGATGGATGAGATGGTGAGATAAGAAAGTAATTTGTTGTTAGTTGAGTATTTTGTCTTGCTTTAATCTTTGGAATAAGGAATTTGAAACTGCATGTGAGTTAAAATACAAATTTATATTAATATAAATGTATTCATTCTTGTGTCTGTGCTAATAGCTGAAACTGTTAAGAAATGAAAGAAAAAAACACACGAGTTATTTCTAGATGATGGCCGTAAAGTTTGTGAATAATTTAAAAGTGTTTTAATTTTAAACGATAAGTTTATGTGATGAAAAAGTATATAAAAGAATAGAAAGTTTCAATCTATATAAAAGAATAGGAAGTATCTATTTGTTTGTTTTTTTTTATCTATAGAAACTTAACCCTTTCTAGGGCCGTGGGAAGTATGCTTCTCACCAAATTTATCCATCTTTGTATGAATTTATGTAGGTTGGCATAAGTTCTGACAGATTTTTTTAGAAAGACAGAAACTTAGATGCTTTAGTTCTTTATCTCACACAAAATGATGTGTCTTGATTTGATACTTAATTATTAATTAACCAAATGAATTAATTAATCAAATTAAATTTATCTAATAAGCTAAATGAATCCCTTTTTTTAATTCTAATTCCAAGCCTAAAAATATTTTAACATAATATGACTAGAAAAAAGTGACCCTTTAAAGGCTTAATTTAAAAAAAAAATCTAATTTGGAAAAAAGTCTTGATTATTAAAGACTAAACTACGTTCTTTGTTCAGCTTAATCGTATATTTTCATTTTAGATACTGAAAAACTGTGTGGAACTTTTTTTTTGTGCTCAGTTTTATCTCTATTGGAAGAACTATGGTAGATTTTAGCAGTAAGATTAGAGCAGCCCTCAAAAACGTAGAATTCAGTTTCAAAAACTATTTGCAAATGCTATATTATTTATTTTATTAAACTATGTTTTTCGGTGAGTTCCTTTGAAATATTTCATGATTTAGTTCAGTCAACCAGAGCACACATTTTATTTTCGCTTTATATGAAAATGATACCATATTTGCTTTCGTTTTCAAATATTTTCTGCAGTAAATCCAGCTAAGGTGGCTTAGAGGTACATGTCTCGGATAATCATGGGTTCAGCATTCAAATCTCATTAAAGATTTGCTGAATATGCAGTCTTGGAGTGCCTTAATCTTGATGGATAAGACATTATCACTCGATTACACCTCATAAGTTTTAACTGGTTAAAGATGGGCATTTTTTCACCCTCTTACTTTAGAGAGATATTTTTCTTTTCGTATTTAATTATTAACAAATCTATTATGCCATCGATTTTTTTTACAATATATATTTGAAACTCAGTTTCAGAATGAACTTTCAAAACACCAAAATGGAATCAAAAGAGGTAGATAAAATAACGAAATCTAGTCAAATACATTGATTATCAATGTATTCATCTAAATAGAAGAAATAGTGGAAAACATGTAGAGTCTAAGGAAACCTTAGGCAGTTACCTCAATATTTGTGAAGAAAAACCCGATTAAATTCATAAACTGTTCTTTGTTTGTTCAAAATGGTTAAGGATGATATCCACGATTTATAATTGTGACAAAAATGGCGATTTTACAAAATGCCAAAACGGAATAAAAATGTTAACTAAATGAAAAAGAAACGCGAAGGAAATCAAGTTTAATGTATTGATTACTGATGTTACACATAAATTGACGGGATAGTTAAAATACACCATAGAATTTAAAACTTAGTTTCAACATAGGAGTTATTTCGTTATTTTTCAATAAAGATTTGTTTCAAGTTCTGGTATTTGGAAAGTAACATTGCCAACAAGGATGTTTCATGTTCTCATTAAATACTTGAAATGCATGTTGTCAACAGTTTCAAATATAATTGCGTGTCTTGAGAAAACACATGCACACGCACCTCCTAACACCCCACATACAATGTGGTATCAAAAGACGGCTTCATCAATTTTATTAAACGATTTAATTCATCTATTAAACATAATCCACATTGATATTGTGCTTTATCATGGTCAGTTGGAAAATATTTAATTTTTTTCTATAAATTGACAAAATCATATCCAATGGTTGAAGGCCCATAAAACTTTAAAGTCGTATTTCTCTTCGAATAAGGATAAGATATAAAATTACAGGAAAACCTAGGACAAAGCAATAAAGTGAAATCCAATTCTGGAAATGGAATTTAATTAAAATATTTGAATCAAGTCATGCATTCGAATATTTCAAATCAATGCAACATAAAAAGATTGAAACCAGATTGGAGTGGAGAATTTAGACAAGTTAATATGAATCTAAATCAGGGGTCTGACCAATTTTATTATTAGTCTCCCACCTCATAAATCAGAGACCTTTCACTAAACCCATCTCAGTATGGCATCAGCCCCCCTCATAGTTTCCAATCTTCCCGGATTTATCTGTGCAACGTAGCTGGTAGAAGAGCCTTAAGCTTGCTGATTGGTGGTTTAGGGTTGAGATAGTAGTCCCAGTACAAGATGACGTGACGCCTGGCAGAACGACTAACGAAGAATGGAGGAAGGGTGGGGGACAGGCCTTTTATCAGTTTTCCTGAACACCCCCACAGGTTCTCCTACCTTCATAAAGTCGAGCGAAGCCGAAAAGCTGAACTTTGTAATAAGTCCCATTAAACTCCGGTTTAGTAGGGCCTTCATTTTTCATGTTGGGCCTCGAAGATCTTGCGCGGGTCATTGTTGGGGAGGATTTCGGTGTAAAGAGTCCACCTTGCGTTCTTTTCAGAATTCAATCTCACGGATCAAAATTTTACGAGGGTGTTAATCTCGGAGAGAAGCGTGACTGAAAAAGGCGGGGGTGGCGGAGGGGAAAGATGGGAGGGAGTGGATTTGGAAAGCGGAGCAGAGATTATTAGACATTTGGTGCTGGGGATGGAATTTTTTTGTTGTTGTTCTCCATTGTTCGTTTTCCTTACCGTTCGGTTTATTGTGTTGGAATAAATAAGATCATTTTACCTATTTTTTTTTCCTTCTTTATGCCTCCCCAAAAGGTATCCATCTATTGTTATTAGAAAACAGATGCTGAACAAGCGATTTTGAACGCTCTGAAAGTGAAATGATGCTTGATCTTTTAGAAAAATATCAAAGGAGCGTTTTGTGTGGCGCAGGGGTTACAGTGAAAAGCTATCCAAAATATAACAAAAAAATTAAATAAAATACTTGAGTGATTCAGAACTAACAGGCAAAATTTTAAAGGATGGTAGAGAACATTAACCTGCAGCGATTCTAAATTTTTTTGAATCAGTCCAGTTTAATAAATATCAAGATCTGAAATTCAAAATTAACTTTTGCAAATATAATAATACTATTAAATTATTGCAGTGCATTAAAAAGGCTGAATATAAAAATAAAAACATAACTCAACATGAAATGATCGAATTAAATTAATTTCATTAGAAAGCATCTCGTTTTAGAACTCTGCAAGAACTATTTTCTGATGTACTTCGTCATATTGAACGTTGGCAGATGACAAGGAACATGCATGAGCTGACTTCAAATTCCTGAAATTTCCATGCTAGACTGAAGTCAAGACATTACATCTTATTCTAGATTTCTATATATAACGAATCTTCGATTAAATACAATTTTGAATCAACAAAAAATGCAATGTTAAAAAATAAATAAATTTATGAGCAAAATAAACTGTACGGAAATAAAATTGATATTATTTATTTATTTATTTATTACAAATGCCCAAATTCTAGCCTACGACGCCATCAGATATTTAGCCTTCCAATTTTTCTGAATCTTATAGTTTAAAAACACAAGTGCAGAGTACGAGTCAAGATGAGTATCATAAAAAATTTGAATGTTGTCCGTATAGAAGAGTTCGGAGTTGAGTCCTTTTTTCATGTGAGAGGCCTCCAGCATTCTATTGAAGCATTCTCACAACTTTACACATCTTTCCAAAAATTCTCAGTAAAATGTCAGAAACACAAGGAAGGGGGCAAAGCCGTAGCACATTTAGTGCTAACAAGGTTATACCACGTGGAGGCCTGATACATTACAATCCCAATTGTTATTATACAAACATTAATTGTTTTTCCTTTAGGTTTCAACCATTTTACTGTCACGGTCACTTGTCACGTGGGCATTGAATTATCACTTCTCAAACTTTTAACCTAAAAATTGAATCATTAAAAAGTGCATTGTCATAGCCTGCTTAACCGGCACCTTTCACTGCGAGTTACTCTCATAGCGAGCAAAACAAAATATAAAAAATGACTCTTTTAAAGAACGATGTTTCGCAGAATGAATGTCAAGGTGACATCGTGACGTATGCAGGATTAACCTATATATCCCATATGAGTTTGCGTTGAGAGCTTGTTGTAGAAAAATTCTAATTTCTGGATGGAATCTCTCTACAGAACAGTTACCTTCTAGTAGAATAACGGAAATGCTCAAAGCATGGAAAATGATAACATTATATATTGAAAAGTATCATCCTAATTAGACAATAGCTATGCGAGTTATAAGTAGATTTAACGACAGGGCTGTGTCGCATTTTAGCCAAATTTTGAAGCTTAGTCAAAGATAAATGTCTTTAGACAACTTTCTTGTTTAAAAAAAAAAATGTGCTTATAACTAATATATTATAAATCTTATTTTAGTTTTCTTTTTTTGGAATGAAACATATTGTTCTATTTTACATGGATTTTTATAGAAAAAATTCTTTCTCATAATGTGTGTTCGACATTACGAGTAAGATTCGAGGACGAAATATAATAAAATAATATTCAACGAACTTATTATGGATGAAAGACAAAGTTTTGGTTAAATTCTTGCAGCTTAAAACTACTGCCGGCGTTGAAAGTCTGTCCCATTTGTTCGCAAAAACTTTAATTTTTTTCCCTTGGTCTGAACGAACGACATAAAAATTTTCGGTCTCATCAAAAGTTAAAATGAAATTTTAAATAAATATATTCCATGTTAATAGTATAACAGACGGGCAAACCAATATTCTGGGTGAACAAGTCGGTCGAGAAAGGCGGTTATTTATTAATAAAAATTATTTTGCTCGGAAGAATGGGTTCTCCATATATGACGGATCTTCTCTAAAACTGAATATCGAATCCCCAGCCACTCGATCACTAAGCCAAATTCTAACACCAGGTCACCACAAAACGATAATATCCGTTACACTAAGCTGCGAGAACTTTTTTTGGTATTATTTGATGATATATATTAATTTTAGCCTCTGTATGGCATTAATAAGATAGTTAATAATCTTCATGATTTCTTTATGCTGCTTGCGTTAATAGTATTTGAATCCATTCAACAAAATGAAAGCCACACTCTTATATAGTGTGTATATGAGACAGGTATTTTCATATCCTGTTTCACGTTATCTCCAGTTCTGTCAAGAATTTATCACTTAATGGATCACAGGAAGAAAAGACTCAAAAAAGAAGAAAAAAGTAAGAAGTAGTAAGGAAAAGGAGAGCGAGCTGCCATCACAGTTCACCCTGTCTTGACAAAAAATATTTGCCATCCATTCCGTCTTTTTCTTTTCTTTTTTTTTTCTGAACCTAGTCTTCCACCCAGTTCCAGAAGATGGATCACTGGGCCCTTGACAGAGTACCACGATGAATAACGGACATAAAAAATAAACCGAAAGTTCCTGAAAATTCGCAGGGGTCTCGGTTGTCCTTCAACAAAGGAAAAGAAAGCAATACTCGCATTTAATCGAGATTAGGCTTTCGGTTATTTGGAGAGTGGGAAACCAATAACATAATGGCATCCGATAGGGAATAGACATTCCGTCATCCGATCCATCAACGATCGCTGTCCAATCATAAACGGCAACGACAATTATGAACAATGCCTGTCCCCGCCCTTTTATCCCTAACTAGGGAGAAAGAAAAAAAAAGAGTGAAGAAATTCTCCAAAAAATTGAGACGAGCATCGAGTATTTGATATGTTTGCTTCAAATGAAAAATAAACGTCTTTAAGAACTAGAGAGAGAAACGATAACGCTGATAAGTAAAAAAAAAAAAGTGGCCGGCGGAATGAAACTTTTTGGAAAATGATTAGAAGAATTTCAATCGATCAAAACTCTGACATGGTTGGAGGAGAAGTACTTGAAAATGGCAATTTTGTCTCTAACTGGAAGACCCCAAAAAGAGAAAGCAAGAACTAATAAATAAATAAATAAAAAAGAAGAAATAAAAAGATTCATCCGAAGCAAGTGGCAATAGCCGCCGGAATGTCTGAATAGCCTCGAAATCCTCTATTCTTTGATGACAAGTATAAGGAAATAAGAAATCTATCACATCGGCTATTTCATTTTTATTTATAGTGTTCATTTTGTTTCTATGCAGGCTGGGAGAAAAATGGAAGCAGACCCCTTTCTTTCTTTGCGGACTTTAATGAATACCGTGACGTCATCCAGCGATAGTTGTTGAAAAATCGCTGTTTTAATCGATGTTTAATGGTGATTGCTGTTCGTAAATAGATGTGCCTACTCTCTTCGAATGGGGTGAAACGGCATTAACTTAATGGATGACACACTTCCAATCCTGGTTTTCTCGCCCAGTGTTTCCAGGAGATGCGCGTAATTATGATTAGCTCCCTTGTCCATTGAATATCTACCAATGTGGAGGAAAAAACATTTGCAGCTCACTTTTATAATGAGGGCACTCAGTTTTCATTACGTAAGACTTCTTTGGGTGTAATTTTTGAAAGAAATGTTGAGTATTTGGCTAATGCCCGTGTAACTGTTGATTTATATTAAAAAATACCACAAAATATTTCTATTGAGTAACCCTTTACACTCGGATGGTGCACCAGTCAAGGCGATGCGTCATTTTGTCGTTTTATTTATTTATTTTTTAATTTTGATTGTTAAAAAATGCCTACAAAAAATAAAAAGATTTAGATTAATTTTTCAAAAAAAAAAAAAAATGGACTTAAAACAATTATGTATATTTATTCAGAGCAATAAACAATTTTTTGCATTAAGTGAATAATTACGCATCGAATTACTTTTCCAAGTGCAAAAGGTGAATATTATACGATATGTTTATAATGAAAGAAAATATTACTTTAACCCTTTCTAGGGCCGTGGGAAGTATGCTTCCCACCAAATTTATCAATCTTTGTATGAAATTATGTAGGTTGGCATAAGTTCTGACAAATTTTTTTAGAAAGACAGAAACTTAGATGCTTCAGTTCTTTATCTTACACAAAATGATGCGTCTTGATTTGTTACTTAATTATTAATGAACCAAATTAATTAATGAATCAAATTAAATTTATCTAATAAGCTAAATGAATCCCTTTTCTTATTCTAATTTCAAGCCTAGAAATATTTTAACATAATATGACTAGAAAAAAATAGCCCTTTAAAAGGTTAAGCGTGAAATTCAGATAATATATCTAATTAGATGACTTCTATTTTTGTTATTTCGTTTCTATAATAGAGAAACGGCAATTTCATTATGTTGAGCTATGAATCACAGATGAGTCACACGATAATAATATATATGAAGCAGATATTCTATTTAAGACATTTTTTTTTTGAAAAATTCATTGTTAAAATCATGTTTAGAGCATTCGAGTGGTTCACACAACAAGGTAAAATCAGGAAGAAATAGTTTGGAATTCATTGAGAGTTTATAGAGCTTCAAAAATGGATTCTTTCTGAATGAGAAATTATTCATTTCAGGCGAGTGTGTTTCATATGATATTGCAGTTTCACGTAGAACAATTATATTATAGAAGATAGATTCTGAGAGCTGTTGTTCTTGTTTCTTATGGACTTGCCATCTCGACAGCGATTTAAACCGGTGGGGGAGTGTCTCTTGTTTTTTTAGTAGCGCCAACTAGGGCCAAGAGTACGACTTAGCTACTCACGCATCACTCATTCGCTTGCACAACCCCTTTTTACAGGAGGGCACATTCACACATCTCACAGATAGAACAACGGAAGAACAACCATGCCCAAAACCGGGACTCGAACCCAGGACGCCCAGATCACGGGGAAGACGCGCTATCGCTATGCCAGGACACAGGCCCTGGGAGCTACCTTTTGCAACACCTGCGCAACTTGAAAGTTAAAATTAATGTACTGTTTTATTCTTGAATTCAAGTGATTAGAAAATAATTAATTTACGACAATCGTGCATATGAAGCAGATGTTCTATATATAGCCTTTTTTAAAAACACTTCTTAGTTAAAACCATGATTATAATATAAGAACCGCTCTCACAAGGTAAAATGCAGGAAGAATTAGTTTGAAATGCATTCAGAGTTTATTCAAGCTTTTTTATGCAAGCAAATTTATGCAGCTTTAAAAGTGAATTTCCTCTTAATCCAAATGAGAAGGCGTTTATTTCAAGTGAATGTGTTTTTTCATATGATATTGCAGCTTCACGTAGAACAGTTAAAGTAACAGATTCTTTGAGCTAAATGCCTGAGCAATGAAAATTAATGTACTATTCATTGAATTCATGAAGTTAGAAAATAAGTTTAAGAATGCGGATAAATTGAGCTGATTACACACATATATGTAAACATGGTTAGCAGATAGAAAAGCATTTGAATTTTTTTAACTTCGATTTATTTCATTTTGGAAGTATAATTTATACAAGTAAAAAGTGGTAAGAGATATGTCAGTTTACATCGCGACACAAGAGCAAAATATATCAAAATTTCTCCAGCGGCTTTACAGTGAGATTTTGATAGGGAGTTCTTTGACACGTATAGTCTTAGGAATTTTTTTTTAAATACTTTAAAAGAATGTTGTAAACATCAGGGATTTTTCTCCCTTCACTCAGAGCGTGAGAACCTGATGAATTCTGCAGTTTTACAAAACGCGTGTTTGAATTAATTTAATAAAAAAGTGGTAATTGGATCAGAAAATTAAAGAAAATGTTAGAAATGAAGTGAATAGGGGCTAAATTCAGATAAAAATTTGGAAATTAATTAAGATTTAAATTAGATTAAGAGATATCATTACATATATGTAATCAAAGATATAGGTACCATCGTATAAAAACATTTTATCATTTAATTACTAACCTATTATAAATGGAGCGCTTAAAATAAAATAATGAATCATTTTAAATGTATATATTCGCAAATGAAGCTTTTACATTACGATAAAATATAACATTATTATGAAGCATATAACATTATGTGCAAATGGTAGTAATACATAATAACAAATATAAAGATTTATTATTAAAGGAGATCAATCGGACAAATAAGCTTATTTCATTGTCAACAGTTTCGATATGCTGCAGTGTATATTCATTAATTTTAACTGCATGCCATGTTGGAGTTGATATAATGTTTAATTTTAATCAATTGAATACCTGAAAATCTAGTTTGGTAAGCATATCTCTATTGAAAGCCGTTACGTTTCACCACTTGCCTGAAATATACTTATGTATATCACCTCTTTTTGATTTTTTTTATTATTGAACATTTATGAATCCCCCGTGCACCACAAAGTATCACACGGGGCTTACAGAAGTAAGTATGTAACACATTACAAAAAGAAAAATAAGAAAATTTAACAGTTATGAAGGATTACACATGTCAACAATAAATTTACAGAAATTTTCAAAAGCACTTCTAGTGGAAATAAGTTTGTGAAACTCTGTAGGCCAATTTAAATTCATGTGCTTAAGAGCCAGTGTTAGGATCTGTCTTTCTTTGACAAACTTGGAACGTAGAAGGAGCACATGTTCAACATTTTCCTCCCCACCAATATCACAATCGCAGGAAGATGACGGAAACAAATTAAATTTGTACAAGTAACTTTTAAAGTTACCATGAAAAGTTAGAAATTTGGTTATTTTGTAATTAGTATAAAAATGATGGCATGACAGTCTCTTATTAATAGATGGAAAAAATTTCTTTGTTAAGCTCCCTTTATTTGAAATGAGGTATTCTTGATTCCAAGACTCCACCATTTTTTCTCTCGTAATCTTCTTGTAAAAGGATTTAGGAATATTAACGTCAATGTCGATTTTGCGCTTAGTGGCACCTCTTTTTGATTAAAAATTATTTATTTTTAACAAACAGTGTTAGAATTCGGAAAGGCCCAAGTCTTAAGAAAGGCCTTATATTCGTTTTAGTTTTAATCTTAGAATTGTAATGTACAAAAAATCAAAACAAAAAAAACCCGAATTGTTTGCATTGTAAACAAATAAATAAACTGGAAGATTACGTTTTATTATGTAATTGTTTTTTAGCATAAGATGAGACTACCACAAAAATTTGAGGTGTTTTTTTTTTTTTTTTGGTTTGAAAATGAAAAAGATAAACAGTTTATATTATATATATAAAGAATTATAATTATAAAATCAGACATCAAGTTAATAAGAACACAATTGACAAAGTAGTAACGAATCATAATATGTATTTTTAAAAATTTCTGTGCTAATTCCTTTTAATCAAAGTTTACAATTTTCTGCATATTTTTGTTTATAGGAAACATCCAAAGTGCGTGTTATCCAATCACTTAATGATAGAAATATACCTCGAAATAAAAACTCTTAACTAATGTTTCAGCTATAAGATACCGGAATTTCGTCAACAGAAGAATGCCTGCAAAAAGATACCTGTTCTCTTTTTGCGTATCTTTTCTACAATAGAATTTGAAGGGGAAAAAAAGGAATATTCATTTTCTTATGAAATAAACCTCAAAGTCATGTTACTTTTTTTCGTAGTTAAACGTTGACTTGAAACAGGATGAATGCTTTCTTAATGCATAAATTGCGCAATAATTACAGGAAAATCTGAGGGTTATAATTATTGATATTATTAATGTTCTTCCAAAATATTAAAAGACAATTATAATAAAAAATTCAAAGTTAAATTTTTCTGATAAATAAAATTTGTTAAAAACAATATAAAACACCTTTATCAGCGAATAGAGTGTTAGAGCGAATAGAGTTCTTTATTCTAATTATTTATAATTCTTTTATAATATTTTTAAAAATTAAAGTAAAATAGTTTTAATTATCTTGAATTGTTTAATTCTAGTTATAATCAATTTAATTTTACTTTTTAAAATTTAAAATTAATTACATTAATTTTTTTTTAATCTTTAGATTGAATTTTATCCATTATTGATTATTTAATAATTAAAATTTGAAAGCCTTAATATAGTTCAGAGCCATCGAAAACACAGTGGCGCATAGAATTTTAGCTCATTCGAGAATAAGTGAAAAATAGATTTAAAAATTCTGTTTTTATTGAAGTGAAAAATTCAAGTTAAATAAATGTTATTATTAATGTTTAAATGTTATTATTAATGTTTAAATGTTATTATTAAATAAATGTTAATTAAATGTTATTATTAATGTTTAAATGTTATTATTAATGTTTAAATGTTATTATTAAATAAATATTATTATTAAATAAATGTTAATTAAATGTTATTATTAATGTTTAAATGTTATTATTAAATAAATATTATTATTAAATAAATGTTAATTAAATGTTATTATTAAATAAATGTTAATTAAATGTTATTATTAAATAAATGTTAATTAAATGTTATTATTAAATAAATGTTAATTAAATGTTATTATTAAATAAATGTTAATCAAATGTTATTATTAAATGTTTTATGTTAAATACATTTACGTCTGTAATTTATGATGTTAATAATTATACATGTTATTTAGTATAACAATAAATATGTCTAATAATTATAATTAGTGTCTTCATGAAAATATGTCTATTTATATTATTAAAATATAAGTATCCTCAATTTTTCTGATCTGTCCATTAAATCTATTTTTGCATTTCATTTATATTAATGAAACAATTTCAAAAATAATCTTCTATTTTATTTCCTGAAAGTTGTACTTCAATTAAGGGGCATTGTCTTCATTCAGAAAATAAATCTATAAGCGAATAAGTCAAAAATATATAATTTTTTTTTCAATAAATACCTTTTTAAAAGTTATACATAAAAATTTGTAATGTTAGGAGGTTTAGCGAAGACTTATTATAATACATTAAATCCTTTAAATTTTGAGTTTATATAAACTTGCAATTCGATACCATTTTATTTCAGACATATTTTATCTATTTCTATTTATATGAAAATAATAAAGACACCCGATATATTTAAACAATTTTAAATGATTTTTGTCCTTTACATAAAGCGCCATGTTAACAACTAGGCGTCTTTGGGGACTATACAAATAGAATTAATTTAGCAATGCCAATGAAATTTGATGACTATACGATATGGCATTGATTGAAAGTATAATTTTAAATCATACTTACGCTTCTGATTGGTTAACTATGGGCAAAGTGGCGAAATTAATTGGTCAGTTGTTCAAAATGTAACAAGTATTCTATGTAGGAGGATGGGGGCTCTGCCTAAATTTTATTTTGCGATACCCCCAGTAACTGGAAAAGTTATGGGGCAAGGGACAATTAATAATATCTAAACTGACGAAATCAAAGCGGCAGTTGGAAGTGGGTGGGTTTCTTTGATTTTCATAATTACTTTAGCTGTATTGTGTGCATATTTACATATCAAATTCTGTAATTAGATGCCTTAAATCTCACACGTTATTTCAGTTCAAGAGATTGATATAAAACAAGTTATTATAAACTCTTATCACTTAGCCTTTTCATTTTCATTTTCATTTATATTCCAATAAAACGACATCTATTTTGAGAGTGTGTCATTCTTTTGATTCTACAGAAGGCTTGAGATATTTATGAATTCAAAGTAAGGAACAATGACGCTGCAAAGTAAAAATATAAACATTATAATTTTTTATCGAATCATAGTGTCTGTTCCAAAATATAATAATTCGATGCACGTATAGCGTAGGATAAATCAGTTAAGTGATTAAACGAGTGGAATAAAATTTGAGTTTTTCATGTTCAAGAAAAAAATCTACTTATAAACTTCAATAACAAAAAATTTTTTTTGCTACCATTTTCCCTACTGAAATTGCCAACTCGGACATTACATAAAACTTGACATTCATGCCAATCTTAAAACACACAAAAACCGTGGGAAACAGTTGCCCAGATTCATACATATCTAGATCTTCCAAATGAATAATGTATGAACCCCAAGAAGAGTTAATTGTCTTTCCATAAAGAAAATGATATAACCCGTAGGCAAGGAATTGTACACCGTGGGCGCGTTCTCATGATAATGTCTGAAGATTTTCAATGCTGATATTAAGAGTCTGAGTGTTCAGCTCCTGTGTACATGCTGTAATAAGTTGGTAACGCTCATTTCAGCGTTTGAATACGCATTATGGCTCGTGAAGATTACACACATCGCTTCTCTTTCTTCAGATGTAATTGTTTGTAATCATAGGTCTAAACATTCATATGTTTAGTAATCTCATTTGACCTTTAAAGTGATGTTCAGGCGGTTCTTTAATTGCGGAAGAGAATGTTTGAAGTCTTAATGCATAGGAGAATGAGTTATTAATGGATACGCTTTATAGCCTATGATTGAAGATATCGCACAGATGGTTGACGTAATGGTTAAACATTTTCTTGTTTAACATTAGAACTATTAAGGCTGCCATTTTGAATTTCGTGTTTAAAAATTTTGATATAATTCATGTATTTTATGACGATTTTTAATGAAATATAAAAACAATTACATATTCCTATTCAATCTCCATTCAGCCATTTTAATTTCCATAATCAGTATGACCTATACCTAGACGGCTTTAACAGTTTTAGAGTTTATAATATTTTATAGATCATATATGTAATGATGGGCATCAGTACTTATTTTTATATTAATTTATACATCGTTTTCAGATATTGTCTAGAAAAATTTGAATTGCATTTTTCGATTGAGATTATATTGATTGATCCAAAATATTCGGCAGACGTTAAAATGGGATCATCTATTATATTCCGATTATGATTCATTTTAGAACAAAAAGCTCTAACTGGATATCCTATAAATGCAAACACAAACTGTTTTCCTTGTTTTTTATTAATAATTAATGAATTATTATATTAAATGTTGTTTTTTATTAAATTATATTCTTTTATTTATATAAGCCAAGCCAAAAGTTACAATGAAGGCCATGGTATTAAAACCCCCGCGAATTTGACAAGTGTTGTAAATTATTTGGGTATATATTTAAAATCGGTAGTTCTAATGTTAAATTGTATTGAAGAACAACAATGCGTGTCAATAGTCTTGAATTATCGTTTATTAGTCGTTGTTTTAAGTATTGAATAAACAAATGAATAAACGAAAAGATTGCATCTCGACATATTTCAGGAAATTTTTATTTTAATATCGATAAGATGGAGATATCCATATATTTCACATCTTATTAATATTTTATCGTTTTTATACATTTTTATTAAACTTGACATGTTTTCTGAATATAAAGAAATTTTGTATTAAAAAAATTTTTAACCTCTTTATTTCCTGGAATTTGGAAATTTTCTAACAAGTTTGTGTGATCTCGATAAAAAATATTTTATATAATATTTTCGAAACTTTATCTAATCGATTAAAGTAATTAAATTGTGATGCCATATGCATGACGCCATCTGTCGTGAATGAAAGGAAAAAAATGATTTTAAATCCTTGTCATATTTTTAATAATAAATTCAAAATAAATAATAATTGTAATAATAAATTCATACATATAGATTAAAAAGTAGAAATAGTAGATAAAAACAAAAATTGTCCTTTTTAGTATATTTATGACTTTTTATATTTAAAACTTAATTTCATCAATCTACGTTGATTAAATTAGACTATTGGTAACTAAATACTTATAGATGGACTTTTATTAGAAAAATGAATATATAACTGAATGATTAATAAAAAGATATAATATTTAACTTTTTCTCGTCCGCTATACGATTAATACTGTATTATTTAAACCCTTACATTGAAGAATCTAACACATACAAAGTTTAAAAAAAATGATTTTTATACCTGTAATTAAATTAGACCCTTACACTGAAAAGTCTGACTTGTATAGAGTTAAAAAAATTGATTTTTATATCTGTAAGTTAAAGTGGCGATTCATTTAAAAGACGATGATCACTTGAATACATTTCAGCATTTCGAGTATTCTTTAGAATAGTAATACACGATCGAAAAAGTCTATGGCATTTCATTAAAAGGTTAAATAAATTCCGAGTCAAGAGTTTAATCAATACAGTCACATTTCAGCAACGTATTCATTACTATAAGGAGAATTATTTAATTAGTTTGCAAACAGAATTCATTGTAGTGTTTCTTAGTCGCAAATACAAATACTTAATACTTTCACTTGATGAATTTGAACATACATGAAAAAAATGTAATTAATGTATTTTTTCACAAATACAAATACTTAATGCTTTCACTTGATGAGTTTGAACATGCATGAAAAAAAATTAATTATTGCATTTTTTCATGTAATTAATACATGTAAAAAATACAATAATTAAAAATAAAATAACTAAAGGCATTAAAAGTACTCTTATTTAAAACTAACACTGACGACTGTGGCAATATTGAAAAATAAAACACTGTTATTAAAGCTATTTAAACTATTTCAATTCTTCTAAAAAGAATTTTTAATTTCATTTTCAAATTGAAAATTTTACAAAATTGTCTTTTTTTTTAAAAAAAAAATCAAGCAATATGGTCAATGAAAAGATTTGGTAATATTCCTCCTTTTTTTTAATCCGTTTCTAATGAATTTTATTACAATTAAGGCGAAAATAATTTTAAGCAAACACAGATCCGTCATTTTTATGACGATAACTTATTTATTTCTACTTGAAATAATTCGAATGTGAATTACAGTAATTTAAAAAAAATCAAAAATCTTCAAAATGCTCTTAAGAATTGAAACTGTCCAATGATTTCGAAATTACTAAGCGTTTGGAGATGAATTTGAAATATCAGAGCTTTTGAAGATGATCTAACTTTCAAAAAGCTCAAAATCATCACCTAAACCACATGAAATAGAACAAAATAACGATTTGACAGGTTGACTGTCGCGTTGAATTTCTCACAATATAATTATTTGTCTGTAGATAAGTATACGAAATCTGTTATAATTCATGCAAAAATAATAAATGTTTTGAGAAAGTCGTCTCATATTATTGAAGATTATTAAAATTCCATCGGGCTCATCAGTAAATTATATTTCTTCAATTCATTAATAACATGATAAAAGAATCAACTAACTGTAGAGGGATGAGATTCTTTTCAACTTCATTGTGGAGTAGATGAAAATAATAGACGAGTTCCAGGAACAGTTATTTAATTATTTTCTAAGTTCCATATTTCACAAGACAAAACAAACACGAATACGAAAATACACGAAACTCAGAACACAATGTAATAATGACCCCCCCCCCCAAGAAGGATCATGAGAAATATATATTGGTGTTAATAAAGTAACGTCATCTGTTGTACCAAAAGAGAAGGTAGTGGAGTTATGTAACCACTACATAACTAGATTAAAATAAGAATGGCCACTTAGGAAAGCTAGCTAACAGATTTCTTCATTAACAAGAAAGGTTACCGGATTAAATCAGATTGGTATGCTAATGTAAAATTTTCTAAAATTTCTTTGGAAAACATTAGAGTCCTTTTCTGGTGAAAATTTAAAAGAACTAATATTGGAATTAGGGATTGCAATACCGGTATACTGGGATACCGAATACCGGTATTTTGAGCTATTTGTACAATTTTGTAATACCGGTATTCACAAGTTTAAATACCGGTTTTTCGGTATTTACTAGAAATTTTTTAAATTGTCTCCACTATATATACATAGCAAAATAGTATACTTTTTTGTTTTTATGTCTTCCTAACGGACGAAATTAATTAGCTAATTAATGGCTTAATTAATTGCTTAAATCTAAATTAGCGAAACATGGATTATCCCTGAAAGAAGATATTGTATCCATAACGACTAATGGAGCAACAGTTATGAAAAAATTTGGAAAGTTGATTGGTGCAAGTCAGCAATTGTGCTATGCTCATGGAATTCAATTAGGAGTAATAGATGTATTATACCAAAAAAATAAAGAACAGAAGAATTCAAATATTGTGGATATAGAAACTTCGAATTCCGACATTGAAGAGAGTAAGAGTGATTTTGACAATGAAGATAATGACAATGTAATTGTTGCAGAAGATATTGCTAATGAGGTTGAAATATTAACCCATAATTAAGACATAATATGCTTCCTATAATTTATAAAGTTCGAAAAATTGTTAAGATATTTAAACGTTCTCCAACAAAAAATGCCATATTACAAAAATATATACTAATTGAAAATAAAACAGAATATATGTTAATAATAAATTCTAAGACACGTTGGAACAGTTTACTCCTAATGATGGAACGATTTTGGAAATTTAGAAAACCAATCCAAGAAGCAATAATATACTTAAACCTGTAAATTAATTTTTCAGATAGTGAATTCGACTTAATATCCAGAACTATATCAGCTCTACTTCCAATAAAACTGACTATTGAGGCCTTATGTCAGAGGGATTCTATTAACAGCTAATGCAACAATAAGTTTCATGTTGCAGTCACTGAAAGAACAGCACACGTCACTATCTGAAGAATTATATATTACATTGAAAAATCGCACAGGGAAAGGCATACAGAAATAGAAAATGCCTTATGGTATTTGCCTAATTATAAGGAATTTAAAAATGAAAATGAAAAAGAAGAAAAGGAAATAACCAATTCAAATCTGATCATATTTATAGTCAATTTTCTTAAAATTTTTCACCCACAAACCTATCCACATTCAGAAGAATTCGGTTCAGTTATCGAAGATTATGATGACATTAATGTCGATAGTGAAAAGGAATTGTCTCTTGAACAAAAATTAGAATTAATGATAAATAAAAAAAAAATTTCAACGAACCAAAATACAATAGAGATATCAGCTATATCCAAAACCATCGGACGAGAAATCGATTTATTTGAAGATGAGGGAAAAAAGTATATCGGTTATGGTGTTAATAAAGTAACGCCATCTGTTGTATCAAAAGAGAAGGTAGTGGAGTTATGTAACCACTACATAACTAGATTAAAATAAGAATGGCCACTTAGGAAAGCTAGCTAACAGATTTCTTCATTAACGGGAAAGGTTACCGGATTAAATCAGATTGGTATGCTAATGTAAAATTTTCTAAAATTTCTTTGGAAAACAATAGAGTCTTTTTTTGGTGAAAATTTAAAAAGACTAATATTGGAATCAACTAAAAGTTTAAATAACGCTGAAAATACTAAATGGTCGTATTAGCGGAGTTCTACATGTTATACTCAGATATGTAATAAATAATATTTTCACCCATGGTGAATGGCAATGATATGGTTGAGATAAGGCATTGTCTTTTGTGCAAAGGTTAATCTGGTTTCATAAAATAATGAGAGGAATTTATAAGAAGAGCCTATTTATGTTGTAATTCTGACTAATGAAAAGTAAACTACTGGAAAACTAAACCACAATAAAAATCATAAGATAGATAATTCTTACAGATTCATTAAAAATGAAATTTTTATAAATGCTATCAAAATGTCACATTACTGATAATGTATTTATAAATAACTGAAGTTAATAATTTTATTTTAACCTCCATATTTTTTAAAAATTATTATTTTCTACATTTTAGTACACCTATGAAAGTTTGCTTATATTTTATCTGTATTATTTATTGTGTTATCAAAATGAATAATGAATTTTTTTAATGCTCTGAAAATGCTTACGACTTAACAATCTGAAAGTCAATAATATTTTTAAAAAAATTCGAAAGTTTTCTTCGCATAAATAAATTTCACGGGTATTTTCATTCTTAATTTTAATTATTCTTGTGTAAGCAGACATAGTTTTGTAAAATGGACACAGGAATACAATCTGAAATTACTTTTGTCCCAAAATCTGGCGTTTTAGACACATATATTTAAAAAGAGTGGGTTCATCTGATGCATTCAATATAATACAACGATACTAGTAATGGGTCTCGATGGCACACTTTCAACTATATGGGATCCCGTAGAGGGCAATCAGCGTGCTAAATAAATTGGTCTGGGTTAACTATCAGAGAAATAAGATTATTCGCTAACTCGAGCTAACTATACTTGAAAATTCTTTTTTTTATATATATTCTTCTATTGTTGAATTCAAATGAAGTGATATTATAAACAATGTATCTTGAAACGAACTTAATTATAAGAAAAAAAGAATGTTTTCCTAATTGGCAAAGCAAAATAGTTGTATTTCTCGTAGTTTATATGTATTGTTACTAAAGATTTACTTTGTATGCAAAATTAAAAATAATGTTATCTGTCAGCTGGGTTACCATGGTAATGTTCTTTGACGGATTTAGATATTTTGTGAATTCAGGCTGTGCACTTTATGAGGTTTCTTTGTTAGTTAGCTGATCAATTTGATTTTTTATTTCAATACCAATTTTAAAATCATTAATTTTGAACAAAATTAATGATTTTATGATAAGTTTTTTTATTTATTTCAACAAGTTTGTAAACACATGAGTTTATTTATTTACCCCCCTTGCCTCTTTGGAAAATAACCATTTCATCGGAATTATTATGTTTAATGTCTATTATATCTCTTATGCTTGACTGATTTTTGATTCCCTTAACATAGCATATTTAATTTTGAAATTCCTATAGATAATAAGACCAGGGCATTTTAATAACCATACGCTGCTTTGAAAATATGTGCATAAAAATTTTAATGGAAACGAGTCGCATAATGGCTAGGGAGCTAATAAAAATGTAAGAGTTCGGGTAATTGGTCTTTTGTATAAGCATTACCTTTCTTGGTACGGTAACTTCATTTTTCAATTCTTCATATAAATTGTGAAGATAATAAGGCAAACTGATAAGATAATAAGATATCAGAAAATAATAAAATAATAATATAAATTTTAATAACCGTACGCCTGTTTAAAAAATTTTGTACATGAAAATTTTAATGGAAAGAAATGGCATAATACTAGGGCACCAACGAAAACGTGAGTTCGGGTAATCAGTCTTCCGTATGCCACTCGTGATACTGTAATTTCACTCTTCAATTCCTAACGCAAATTTCGAATAAGAAAAATTATTTTTTTCTTATTTTTCAACTATAAAGCAAATTAAATGATTAAAAATTCGATAAAAGAAATGGGAAGGGTTTGAATTTTATTACAACAATGAAATCTATTGTTAAAAATGAAACAAAAAAAAACTCTGAAAATTATCAAAATTTAGAAAAATTTGCATGGTAATTAAATTGAGAAAAAGTTTTATTTAAAAAAAAAGGATAATTATTTGAAATTTAACAAGATTCAAAAATTATATGTGTTCAAATATTTTTTTATAAATATTAGAGGGTAAACTTTTCAATTAATTTTTAATTAAATAGAATTTTAATGAATGTTAAAAAATCATTTAGAGAAGCACATTCTCATCAGAGCATATAAGCATGAAATTTGATAATTATATCTAATGGTCTGGGCTGTTGATCGCCATTATAAGCAGAAACATAGTCACTTTATTTTTTATATATAAATTAAACCTTTCCTGCATGCTATTATGTTCCTTTTGTCTTTAATTATCAGACTTATGTTAATATTTTGCTTGGAATTTTAATGTTATAATATCAAAGATTTAAATTTAACAGCATTTTTGCGGTTAAAAGCATTAAAAAATACTTGTCCTTTCAAATTTTTAATTGAAGAATTAAATAAAGTTTAAAATAAATAAGATTTTAAATTTTATCATCGATTTTTTTTCTGCCGAATTTATAAAGACGTCATATATAGAGAAAAAATGAATATATATTTATAAAAATTCTTAAACATTTTGAATGC
Source organism: Argiope bruennichi (assembly GCF_947563725.1). NCBI lineage: Eukaryota > Metazoa > Arthropoda > Arachnida > Araneae > Araneidae > Argiope > Argiope bruennichi. The sequence goes on from NC_079156.1 coordinate 56,325,021, forward strand.
ATTCGTAAACCGAAGAATTTGATGATGTTTGTTGCTTATATAGCTTTTCACAATATTAAAAGTAAAAAATCCGTTTTCAAAAAAAATAAATAAAAAAAAAATATTGTATTATTATGTTGTATTAAAAAGTGAATTAACTAAGGTGCGAACATAAAAACATTATTAAAATGATAATGTTTATATGCTGCATAAGATTTTAAATTACTTCATTTAAAAATCCTTTAAAGCATTTTGCAAAGCAACCAAATTTGGCACATATTTACATTTTAAGTAGTAAGTACTCATTAAAGAAAGATTTTTTAAATTTTTAATTAGATTTCATAACTAAAAATTAATCAAAATACTAACGACAATGTTAATAACTTGTCGTTAGTATTTTGTTTATTATACAACAAAAATTATTTTTACAGAATTTTAAAATTCAAAATACTAGATTTTTATTACTACAAATTTTATTTCCCTAGTCTTTCATTTTCTTATTTTGAAATATTTTTCAAAATATTTCAAATTTGTTTTAAAACACTATTTTTTAATGTTTAGATATAATTGTATTTATGCATGAGTAATTTTAGATATTAAATACATATTTTGTATGTGTGTTATCGTTGTTTTAATTAAGAATAAAATTTTAAATACAATCCTAATGTTTGTAATTTGATTTTCTGTGTGATCATGCCACGATGTTTCGAAGTAGAGGGCTGGACAAAATTAATTTTTTTAACCTTCTGATATTGGAATCATTCAAGTTCAGCTACCTCAGAACATTGGAACGCGAAGAATTTACTTCAAATGTATGAAAAATTCACCCCTCCCCTTTCCTTGAGTATTGGTAGAGTTAAGGATCATTCTGTGATTCAGTTTTAGATATTAAATAGTGGTTTTGCCTGCTTTATAGAAAACTACCCGTTTTCTTAAGCTTCAAACTATAGCTTGCAGAGCATCTTAAATTCTTACAACTAAAATAATACTCCAAGCAATTTATTATTCCATCGGCTTGTTTATTCTTTCAACATAACAGCGTATCTTATAAACATTGCCAGATTCCAGAAGGTTTACAATTGATCATCAGATATTATACAAAAAATAAATGAAAAAATATTAGCAAAATATGTTTATCAAAGAAAAAATCGTTTGCTTTTACTTTTTAATAATATTTTTAAAAAATAAAAATGGTAGCAGTTATAAAATGTCTGAAAATGAATCGTCTGCTAAATGTCTATTAATATATTTAGATTATGATATTTACCGAACAAGTGGGATTAATCGTTCAATTAAATAAAATTAAACGTGATAACAAAATTCGATCTACATTTTTAAAACGCTAACATTTGAGAATCGTGAATCTCTTTTATTACTTGGCATGGAATGGCAACACTCAAATGTAAATAAACAATCGCGTGAGTTTCAGATTGCTTCATCGAACGATTTTACAGCTGCATTGAATATAACACTTCGCTTAGCTAATTATTGCAGCTGTAAAATATTAATAGAAATGTTCTGGAAATGGTTTGCCTTGTCACCAAAACGAGTATTCAAATAAAGGAAAAAAGATAAAAAAAAAAAAAAAAAGAAATCAGGAAACAGGTTTCAAGTAAAAAGTTTACTCGAATACAAAAATAGAGTTAACCATTCCTAGATGAGTAATAGTTATGACTTACTTATGAAAGCTGATATTCATATTTCCCAAAACAATTATGTTACAAAACTAATCTTAATTATTTTTAAACTAAAAAATTTAGCTTTTTAGTGATATGTAGAATTTTATTAATTTAATAATATTTTAAATTCAATTTGATATATTATTTGTAACAATTCATAGATGGAATTCAAATTCGTCAATCAAAATATTAAATCTCATGTTTTTGTAACATAATCATTAAATCTATAGCAGGATTTACGCTTCTGTTTTTATTACATAATATATGCTTTTTAATTTGCAGTAAACTGATTCAATTGTATTCACGTTTTTCAATCTTATAAAATAGCGAGACAAAATTAAAAAAAAAAAATACATTCAATAAATCATTTAATAGCCGAAAAAGTTAATAATTTTGGGGAACAAACTGACCATCGGTGGCAACTGGTTTTTTATTCTCTTTTGTTAAAAAAGCCCTTCTTCTTACAACAATAGTTTTTGTATATTCTAAATATTACTTTTTTTCCATACATTATTCTAAATGATTTGTTATTTCTTTTTCAGGATATGAGAAAATAACGGTGCAGAATTTTAGTGACTGTTATGTAAGTAAAATTTATTTCGTTTAAAATTTCTCTCTCTGGCATTATTATTTTTATTTCTCTGATGCATATTTTTGAAATCACTCTTTGTCTTAGTCAGTTTTTTTTGCACGTATCCAATACTGAAATATCTTTTTTAGTAGTATAAATTACGGTGGAATTTTTAAACAAAAATTAATTATTTATTTGACTGGGAAACATATTAGATAACTGAATTTTAGCGCCTGTATTTATTTCATCTTAAATATCTTTGTTTGGTATTTGTTTATTATTTCATTGACCAAGTTTTTAAAACGCATTTTATATAAAATGTTTTAACTTTCTTAATATTAAAACAGGAATAATATTTATAGTATTATTTGTTTAAATTATTCTTCATAGTTTAGGGCAGTGTATTGAAATCATAGGATGTTGTAAACATGTACTACATTATGTAATGAAGTTTTTTTGCGTAATTTAAATTTTGAATTTTCCATATTAATTTTGAATAATTTCATTATTTTTGTATTTTAAATAACTCTGTTAATCAAAAATCTAATCTTCTATTTCTAGTCATTGATATGATTTCGCCTATTTTTATGACATTGACATATGTCATCAATTGTCATCTGTCATCAATTCCTATTTTCGAGAGAAATTATTAAAACACTGCATAATATGTGTGGGCAAAAATACCAATGATTGCCCAATCATTTGGGCTAGTAGTCTGTGCTTATAAAATAAGACAAAAAATAATTTTTATCTTCAGTTGCTTAAGATTATTGTTCAAAAATTGTCGATAAACATTGAAATTATATTTGCAATTGTTGCAACAAACAAATATTCAAAGCTCTTCTACGATGTCAGTAGAAATTTCAAGAAAAGGCGTCAGGCTTACAGAACATAAATACTCTTGTTCAATACAATTTATCATATTTATTTTTCTTTTATTGTACAAAATAATCAAATCCTCAATTAAGCCGGTATAAATAAATTCTTCAAATAATTGCGCTAATGGACGCACTGTCACTGAATAACGTCTTAAAAACAACTTTCAATAGCTTAAAATACATGAGCAATTTCGTACTTAAGATAAAATATGAATTGCGCTAAAGCAAATACAACAGCGCACATCTATCTAACTGGGCAAGAACTGGCATATTCTGACCACTATCCTCTATTTCAGAGACTTTGATAAACATCCAGCCATTAGCACGATTGTATTTTGTAGTTCGTGCGCATTCAAAAATCGCAAATTGGAAATACAATTCTATTATTCCATTTTGCTTCCTTTCCAAGTTTGCTTGTTTGATCATCTGATTGTATTTACAAGACCGCAGAACAAAAGCCAAAAGTGACCAGAGTCCCCAAAGAACCACTCGATTATTTATGGAGGGCCATTCATTAGGCGACATTAAATGCCAACCTCGCATTTGATATGGAGCCAAAAGTGCGCCAAATGTTGTTCCTCACAGCGGGGTATTGGAATGAAATGAAAACATCGATTTGAAAAAATAAAAAGTAAATGAATTGCTGTAAGTACTCGAGCAAAATGGTCTTTTGTTCCTGTATAATTACTTAAATAAGTGAAAAAAAGGAACATTAGAGATTAGAAAAGTTATATATTTTTTTTCATGTTTGCTTCCAAGCTGATTTTATTGTTTTGATTTTCAAAAACATTATGAATTGAAATGGAATGTAATTTTGCAATGAGGAACCGTCTCTAAAATTTACATTTTGAAATATAGCTAGAGAAACATAGAAATAAATTCTACTACTTTATTTTCTCAATTATAATTATAGTATCAATATAACTTTGCTGTGCACGGAACTGCCTTTGGTAAAATTGTGTTACAAATTGAAAACATTTAATTGTAGTTTAGTTATTCTACTATCGTCGAAAAGTTCTAGGAAATATTCTTATTTATTACGGAAGAAAAGATATAGACAGAGCGCTCATTCAAAGATTTGAATATCGATTTCAAATCGAAAGTATCGATTTTTCTACCCTCAATCGCTGCACTTTTTCAGAATTTGTGAATCGTTGATCATTATCGCTGAAGTATTAATTTTCCCCTATTAGAAGACAATTTTGTTTAGAACCTACTATTAAAGAAACGCGTAATGATACTAAAAGATGCAAGAAGTTGTGGAAGCATATTTTCTTTTAATAATAATTTCCTTATTGTTTTAATGGATTAATTTGTATTTTAAATCAACATGAATTTCGCAAGCTTGGGGCCTATATTGTCCTTTGTGCCAGAAAAAAATCAGTCAATCTGTTTTTCAGCAAAATTACTCTAAGATATCACAAAAAAATGTTGTTGGTCCCTATTTCTCTAGTAATAATAAAGATAAATGTGCGTGTGTGTGTAGGCGTTCTACAGGTCAGAAAATTTGATTTTGACTTACAGCCACCAACTTCTTCACATATATTAAATTTCCACACTTAGAGGATGGAAATATGCTCTTCGAAGTGATTTTTTTTAATATATTAATGGAATTTTAATTAACTAGAAAATAATGTGAAATTTTGCCTTTTTCCGCAATAACTACCAAAACTATTATTGTACAAAAATAAAATTTACATTATTTCAATTTAAAAAAAAAATCTTGATTTAGTTATTGTGCAAATCTTTCCTAAATTTTTGGCAATTAAAACACACACCTTTTTCATATCTAATTCACAAAAAATTGTTTATACATTGTTGTTTTGAAATTCAAACCATTTTCATTGTTCCATCAAATATATGATAGCGTAATTTTCTCCCATTATTGAGAGTTCTTAAGAAAGTATTTTGTTTAATATCTCTGTAATTTAGAAAACGTATAAAAATGAAATTCAAAAGATAGATGGAACAGACAATTAAAGTTTTTAATAGCGCTATGATGTCATGGGACTGGTTTCCATTAGAAGGGTTTATGCACAAAAGAAGAAAACATGTGTAAGATTATTGTTATAATAACATAGTTTTAATGACTGAAAATTTGATGGAATCATGAACCTGAAGTCATATCTAAAAAATTAATTGAAATTAATTATAGCCAATATTTGAAGATCATGCGTTGATCAACAAAGGCTACTAGAGCATGAATGAATTATAATGAAATACAGGACGAATTTAACATTTTAATATCTAATATTCTTACATTAATCATACAACATTTGACGCCAATATCACTATTGAAGCTACGATTAATACTTAGTGTTTCAAAAACATGTAAATTTTACATGATGTTTCTTAATAGAAGCTTTATTTCTTTCTAAGATGGTGCAAAAACTTCCTTTGTCTTTACTTTTATTAACAAAATAGTAGAAAAAAAAGGCAAATAATTTAACATTCTCTCATCTATCATACAAGGCATAATTATATTATGGACACGCATTCTGATTGGTGTTATGAAACGTCAATGTTCACTTTTAAAATTGCTATTAAATGAAGCTTTAATTCTATCAAAAGATGTTAAATAGGAAATGAAAACTTCTATTGCAAAAACAACATAAAAAGTCTTCCTGGAAAGCTCTAAAAATGTTTTTCTTTGTTTCTTTATAATAACTAAAGCACATAAAAACAGAGAGTAATGCTTTGAAATTTTGCAATTCCACGTTCATTTTATAATAGTATTATGTTTCCTTTTTGTCAAATATATATAAAAAATGCAAATGAAATCTTATACTGTTCAGGATACATGAAAAAAAATGGATAAAAAAAATTAATGAATCTAAATCCTGATATATGGTCTAAACTAAAAAAAAAAATTCAATCACATTAACATTTAAAAAAATGGCGGAAAAAATAATGGCTAACCCTCCTTGCTTCAAGATATTTTTCCTGATGATTTTTTTTCTCGAATTTTATGACCATCGTTATTACTTTTTCCTTTATTTTATACATACAGTTTACATTATATAGTAGTAAGTTTTTCTTTAATAGCCCAACACAGGGTTTTTTTGTTGCTTTAGAAGTTAGTTCTTGCAAATCTCTTTCGTAAAAACTTTACGGACCAATTTTTTTTATAGCGAAAGGTCAAGTAAGTCCCTTGAGGCTTTTATTATGTTCTTTATTATAAGAAAAAAATTCTGAGAAATCATTAGATATTTTTTCATGTCTATCCCAAATGTGTTATAAATAAGAAACTTAATGCAATTACTGGTTAGAAACAGGGATTCGGACGGTCTTTCATTTTTTTTTTGTGAGAGCTTTTTTATGTCGCCTGTTTGTAACAATAGGTTTTTTTAAATCCTGAAAGTTACTAATTTATTCAAAGAAAAACTTGAAGATTAAGACTAATTGGAATAGTCTAGAAATTTTATTCTGAGAAATAATTATAAAATCTAGACTATACATTTTAAATAATTAATTACAGGAGGAAAAGTAATTTCGCTTTACAGGTTATGTTGCTGAAATTTATAACTGATATATGTTCATCGATGATGAATTTCAATAAAATGCCATTGTAGTTTTTAAAGGGCAGAATTCGTATTTAATCGTACGAAAAAGAAAAAAAAATTAATGCCATAGCATTTGTAAGAGGTTTTGAGCAGATGATTTTTTTTCTGGTACAGCAACTGTGTTAGCTTTTGAGCAGATGTAAAAAATTCCACTTGCTTTGCATTTGTACCATTCGGAATGGAAAAGATTAATATTGCTGCATCCATTGATTTGTAGTTTCACAGCTAGTAGAATTCAAAATGATAAAACTGAGCATTGATTGATTTGTTTAAATAATATGTCGTTAGCGTGTAAATACTGAATTGGCTACAAAATAAATTCCAGTTTAAAGCATTGTTGATATCTCCTTACTTTTTATTGTAAATTGTTTCATTGCTTATCTAGCCATTGGCAATTAACTTAAGAATGAGACTCAACCAGTATTTGATATCTTTCTTATTTCTTGGTTCTATGTGCCCCTTATTAACCCCTTAGTTAACATTCCATACATGGCTAATCTTAGAACAAAATAATGGATAATTGAATGGAGATTTGTTTTTGATTTTGAAGTTCTGAATATTGGAAATTATGTAACCGATATAAAAACATCAACAATTAAGAGCATTCAAATTAACTTCCTTAACACAACGATTCGATTTTATTAGAGTGTATTAATAAATATCCAATTCAAATAACATAACAACTTGAAATATCTCACAGATAATTATTCTTTTACTGAATGCAATATGTATTGGATCTGCAGATCCCATGACTTTTAACAGTTTGAAAAAAATGTGACAGGTGAAGGTCCTCTTAACTTCGCAAAACACAAGCATTTTTTCTCAAAAAGTTCGTTGGTGATTTTGCAGCTAAATCTGCCTTCTTATTTTTCGACATGATTGGGAACCCCAAAAAATACCATATTAAAACTAGCATGTTGTCATAAACGTTACGTGAATAGGATCCGGAAAGCAATTCTATGCATCCGGCTGTGATAATTAGAAAATGTTTTCAATAGAAAGATGGAACCTATAACTTTCTTTATTCAGTTTGTGATCCTTAGTTATGTCCTACCTATAACCCAACAAGGTCATCGATGGATTCAAAAAGGATTATGACTTTGAATTTAAATTCTTACATTTGAAATTTAAAATAACCAGCATCGTCTGCCGACGCAGTTTAAACTCTTGGTTCATTCACCTCGCATTTTTACTGCAACTTAGCGAAAAGTTTACAGTAAGTTCACGTCCGAGACTTTCTGTTCAGAGTGACTCTATTCTCAGAATAAGCCTCTAAACATTATCCCTCCACATTTTCGCAACGTACAAAGATTGATCGCATCTTATTTCCAGTCTCGCTAGCGGAAAGGAAAAAAAAATACCCAACTCGCTTTTTCGCATTTTCTTCAGTGCATATTTTAGCACGGGATTCATTTTCCAGAGATGCATTATTTTTCCACGCACATTACTCATCCGGTTAACTTAATCTAATTGTACCAGCAAGAACCGGTGCCATTCATATGTTTAGGAAATTCATTCCATACTACACGCCACTGCTCGAGGCTGGATTTTAAGAACTAATAGCTCACTTGACGTCCTGACTACTTTCTGGAATGAGTTTTCCAGTTTCTTGAAGTAAATTCCCCGAAGAAAAAGTCGAAGGGGCTTAATCTTAAACTAAAAATACTAGGCGGCTCCTCCTGTTTTAGACAAGTAGTTTATCATCATTTTCTGTGTATATATCTCCTGGAGATAGTAACGTCGCTTGATATGTATTGTTTTCATACTCGAACAGTTTCCATCATTTCCTGAAGACCTAAACGCAATTCACTTTGAAGAATATTAAAGAATTTTATCTTCAGTTGACTGTGATCTTAAGACCTTTATTTCAGAATGTGTTTTCGCTTTCTTTTTTGTTCTCTTCGTGTCAGCTTTTTGTTTTTTATTAATAGAAAAATGAAGTACAGCTTCAGTTAATGTAATGGCATATTATCGGTTATATTGTCTGTCTTGATATAATGGTTCGTAGATCGCTTTTATTGTGTTATAGTCGCTAGAAAATATTCTGAAAGCATCTTGTTTATCATCTTTCCTCTTTACAGACTCAAATTCTGCTATTTTATTTTAATTGAAATGGTAATTTATTTACTAAAATGACTTGACGTCTTTATCGGCACAACTCGATTTTTAAAAATTTCTTAAAGAATCTTTGGATAATTTAATACAAATCTGGGGCAAATTGCCCTAATGAATCCCAGATGCTTGCAAATAAGGTACTTAATCATTATTTTCGTGTATAAAGTTCGTGGGAGGTATATTCAGTATTGCTTTCATACTCGAAAAATTCCCATTGCTTAAAAGTTTAAAAGCAATTCACTTTGAAGAATATTAAAGAATGCTATCTTCAGTTGGCTGTGATCTTAAGGCCTTTATTTCAGAATGTGTTTTTGCTTTCTTGTTCTTTCTCCTTGTGCCAGCTTTTTTTTATTTATAAAAAAATGAAATACAACTTCAGTTAATATAATGGATACAATCGGTTATATTGTTTGACTTGACATAATGGTCAATTATAGTGCATTGTAGTCTCTAGAAAAGATCAGAAGTTATTTATATATAATCTTTGCTATTTACTTACTGAAATGATAGTTTATTTTATTACAAATAAAATGATAGCTTATTTGCTAAAAAGACCTGCTGTCTTTATCGGCCGGGTCCGATTTTTTTTAAATTCTCGAGGAATGTTCAGATATTTTAATGCAAATGTGGGACAAATTGTCTCAATTAATCCCAAAGGCTTGTAAATAAGTTATTTAATTATCAGTGCTCTGAGTATAATTCGTGAGAGTTGGTTAAACATTTCTTTTATAACCGATCAGTTTCCATCTTTTTTTTTTGTGAAAATTTTAACACAAGTCACTATGAACAGTGTTGAAAAAAATCTTCGGTTGGTTGCAATTTCCAGACTTTCGTTTCAAAATGTACTCTTGTTTTTTTTTTCTCTCTTTTTCTCTCCAATCTATATCTATCCCATTAATAAGGAAACAAAAAAAATCGCTTAATGTGTAAACATACATTTATGTTGTCGGATATCATAATTTTCTGAAAGATATTCATCAAAATATCTTCACTCCATTGGCACAACTGATTATGTATTAATTTAACTAGCAAGTGGATTAAGTGATCAAGTATAGGTCACCTAGGACATCCAGATTTTGGACGTTTTGTCCCTATTAAAAAAACTCTTCTGGGTAAGCTGGAAGGAAAAAGTAGATTCCTTTTCATCTAATTTAATTGTTCATGAATCTAATTTCAGGCAAAATTAGTAACTGAAAGTCACTTTTCAGTCCCTAACTTCTAAGGTATTTCAGTTATCTAAAAATTTCAAATTCAAAAGTTGTTCGTCTTAATGAGGCTTTAATTTGACTGTGATTTATTTTTTCTATCTTCAATATTAAGGAAGCTATAGCGAAATGAAAATGTAAACGCCCCAACCATTTCCACCTCCTTTGAGCTAAATGGCCCATTTACGAATTCGTCCGAGATTTCTACATTTATTAAAATATATTACAAGCCATTTAAAATCCAAACGAAATTACTGCAGTTATCTTGTTCACAAGACAGATACGTACATAGATATACAAGATGGGGAAAACGTTATATGCATTATATATATAATATAAACTTTTGGGCATTATATGTATAATATAAACTAATTCTAGGGACCACGATCTGTGAAGATCTGCAGAATTTTTCCTAATGTCATGTCATGAGAATCATTGCAATAGCTAGTCTTCCTATAGGAATCTACCTAAAAAAGAATCCTGGATATATCTCGAATTTGATAAAATGACTTACTTGCTGAGGATTATCATTGATGCCTTGAACCCCACACTGGTTCAAATCTTTTCATTAGATGCCTGAATACCCCACTTTGGATTTCACCAGTCGTCCCGGATTAACTGAAATAGCATGGGATGAAAAAGTCTCTGGGATTTATTTCGTATTGGAATGAAATAATGTACATTTTCCTGCTTGTTTTATGTCGTTTAATGGTTTCTATTAAACAGAATTAAAACACGAAAAAAAAAATACTATGGACTTGACACGATTTGACTGACTACGATCTGGGAGCGAAAAAAATATATCATGCTCAGGGCGTCACTTGTCCTCTCTATGGCACTATTAGCATGGTCAGTATTTAAGAATCAACAAGAAGAAATAAATAGCAATCCTTACAAACAAAATGTTTATTTATCTTGCTTCATCTTCTCCCTGTTTTTAAAATAACTATTGTCTAATAACTATTATTTCAAATTAGAATTTTATTTATTTGTTAGTTTACTTTTAGAATTTTGTCTCATACTTTTAATTTCTTCATCCACTTTCTGATGGGGCAGGAACTGGGTGCGCGTTTGGCTGTTCGGCGTCTGAATTCAATTCAGAAAATCTCATCAAAATTCAATTCCAATTCGATATGTTATTATTAAGTTGTCTCAATTATTTGTCGGAGTTTTTTTAGATGAATAATTTATCCTAGTAAAAATTATACTACCACTCAATAGAAAATAACAAATCAACAGAAACCTTATCCCAGTTTGTTGTATAGAGACTCGAGATATCAGGTGATACTTTTGTAATTACCTTGACGTTACTAATAAATTATTTTAGCTTGATTTTATTCACATCTTTAAAGAATAAGTTTTGGCAAAATTAAATCAGTTATATTCATGCTGGTAAATCAAGTTTACATTAAATATTTTATAATTAACTATCATAACGTCATTTTAAGCTTTCATTGACTTTAATTTATTCAAGTATTTAAAGTTAGAATAAAATAATGACATTGAAAGACACCACCCATCACATTTTAATAATTTTACAGAGTTTGACTTTACTTGTAAATCAACATTCTCTTTTCATTTATATGTAAAATTCGTCAACATTGACTTTGAATAAATATTACTTTTAATTTCATTTTTTCATATCAAAATAAAATCGGAAACCTGCTTGCTAATAACTCAAACTTACATTAAATGTTTTATAAAGACCTATCATAATGTTCAACTTCAGTTTTATTGACTTTTATTTATTCAAGAATTTAACTTGCCGGCGTCTTAGCATAGGGGTAGCGCATCTTTCCCGTGATCTGGAAGTCCTGGGTTCGAATCCAGGTTCGAGCATGATTGTTCTTTATCTGTACTATCTGTGAGATGTGTGAATGTGCCCCCCCCTACAAAAAAGGATTGTGCAAGCGAATGTGATGCGTGAGTAGCTAAAAAGTAATCTTGGCCTTATTTGGCGCTACTAAAAATAAGAGACTCTCCCTTGGTTTAAAATCGCTGACTTCGTCAACGAGCTTGTCTATGGCAAGTGCCATTAGAAACAACAACAACTGTATTTAGAATGAAATTAACATTAAAGAGCATCACTAATCACATTGTATTAATTTATCAAAGTTTGACGACATTAATTGTAATTCATCTTTCTCTCTTGTTGACTTTGAATCAAAAACTGCTATTAGACCCTTTAAATCCGAAATCTCAAATTACACCGGCATGACAAATACTCCAATCTTGAATAAGAATGAAATGTGCTTTCAAACACTATCGGCAAATTCATTGCGATATTTTATCCGAGATCGACAGCATAAATTAATAAATCCTGAGTGATCATCAAAAACCACAGCATGGTGATTAAACATGGGTTCATCACAGCATTAACTTTTTTCACACACAAAAATCAGATTTTACACGCGCATGACTAATAGCTCAACCTTGGCTGAAAATCATCGCGTCCGAGGATGAATGTTGTTTGTATTTCATTAGCAGCAGTGAGCAGCTTTCTTCTTTCTCTATCCTGCAATTCATCAGAGGAAGAAATACTCGATGGCGAGCAAAAGTTGTTTCTGACTACACTGCACTAACTCTTCGATGAATTACGCCCTACGCTTAATCTTCCGGCTTGGACAGCTTGACAAAGCATTAGTTCTGTATACACGGTTAAGGAGTTTTGTTTGTTAGAAGGAGGGGGCGCTTTTCCCGAAGAAAATTTCGGGATCTTTCAGGCCTTAGAAGGATACAAAAAAATAATAATAAGAGATAATCTATGAACATGATTTATCAGCTTGCAAGTTTAGTTATAACCAGAAAGTTAGAGGAAGGCAGAGTTCTGGTTATTAATTTAACAGTGAGTTTCTCATAGATAAAACTAGAGTAAACGTTTGTTGGATAGTGTTTTAGCGTAATTGGTGAAGAAGTTATTTTTTGTTGGGATGAGTGCTTTTGTAGAAATTACATTTTTTTCCTCTACGAAGTTTTTTTGAACATGAACAATTTATATTCATGAATCATTCCGATCACTTTCTGGCATGCTAAATCTCTAAAATTCTGCTCATATACAGATTGCTGATAACAATTCTTGAATGAAATAATTTTTTCAAGAGATATATTTAAGTATTATTTAAAAAAAATAATAAGATATATTTTTTTTAGAAAATAGACATATTAAAAATAATAAGAGATAATATATGAACATGATTTGTCAGCTTGCAAATTTAAAGAGAAGAAAAGAAAGTTAGAGGAGGGCAAAGTTTTGGCTTTTAATTTAACAGTGAGTTTCTCATTGATTAAAGTCGAGTAAACGTTGGTGGATAGTGTTTTAGCGTAATTGGCGAAAAAGTTATTTTTGTTGAGATGAGTGCTTTTGTATAAATCCCTTTTATCTACATTTTTTTGAAGATACGCATGAATCATTCCGATCACTTTCTGGCTTACTAAATCTCTAAAATTCTGCTCATATACAGAATGCTGATGAGAATGCTCTAATGAAATAATTTTTTCAATTAAACACATTTAAGTATTATTTAAAAATAATAAGATATATATATTAAAAAATTAAAAATTAAAATACATAACATATCATTAAAAAGAGACATATTAAAAAATAATAAGAGATAATCTATGAACATGATTTATGTTCATAGATCTAAGATCATGATTTATGTTCATAGATCTAAGATCATGATTTATGTTCATAGATCTAAGATCATGATTTATCTTTCTATTTTTAAGACTCAGTGGTAATAGTTTCCTCAAATAGAAGGGTCGTAGTGACCTGGTGGTAAGATCTTGGCTTCGGAAACAGAGGGTTTCAGGTTCGAGACCACCTCCACAGAAGAATCGATGTGTAAGTGTGTCTGGTGCACATTAAATCTGTCGGCTTCGAACATCTTCTAGCTGATGTAGTGCAAAAGTTTGGATAGCGGGTACCAGCTCAGGTGTCGTCCTCGTCATCTGATCGCGGTTCAAAATCACGAATTCCGTCCCAAAATAAGATTGCTTTAAAACTGGATGTGAATTTACATAGCAGTGTTTGATCATTGAATTGAATGAATTAAAATATATTTAATTACTTATTTATGATTTATTATATTTCATTGTATTATTATATATTTAACAGGTTACGTCTTATTCCATTTAACAGGCCTCATAAAATAATAATTCTTAATATTATATTTGTTTGAAGTTTATAATATACCATAATAATAAATTTTTTAACTTTAAAGAAGTACATCTTTAAGTCATAATTGTGATTTATTTATTAATTAAATTACATTTTTCAGATATTTCTATTAAAAGATGAATAAAACCATGTATTTTTTTAAAAGTTATTAAAACTAAATAAAACATTAACGTGTTGATTAAGCAAAAAAAGCTGAAATTTGAAATTAAATTTATTATTTATTAAATGTGGATTCTTTTAATGTGCACTGCTCTGGGTCTCCAATCAGACACAGCTGATGCTGTAAAGAGAGAGAGAAAGAAGGGGGAGGGGTCCTTACCTCAATCTTAGAAACAGCATGATAAAGTTTATAAAGCTTTGGGTCGTTTACCTCGTTATTCTTTTATCTTATGTACATGAATAGAAAGGTCGTGACATTTCAACATTCGTAACAATATTCAATTTATCAACTATTCGAAACGAATACTAATACAAAATCTTTCTTAAGTGGGCGTATGATGAACGACATATCACAGAAATCTGACGTGGGGTGACCATGTTGATACAAACTATTAAGTCATATAACCAGCCCGAATAATTTAACTACTACTTACCAAGAGGATGATTTATCTGATATTTTAACTGGCGAGAGATTAAATTTCAATTCGAAATGTCTGGCTGACATTTTTTAATCTTTAAGGATTGTGAACGATCTGTGTTTGTAAAAGACGAAATGAATGTTTATATCTCAAGTTCCCGTTAAGTCTATGTGAAGGTCATTAACACAAGGATGACGAAAACTGACATTAAATGTTTTCCTTTATTTTTAAAGCGATTTAACACCAAACTTACTACACTTAACAAATACTTATGGGATCAGTTGTGTGACAAAAACATTATCTTTACTGATTGAACATAACCAGCTGAAATGGTTCCCTCGAATCTTTCTCGTAAATTCTCTAATACATTTGTGTTTTATTAAAGATATGCTATTGGAGAACAATAGTTACAAAGGTGATTAGTAGAGTGCTATTTTTGGTGATAAATCGTTGGGATGCGATTAATATACAAATACCAGAAAACTGTGTGTGTATTTTGGACACTTTTTTTCGATAGATTAAAATCAAGTTTAGTTTAGTTATATTAATGTGCCGTTGTAAAGCAACACTATGTATGCTATTTTGGGACGGACCTCGCGATTTCGAACCGCGGGCAGATGACGAGGACTACACCTGAGTTGGCACTCCCCTCTCCACACTGCACCATACCAACGGGAGGAAGTTTGGCCCTGACGGATTTAACGTGCAACAGACCCTCTTACATGACGGTTCTTCCGTGGAATCAGGTCTCGAACTCGAAACCCTACGGCTCACGAGCCGAGACATTACCACCAGGCCATTGCGGCCCTTGATTAAAATCCAGATCTGAACACAGAAATGCAATTGTATACACAAAATCGCATGTCAAGTCCTACATATTTAGGTCATTAAGCTTTTGAGTTATTCCGTGAAAATATATGCTAAATTCCAGACCAAGAGACAGTCAACCTCTTAACAAATTTGATTCCAAATTTGACAGATGTTTACGTTAGATATTAAATCTGTGTACCAAATTTTATTCATCTATTTCTTTTCGTTTGGCAATCATTGTGTTAACTTGCATTCGAGTTCGACTTCCTCAGATTTGATGAAGTTCAAAATTTGGTGAAAATCTACAAATTTGCAGTAGAAATCATGTATCAAATCTCACGAATCTATTTCAGCCAGGGTTTTTGTGTTAATGTGTGAACATACAGACGGATATGATTGCAAAAATGGAAATTTTGGACTTGTAAAACAAAGTCCGAATCTTGTTGAAACAAAGATTCGTCAAAATCTCGAGACGAGATTTTTGACGGTTAAAAGACTTTTTCATTAATATAATTCGAATAAGAGAAAGTAAAAATTCTTGCCCTCTTTAATGATCAACTGTCCTTCAACCGTTTTAATAGCAGTTATTTAGAATCATCAATAAATTTTTATGATATACATTGAATAGGTGTGATAAAATCTGTGTTGTGTTGTTGTGACTTGTGGCACTTTACAAGCCTGCTGTCAGCGATTTAAGCCGAATGAGCATCTCTTGTTTTTTCAGTAGCGCTAACTGGGGCCAAGAATACGACTTAGCTACTTCATGGATCACATTCGCTTGCACAACCCCTTTTTACAGGGGGGGGGCACACTCACACTCCACAGATAGAACACAGGGTAGAAAACAACCATGCCCGAACCCGGGAAGCCCAGATCACGGGGAAGACGCGCTACCCCTATGCCAGGACGCCGACAAATGAAGGAATTATTTTAAATTATCCTTGCATAATAAACAAAAAGCGTTCCAATTGGTTAGCTATGCACTGAAAGAGACCAAAATAATTGCCATTGGCGAAATCATTCAGCTGTTGCGGCTAGAAACTATGCTAAAGTTTTAATTTGCAATATTTCTCAAAAATGGAGATGTATCGCTAGTAAGTACCCGGCTAATCTAACTTTCGCTTATGTTTTTATTGATCTTGTAAACTACACAAAGTAATTTTTCTATTTTAGCTTCAAGAATGGAAAATAATCATGCGATGAAATAATTATTGAAACAATGAAATGGTTTGAATTTTAGTCCAGCAATAAAATTATTAAAAAGACATTTTTTTTTTAAATTTTTAAATGCGTTAAAAGATTAAAATCAGTTTTGTTCAATAATATTTTCAAAAGTTATAGATAGGAAACACCAAAACATAGCTAATTTTTAATTAAAATTACAATATTATATATATATATATATATATATATATATATATGAACTGCACATTCCTTCCCTTTAAAGTAAAATTGTACTAAAGTTGGTATCACTAGCTCAAATGGTCATATATATATATATATATATATTCCTTTATATTCAGTTAAGATTACGTTGTCATTTCTAAATCAATTAATAAATTCTAAAAATTATGTCAAAGCAGTGCAAAATACTAGATATTTCCATTAGATACGGAACAAAAATTCTGAAGAAAATCTTTAAAATTAAATATTTTTATAGTGTAAATTTATAAATTTTAAAATTAAATCTTATTGTATAAAAGTCGATTCTACAATTAAACAGAATATTATTTCCACTACATATCAGTGGATTTGCAAATTAATATTGCGATTAGAATTAATGAATAATATTAATATCATTGAAAATCTATTAATTTTAATTTTAAAGTATTTAAAAAATTATATATCTGCATAATATCTCTGATGTAAACGAGAAAAAAAATTGATTAATAATTTATAATTAATTAAAAATCTAAGGAAACGTTTGAAAACACCGTTTCTTTGTAAGATCTTATTATCCAAGAAAAAATTGAGCACTCTAATCCAATTGATTCTTCTGTGGCATGTTTTGAATAATCTTTGCATCATATAATTTTCAGAATGAATATATGAACACATTATCAGTTCGTCAAGTGATTCGTAGTGTTTCTTAAATGCTAATATAAAAATATTATCATTGAATTTCATTGCTTTATAGTATATAATACAAGAGAAAAAATTATTATTGAATTTCATTGTTTTATAGTATATAATACAAGAGAAAAAATTATCATTGAATTTCATTGTTTTATAGTATATAATACAAGAGAAAAAATCATCATTGAATTTCATTTGCTTTATAGTATATAATATATACAAGATAAAGTATTCCAAAGTAATGAATCTCCACGTTTCAGATCTTCCCGAGTTCGAAAAACACATTTTTGGAACTATATCTGTCTATAAACTCAATAACTTAAAAATTCTTTGAGCTAGCTAAAGATTTGTTTTTTTAAATGAAATATTTAAACCAAATAAACTTTACACCAAATTTTTAACAAAATCCATTCAGAGGAAGTTATCTTTCCAGCTGTTCGAGGACAATTTAATACAATGTTTAAAAATATTAATAAATAAATAAAAAAACAACATTTGGTATACAAGTTCAACATGTGAAATGTAAATGAAAAAAATTTTTTAATCATATCTCTCAAAGGCTTGATCATCTATCGGGCTGTATTTATGCATGAATGTAAACGCAAACGGTCCTAAACGCAAAGCTTAAATCATTGAAATTCGGTATCAGATATTGTAACCAATTCCCATCTATTTAGATAAATCTAAGTGTTATAGGCACCGTGGACACAGAATGGTGTCATGTGACGTGCCTACAATTGTAGTTCCGCAGCAAATTTTGGTTTCAATTGGTTGGAAATAAAGGCGTCCAAAATACATATTCGCGCGATAGATTCGGTAAAAATGCTAGATTGCAAACAATGGCAAATATTTCGTAATAATTATTTACCATTACCATGCAAAACATTCGCGATATAGACACACCCATGAGCCAAATCCGTCTGAGAGTTGAATGTCTGTTTGGTTTGTACTTTCAAAAGCATATAAGCGTGATCATTCGAAATCGCAAAAAAATATGTCAAATTTGTTATAATAAATATGTCAAATTTGGTATATGATTTCCTGACTGCAAATGTATTTGTTTCAAAATATATGTCAAATTTGGTATATGATTTCCTGACTGCAAATGTATTTGTTTCAAAATATATGTCAAATTTGGTATATGATTTCCTGACTGCAAATGTATTTGTTTCAAAATATATGTCAAATTTGGTATATGATTTCCTGACTGCAAATGTATTTGTTTCAAAATATATGTCAAATTTGGTATATGATTTCCTGACTGCAAATGTATTTGTTTCAAAATTTGGTTTTCAATAGATTGGAAAAAACGTGTGTAAAACACGATTCACCTTTATTGGATAGCATACGAAAAAGTTTTGGCAGACCATTATCACTTGTTGAATCTCAAAAACGCTGTTTCTATAATAATTGGAATAGAGAAGACATTCAGTTCAAATTCTTATCATGGCATTGGTCAAATCTATTCAGCGTTTTGTCCTATAAGGCAGCAGACAATATGCTTAGAAAAATACTGCAGCAGAGTTGATCTTCGTTTTTCTGACTTGGACATAAAATTATTAGATGTCTCTAATGGATAGCTTTAGATAAAACGTCAAATTCAAGTTAATTTGTAACAACCGAATGTTTGCTAGAAATTTCATTGTACTTATGATGATATATTATTGGTGTAAATATGACGTAAAAATGCTATCTTACTTATTTAAAATACATAAAAATATGAAGTGTTTATGGTGTTGAACCAATTCTATATAACATGTAATTTTTGTACAGCGTTTGAGAATGATTGAATTTCACTTTACAAGTTTGAGAATCAATAAACGATATGACACAGGGGTACATGAATTTAGGGGGTCAAATCACACGTATAAAATATATGATAAAACAATATAATAAATTGGAATGAAAATAAAAATGTCTAATTGAAATTTTTTGCATAAATTTAATTTTGAAACATTTATTAAAACTAAAGAAAATATTATATAGAAATCAAAGACATATGTACAAACGATTTTCAATTGATATGTTCCACAAGTTGTTGAAGAAGAATGTTAAAAATTCAGTTTTTAATTCATTAAAATTTTTAAAAAATAGCTTTTTTTAGTAAGCCTTTAATATTAAAGAAGATAACTAAAAACCAAATTTAGTAACTCTAAATTTTATATTCTGCTAGAATTTCATTTTTTTTTTGCTAAGCAATTTATAGAAAGTATGCTAGCTTAACCCTTTCTAGGGCCGTGGGAAGTATGCTTCCCACCAAATTTATCAATCTTTGTATGAAATTATGTAGGTTGGCATCAGTTCTGACACATTTTTTTAGAAAGACAGAAACTTAGATGCTTCAGTTCTTTATCTCACACAAAATGATGCGTCTGGATTTGTTACTTAATTATTAATGAACCAAATTAATTAATTAATCAAATTAAATTTATCTAATAAGCTAAATGATTCCCTTTTCTTATTCTAATTTCAAGCCTAAAATATTTTAACATAATATGACTAGAAAAAAATGGCCCTTTAAAGGGTTAAGACTTTATCATAAATTAAAAATATATTACAAATGCAATTAAAATTTTAATTCCTTTAGAAAAATCCTTTCATTTCTATGAGCCTTTGTAAGCATTTATTACTTACTGTAATATCACCGTTTTATATCTGTCATTACATAAAAAAGTAATTTCTTGTTTTAATTTCGTAACACGTATACATTTCTTTGTTTTCTTAAGAGTATATTCCAAAAGAAGTGATGAATAACGTCCAAAAACTAGAACGATTTTACACTTTGTGCAACCGACTCGAAAAATGTGTACAAAGATCGAATATTAATATTATATAGGCTAGACTATTTTACCGTCCATGCATAACATGGAAATAGAGCTTAGCGTCGTGTCATTGATGGATAAGGGTTAAAAGATATCAGAAGCGTGAAAACTATTGTGTTAATAATTCAAGGAATCATAGTACTATATTGAGACATATAAAGTTTTGTAACGATTTCTGAAAAGGGGAAAAAAAAACGTTATAGTTTTACTTTTTTTGTATATTATAGAAAGAAAAAGTACTGGAATTATTCTATCAAAAAAATTCTAACGAGGGTTAATGACGCATTTCCAAGTTTTTCATTTCTCTGAATGTTAAAGAAATACATTCGTAGAATTTTGTCTGTCTGTCTGTGAACACAATTGCTCAAATATTTCCTATTTGATAAAATAGATTGTAGATTTCTGTAGAATTTTGGGAAATATCCATAATGGAAACCTGTCTGTCTGTCCGCTCAAGTGCTTTAGTTTAGTTAGTTATATTAACATCCCATTTTAAAGCAATATTAGGGCTATTTTTGAACGGAATTCGTAATTTTGAACAGCTGTCAGATGACGAGGACGGCACCACCCTCTCCAAATTTCTACATCACACCAGCTGGAGAACGTTTGGAACCGAAGAATTTAATGTGCACCAGACCATCTTACACGAGGTTTCTTCGATGAACTCGGGTTTCGAACCTGAAATCCTCCGGTTTCGAAGCCGGGATCTTACCACCTGAAAACCGCGGCCCTTTGAAAATACGTAACTCGAAAAATAGTACAAGCTAGTACGATGAGAATTGGCGTTTGGTTTTATTATTAAAATTGTAGATGTGTACTTATATTTAAGCGCAATTTATTATAAATAAATATTTAAAATATTACATAACAGTGAATTTCTTCCCCCCCCTCATTATGACGGTTTTTTTTTGGCTTGTATTCTTTGCATATATTGGGTGACAGGAAAATTGCTATGCACGAAATGACAATGCTGATAAAGATAAACGAATCAATTGTGAAATGTTATTATGCTGTTTCCACTTGTTTCAAATCTTCTTTAAATTTCCTTTCATGTATCATATATTAAAAGAAAATCTGAGTTATTATTTATTATCTTTGCCCTTTTAAGGAGATCATCACTTTTCAGCTGAATATTCATCCCTTGTATTTTTCGTACATCTACAAAAGTACAGCGCTCAGAGGCGGAATTTTGACTATATCGTGTAGGAAACTGCCTACGGTCATTGGAAAAAGGAGACCGTAGGCAGGGCGATTCAAAAATATTAGCATAATTGCCAACAAGAAAAATTTATAAAAAAATATATAATCCGATACCTCCCTTTGCTGTATAGCTGTTTCCTATTTTCTTCTGTGCGTTTCTTCGGGTGATAACTTCATACGACCATGCCCTTTATTGGCCAGACTAGAGAATCCGGTGCATGGCGGGCATTCGCTCCACCTTCTAACTTTTTGTTGGCGATAAGTCACAAAATATTGCAACCTTCTTTATCATTTTCTAATAACCTTAATAGCGAAAAATTTATGCCACAAAAGCGATAAATCGCCTATTTTCTGCCCTTGCATTTTGTGACTTCAAAAACCTCAAACCAAAACAACATCATGTTCTCACATAATAAAAATACAAATACTATGAATTATAAAATATTAGGACTATAATGTGTGGTTATATTGGCTTATTAAAATCTTAAATGAATTAGTGATGATGATGATGTCGCGCCTGCGTTACAACGGAAAGGGGGGGGGGGGTGTAGTAGCTTCTGAGGGTTAAGACCCCTGAATACTCGAGGGCAGAAGTCTGACTTCTAGCTAATATGAAGATGACACTCACACACTTGCTTGCACAACCCCTTTTCACAGGGAGGTTCTTTCCCACACACCTCAGATAGAACACAGGGGAAGAACAATCATACCCGAACCAGGACTCGAACCCGGGATGCCCAGATCACGGGGAAGTCGCGCTACCCCTAGGCCAGGACGCCGGCACAAATGAATTAGTTATTACGATATGCGGAAATATTAATTATTCATTTAGTTGTATGCATTTTATTAACAGCTCTTATGATATAATAATTTTTAATGTTATATTTGTTTAAAGTTTATTGTTTTTTGGCACAATCAATGATTTCCTTACTAATAAAATCATTTAACTATTAATTAAGATTTATTTTCATGTATTTTATTAGTATAATTTTCTTTCATTATAAGCATATTAAAAACGAATGATTATACACATATTTTTAAAAAGCTTAAAAAAAAAGAAAAACAATCGCTGTCATGTTGATTTAATTAAAATATATATTGAAATGGGAAATTAAATTGGTCATTTAGTTAACAAAGGAACACAATACGCAGCTCAAAGCAACGAAACATCTAAATTCGACATAGATTGTTGCCATGGCAACCCAGTCGGAAGATAATATTTCCTTAAATTTTCGAACCAAAGTAACCATTGCGCTGTAGAAATTATAAAGTATCTTTCCCTTATGGTTGAACTTCTTTCAAAATACATTGTTTATTATAACTCAATAAAAGCTTTTTAACTATACTTACCCGAATCAGCGAATAATCATATTTTCGTGATAGTTAACCCAGACCAATTTATTTCACTCTGTGATCGCCCTCTACGGGATTTCACTCAGTTGAAAGTTTTCCCATAGAAGCCCATTAGGAGTCTAGTTGCAGATGACGGTCCTCTATTACATGCAGTTGAGTGAACTCTTTGTATTAATATGTGACTAGAATAAAGTTAGATTTTGAAACAAAAGTAGTTTACTGCAATATATTTACATTCATTCCTATTACAGATTATTGTGCAAAGATATAAACGAAAAAGATCCTGTGAAAGAATTAAAATATTCTTAGAATTTGTCAATACCAGGAACTTATAAGCAGCAAAACATCTAAAAGCATTTTGTCTTTTATTCAGTTAGTTAGTTAGTTATATTAACGTCCCGTTTTAAGCAGCACTAGGGTTATTTTGGGACGGACCTCGTCATTTTGAACCGCGGTCAGATGCCGAGGACGACACATGAGCTGGCAGCCCCCTCTCAACACCACGCCACACCAGCGGGAGGACGTTTGGCCTTGACGGATTTAACATGCAACAGACCCCTTTATACGATGGTTCTTTGGTGGAATCGGGTCTCGAACCTGAAACCCTACGGATCAAGAGCCAAGACCTTACCACCAGGCCACCGAGGCATTGTCTTTTATTCAGTTTCGATGAATAGTACAGCAAGTGTTTAGTGTAGTTATATTAACGATCCGTTTTAAAGCAACAATAGGGCTATTTTAAGGACGGATCTCGTCATTTTGAACCGCAGTCAGATGATGAGGACGACACCTGAGCTGGCATCCCCTCTCCAAACTTCCATACTATACCAGTGGGAGGTCGTTTGGCCCCGACTGATTTAACGTGCACCAGAGCCGCTTATGCGATGGTTCTTCTGTGGAATCGGGTCTCGAACCTGAAACCGTCCGGTACCGAACCGGGACTTTACCACTAGGACAATGTGGCTCAGTAGAGCCAAAGGAATCTGCATTTCATGCCTCTTTACTCTGACCAGCGAGATGGATCTAAAATTTTCAGGTTCAAACCGCACATCATTTATCTAGCAAGTGATTTTCTGCGCTATAGTTTTCTCTTAAGGTCCGTTATAGACAGTTGAGCTAACCAACCACAATCAGTCAAACAGATCCAGTAGACAGTCAAACTATCGATAGATTTCGATCAAGCATAAGTGGAAAAGATAGTTGCAAATGAGAACAACGGGGATGCTCCCCCCCCCCAAATCTTCTCGCACACTATCTGATAAAGGAGTTATCACAGAGAACGTCTTGCATGGCATTGGCGTACAACAGTTACGAAATATTGACCATTGGCGTGAATTTAACATTTTTACTTAATCTATCGTGTGATCCGTGGCGAGTTAATTGGCGATTCATTTCCTGACATGTGGTTACAAGTATCCAAATTGCGTTTTAGATGCGGTTTCCCCCCCCCCCAGAAGATTGAAGCAAAAATTTGACACAGAAATATAATTGTAATCTCAAAATCATTAATAAAATTTGATATGTTTAAATCCTTGCATTTCGAATTATCACGTTTACATGTTTCTGAAAGTACAGACCGACAGACAGTCAATACCTTATCGGATTTGGCTCAAAATTGGATTGGTATCTACACTGTAATGGTAAATTTGTTTACCGAATTTTATCTATTTAACTCACTTTGTTTTATAGTTGTGTTAATTTATGATCAAGTAGATAAGGTTTTCTTTGAACGGATTGAACAGATAGATTTTCTTTGAACAGAATTTGCTCAAAATTTGATGGAAATCTACAAATACATTAAATCTACATCATCAAATCATCGCAAAGACCATACATCAGATTTCATCCATCTTGCTAAAAGTCTTCTGAGTTATCTTTGTCACAGACAAATAGACATTTTCCAAAAATGCAATTTGCAAAATCAGGGTGGTCTAAAACATAAAGATTCATCAAAATCTCGAATTCATATTTTTCGATGATGACAGTATTATTTTATCCAACATTCGTAATCTTTGCAATGATGGAGTACTTTCTTTGTAATAGTAAAGTCACGCGGTTGCAGTCAAGTTCAATTTTTCGCCGTTTTCACTTATTCTAACATTCACAAATTCGCACTCTGGTCATTATTTGTCAAATCTTATTTAGGGAAATACTTCCAAAAAAAAAATAAAGAAAGAGAATTGGATAATCTTTTTCCTTCCTAATAATGCTAATTTTAAGGGCAATAAAAAAATGTGAACAAATAATGTAACTTTTCTTTACAAATTTAATAGTTTCTACTGAAAAAGCTCGATTGGTACTTTTCCGTTAGCCGGGCGCAAGCGAAAAATCGCCAAATAATGTAGAATTCCGCCAAATTTCTTACGCCAAATTCACGTTTGGTTTACAATTGGTGACATTTGCGCCCAGCTAACGGAAAAGTACCTCGATTTTAATTTGTTTGTGAGCATCTAAATAAAATTTACACATAATGTTGCATTGAATACCGATAAACGATCAACACTTCAGCCACCGATTAAAAATAGTTTTAACACTTTGCTGCAAATGACGGCTATAGCCCTCCGCTTTTGGCAATACGTAGGCAAATGACGGTTACAACAATCAATTTGCTTTGGGAAGAAAGAAAAACGGGAGGAGCAAATGACGGTTACAGCCGTCGAGAGTTGTAGAAGCACTATGATCAAATATGAAAATGTTCATTTCCAAACATATGACTGATACTCAGTTTCATATGGTAGTCATAATCAGTTGGGAAAAAATGTGTGACAACTTGTTAATTAAGTGACTACTTGAATGTATATAATTCGAATAAAAGAAAAGAAATGCATATTTAGTATTTAAAATAGACAAAAATGATGCGATTTTTCCTCCCTTATATAATAAAAATTGTTCATTTTAAAATTTAAAAAAAAATTGCATTTGTACTATATAGTAATATATCAGCTCTTTTTTAAAAACAAGTAACTGCTTTTAGTTGAATTTTAATTTATATAATTTAATTTGTAATAATAATTTACAAAGTTGTAAATTAAAAGTCCTATTACAAGTCTTTTCATTTATATGTTGTTTTACATTATTCCTTTGTAAAGCTTATATAAACGTGTTAAATTGTACATTCGTATTTCCTCTTTATATACTTCGTATAACAATGAAATCCGTTTTATATAACGAAAGTAAAAACATCACACCTTATGAAAGCACATTTCAAAACCACTATATCATGGCTTTACTGATGTTAATTTTTTACAACTACGAAAATACACACATACACACACAAAACCAACAAAAACAACAACAAAAAAAAAACACCTTTGCATATATGCACAAAAATAGCTTTCGCAACGACTTGCACATGAGATCTTAGAAAAC
Source organism: Argiope bruennichi (assembly GCF_947563725.1). Taxonomy (NCBI): domain Eukaryota; kingdom Metazoa; phylum Arthropoda; class Arachnida; order Araneae; family Araneidae; genus Argiope; species Argiope bruennichi. Next base: position 56,351,399 of record NC_079156.1, read on the forward strand.
TATTTTCAAGGATTACAAGTCTTTTCATTTATATGTTGTTTTACGTTATTCCTTTGTAAATCTTATATAAACGTGTTAAATTGTACATTCATATTTCCTCTTTATATACTTCGTATAACAATGAAATCCGTTTTAAATAACGGAATTAAAAACATCATGGTTTATGAAAATACTTTTCAAAATTAGCCTTTCAAAGCTTTACTGATATTATTTTTTACAACTACGAAAAAATATAAAACATCTAACAAAAAAAACAACAACAAAAAAACCGTCATATCTACCTTTACATATACGCACAAAAGTACCTTTAAGAACGACTTGCCCATGAGTGAGATCTTAGAAAACTATAGTCAAGGATTACAAGTCTTTTAATCTATATGTTGATTCACATTATTCGTTTGCATGCCTTATATAAACGTTGCTATATTGCACATTTGTACTTCTTATTCATATAGTTCGCATTACAACGAAATCCGTTTTATATAATGAAAGTAAAAACATCATGGCTTACGAAAGTACTTTTCAAAACTACCCTTTCAAATCTTTACTAGCATTATTTTTTACAACTACAAAAAATATAGCCCTCCCCACCAACTACAACAACAATAACAACAACAAAAAAAATCCACCCTTCCATATATGCACAAAAATATCTTTCAGAACGACTTGCACATGAGATCTTAGAAAACTATAGACAAGCAATGAAGCCACTCCACTTTTCCCAAACGATTCTTTCAAAACATTTCAAGAGATCCCATCGATTTTTAAGCGGGGTAAAATCTCACAGTCCCCACCCACTCCATCAGTAAACACGTCATAAAACGACATCCCTCCAGACTGCAGGGTCACATTTTTGCATTTTTCTAAAAATAAAACGCAGATCTCTAGCGATAAGATATTTTTACTCCGTAATTCTGTATTCCTCTTAAATTCATTGGAGATACGCAGAAAGAATACCTTGGATTCGAGCCAAGAATTACGCCCATAAATTCATAGGCAATAAATTTTGATAACAAATCAGATTTTTCCCTCTTTCTGCATTTTCCATATTTGTACATTTTTCACAACATGACGGTCAGGATTATTCAATTAATTTTGTTCCCTTTAAAGCGAAGCATGGCATTTTTGGCTTGAAATAGAATTACTTTTTTTCTTATTCGACTTTCGGAAAAGAAAAAAAATAAATATGGATTTTGAAAATATTTGTGCATGCGTTTGCTAAGATGTGTTTTATTTCTATTTCCTCGTATGCGATATATATGTAGTGATATAATGCTTATAATATTTATCTATTGAGGTTATTCACTCCAAGGTCATGTCATATGTGTAAGCAGTGTGGTCCTTTTGTATTTAATTTCGCGCAATAACAGAAAGTATGCTGTAAGGGCCTTGACATTTGCCCCAAATTTTGATACGACTACGATCCGAATATCAAGATCAGATACTAAATTTCATCCAACTTGCTTCTTGTGCTTTTGAAATATCATGTTTACATATGCATTTACAAAAAAATAGAAATGTAGTCTATTTTTGCTCTTGAATTAAAACTAGACAGATACATAATTTAGAACCTAAAAACATGAACCAAAACAACACGTCTGTCTACACGAGGATGGATAGGAAACTCGACAGACAGACAGTTCTTCGATAGATTTGTGGTTAATTTTCTTTATAAATATAAAATTTAGTAAAAAAACACTTTTTGCCAAATTTTATCTATCACGCCTTTTATATTTTACAATGATGGTGTTTCCTTATACAGGCTACATTTATAATTTAATCCATCTAACTTAAACCCGCGTGTAGCTAACGTGCTTAAAGAAAAATATAAAGACAAGTATTTTTCTGAAAATTAAAAGGAGGGGGCTCTGAAATAGGGATTCCACAGAATAATAATGTAGAATTGTTGATTATTATCAATCATATTTAAAACTTAAATGTAATTAATAAAGAATAAAAGTAATTTCGTTCCTAATAGTTTATTAAACATCATTCTGGGATTTTGGTTAAACAAATACAAACTCAAAATAGCAAAGAAAATTAATAAAATAATTAATTTCCGAAACACAATCCTGTTTTAAATTTTTTTTCATTATCTTTTTTTTATTTAAAAAATTTACTCTTAATTATATAGCAACAATAAGATGTACACAAACAAAGCTTTTAATATAGTCGCAGCGAGAAGTCAATAAAAATCCAGAAAAATAAAAAAAATGAAAAATTATTGTTAAATATGCTGAAAAACAGTTTTAAATATATATATATATATATATATATATATAAAGTAAAGAAAAAGTTATATTGAAATAAAATCAATTACTAATATCACTGAAAAACTTTTTATTCGAATTTTAAGGTGCTTTAAAATGATTAAAAAGACTTTAAATTAAAAAAATCGAATCAAAAATTTCATTTAATTTATAAAAAATGTATTTTTTAGTGAATATTGGTAGATCCAGTGGCACTTTCCCTGTGAATTTTTTTATTATACATGCTGCCGTAATTCGCATATTATTTATTACTCATAAAATGCGGACTTACGAACATTTTCAAATGAAAAAAACACACAGGCTCAATTACTGAAAAAAATTATATTCATTAATTGAAGTTGCTAACATATGGTTACTTAAGAACTACTTTTTGTAAATACAATTCTCAAAATGGCACTTTACGGGACAAAGGAATATATCACCAATCCCCATTCTAGAAATTTTACAATATTGGAATTTCTGCCTGTTTGTCAGATTTAACATAATTTGATAACAAAACAAAACATACATTTTTACCATTTGTTAACAAAAGAAACATTTTTTTGCATAACACATAATATTGTCGTTTAACAAGTAAAAATATTCATCTTAATTTTCCAAATTTTACACGAAAAAAATATTTTTTGCAGTAAACTGATAAAGAATATCTCTGAATTTATTTCAGATTTCAGTATTCTATTTCATGTGTGTATTTTCTATAAAATGTCCCATTTATATTTTTATTTTTTTCCTTTTTTCCAATTTAGATTTTAAATTCAAAAAGATCATTAAAAACTAATACATCCCTTATGAGATTAAAAAGGAAATATGAATATTTTGAAATAATAACTGAAAACAAAATACCCTTTATTCGGTTAACTTTCAAAATAAATAGTTACAATATTGGAACTACTAATACATCCCTTATCAGATTAAAAAGGAAATATGAATATTTTGAAATAATAACTGAAAACAAAATACCCTTTATTCGGTTAACTTTCAAAATAAATAGTGAAATCTTATTAAAATACAGTTTCAAGATTTTTTACATCACAATATATCATGCGTAAATTGATTACAATAAATTTAATTTCATTATTACTTTTTGCGTGCAAATCACAATGTCATCAAAATTACAGGATTGTTGCAATAAACTAGTGAAGAGAAAGAAGTAAATCACTCGAACTCAAAAGTTAACTTTTTGGCACATGCAGTTTTCGATCGCGATTTAGAAAATTCGAGTTGTTAGCGCCATCTATCGACTACAGATTGAGATGTACAACGAAAATCCAGTTTCGGGTGAAAGCAAAGTTAATTATTTAAAGGAAATTTTGCATCTCCTTTTCAGAATTGAACTGCCAAGTTTTAATTTCCTTAAGGATGCGAAATGGTATAAAATGAGATGAAATTAGAATGAAAATTTGATGCATTACAGGAGCTGTAGTGTTTTCCACATTTAGGAATTATTTTATTTTTGAAATAGATATCAGAAGATTCAATTCATGTAAATCATATTCACAGGAAAAGTGTTAATTTAATTATTATTGTTGTTTGAATTATATTATTGTTATTTGTTTAATTATTATAAATGATTCCACTTTATATCTTAATTCTTTTGAATAATATTAAATTCGTCTAAGTCAGTATTATCATTAATTTCAGTAGTAAAGCATACTAATATTACAAATGAATTAAAACACTGCAAGATTCAATTATTCGTTCACCACCCCAGGTTCATATCATGCTTTTTAAAGTAGATTGTCTCAAAAATAAATAACCTATTTTTGTGAAAAATTAACATGATTTTTTTAATAAATGTCTGTTTATTTAATTGTATTTAAAATGTACTAAATTTTATTTTCTCTTTAAGAAGTAATTTCCCAAAATTTTGTGATAAAGTACTTGTTGACGAGTAAATAGAAATTTTAAACATATTTTTATAATTCAATTCTGACTAAAAAAAGATTTATAAAGTCTATAGTAAAGGAAGAAGAGAGATTTATTAATATTGTTCCAAAACATGATCGAAAACTTTCAGCATGTTATTTTCCATATCGCTACAGATTTCAAATCTAGAAGAATTGCCAAACACAATCTGAAATATTTCAGATATTATTTTTGGCTATACGAATTCCGACGATTTCAATGAACGCTTTTACAGCTGTACTTAATTCAACGCTTCGCTAATTAATAGAACTGTAAAATATTCTTGGAGTGGGCTTATGGTGCCACCCAGAGCTCCATTCAATCATAGAAAACAAGATGTAAAAGAATTCAAGAAATAGGTATTAAACGAAAAGTTTTATAAAGCGCAAAAATAAGCATAAACGCCATCATATAGGTAATCACTTTGACTTAACTATGGAAATTGATGGCCGTATCTTTCAAAACTATTATCCCTCGAAGATGAGTTTGAAGGAAGAAACTATTATCTTAAAATATGAAAATTATCTTATTAATTATATCAGTTTTATTTCTGTGGGATTTTTTTTCTTATTTTTAATAAATTATTACATTAAATATATTATCTGTAACAATACTTTTAGTCATGATTAAATTGAAACCTATTCATCAACATATTTGATAATGTGCTTTAGCCTTTGTAAAAATTAAGATAAAAAATGCTCCATTTGGACATTTAATCTTTTTTTTTTTCTTCCACGTTTATTTCGTAGTATATAGACTTTTAAACTTGCATTCATATTAATTTATAGCAGATTTACTCAATTAAAAGCAGTTTTCAGGCTTATTAACTAACAAAGTAACAGTTTGCATTACTTTACCTTCTCTTTTATATAATAGATGGCGACACCTAATTAGGTACGCATCCCATGGTGCACTGCGATTGTAATTAAAATGAGATGAGATGCTGTTCTGTTTAGGTGTGCGTACGTTAATGTCTTGCAGCAGCCAAACAGGCGATAAATGACTGTTTGTTTCGCCAGCTGGCGATAAGCATCAATCATATCAATGGAGATGAACTTTGCTCTCCAACATATACGAGTGACTCACTTCCTAGCTTAACCGGCTTGCTCCGAACTTCTGCCTCGTGCTGGTCGATGGAATTACGGCCAATGTATCATGTTCTATATTTGTTAATTTAATTTGTAATTAAAATTTATTTTTGTTATTTACATGGCTGGCAGTTTTCATTAATTAGAAATGTTTTAATACTTTAATCTAAAGTAAATTGGGCAATGCGTGTTAAGCCACCGACCAAAGTCTTGTCTTGTCTTCGTATTTTGTGTTTGTTTTGTGTGAAATGTGACCATTAAAGAAATGTTCTCGAAAACATGGATCTTCTTGCTTCCACTGCACGGATCATAATGATCTTCATTCCACCACAACAAAACAAAATTTCAAAAAAAAAAAAAAAAAAAATGCATTTCATTTTCGCAATTTAAAATGTCAGTAATTTGAGCTGGTCGACAAAGGCAGCTAGTGTTAAGTATTATTTTTATAAATAAATAAATAAATACAATGCTTACAGATTATTTTAATGCTTTGTTTTTTTTTTATTTCCAGGTATTTAATGAGCCAGTGATGGAAAAATCTGAAACCAGAGATTATCTCAAGTATTACTCTACGGAACATCGTGGTTTCAAACAGATGAAGACTTCAACGACAACCTAGGCCTGTGCGTATACTACTACATAAGAAAAAAAAATCAGGATGTAGAGCGAGAGGCACGAACTCTCGCGCATGCGTCGGTTCCAGAAACAGCGATTTTAGTACTAGTACACACCAGTACAAACCAAGCAAACGAATTCCCCCCTCTATAAGAGCCACAAATGGCGACTCAACAGCCGCTTGGATGCACAAACAAAAAAAGAAAAAAATAAATAACGTGAAAAAAAATGGTGTTTAAAGTTTTAATAACCACTCAAAAAATGATACTGTTTTGTTGTACGAGTTTTTCGTGTTCTAAATGTTTTTTCTTCAAGTAGAATTCGCAGATAAAAAAAGTGGAGTTTAGCCCTTTGGTCAGTTATATCGAGTATGTAAAAAGAAATAGAACACTTCCGGTTTGGTTATGTGGGAAATTAAATTAATCCAGAACAGAATGCGAAATGTGAAGTAAAGGTTGGTTTTTTTAAAAAAAAAAATTAATTAAGGCAAAATTTTTTGAATAAACTAATGATTTCATTTGTTTCAATTTTTCATGATAAAGAATTAGAGATACAGTAAGATTTCGCTTATCAAAGATTTTTTTTTCTTTGAGTTGGATGCTGTTTTCTTTTATCATTTTTTTCCTTTGGAAACTTAATATATTTCCTCAATTTATTTTGTTTAAGATCTCTCACTATGATATTTTAATCCCTTCATAACGAAAATGATATGCTTGAAATCTCCCAGAACTCACGTGTACCGTAATAAAAGGGTTAACCAATTAATTTGGAATCCTATCATATGTGTAAAGAACTGGCACGGGATTAAATCTTTTCTACATTCGTACAGATATATTTATCTCATTGGCACTTCTTTAGCGTTTTCAACGTTATTGAAATATCTAAGCTATCTGCATCTCAGTGTTCTGACATCTCTTCTAAAATAAAATGATTAGAAAATATGTTTGAAATCAACGCCTGAGTTTTTTTCTGTAAAAGAAATTAATGCTTAAAAAATTCCGCAAATTTGTTAATAATAGAATATTTTTAAGCAAACGCATTTTTCTCTAAATTGTAGGATGCAAATATCGTCCAAACAGAATGCCACGCTCTGTAGGACAGATTGCTGGACAAAAAAAAATCAAATTTAGCTCGTTGTTATTTGGGTAATAAGTGCTATATATGAAAGAGTTTCCAGATAATCAACTAAAATTCAAGAAAAATTGTAACACTTCTTTTTTTAGCAATTTCATATTAGCACATCGCAGAGAAACTATTTCATTGCCACTTTTGAAAGTTAAAGCTTTTCTGTGACAAGATTTACTTTTAAACACGATTTATTACAATACATTTAATTTTTGAAATGAAATTCAAACAATTTTAAGACACTTAATCTTCCAGATATTTCGTTATCTCATTCTAACGGAAAATTTTTCGCAAAGAATTTATTCTTTCATTATTTGGTAATGATTCGACAATTTAATAGTTATCTCATTTCATCCGTTCTCAAAGCCTTTTTTAAATATGCTATGTTAAGCGAGATCTTACTGTATGGCTGAGTTGATTTAACCAGAAAACATTTCGGAGCAATTTTCAAACTTTCCAAAAGACATAATTTAAAGATGAAGACTTCTTCAAAAGCGAGAATTTATTTTATTCCATGCACTTCTTATATAGTTAACTTTTATTAAAATTTATATCTTTAGTATAAATATTTGTTTTTAAGACGTTTGTTTTATTTTGGGATATTTAGAGGATAAATATAGGCATAAATCAAAAGGTTTTTTTTCCTAGCAGTAAAATAAATTTCGGATGAATTCGGGTTTTATTTTCAGTTTGTCTCATTTTTTTATAAAACCTATTATACTTTCCAGAAAATCTTAAATTTATATTCATTTGTTAATATTTTTAAAATTTTTTATTAAAACTTTATAGATATGAGAGGAAAATTATACTAAGAAATTTATGAAATGTTTTTAGATACTTTTATGTATAAATAATGATTTTGCATTATTAAATTTCAAAATTGGAACAAGAATACATAATTACTGGTGCAAGTTTTGGTTTCTTTCTTTGTATTCAAAAATTATTGAAACGGATTTGTTTAAATAAACAAATAAATAAATTTAGGGATTTGAAATAAAATATTTTTTCCAAATTATTCAGTTATTCCATATTACAAATGGTTCTTTTTGTATTAATATCCCTTAAAATAAATTAACTTTCTTAAAATAAAATAATTAAAAATATTCAAAGCAGGATATTTTATTTATGTTCCATCAGCAAAATTTATTTTATTCACTGGTTTACCAAACAAAATGAAAGAATTAAAATATCTCAATTTATTTATTAAAATTGAAATGGTTACTTTGATTTTTTTTTAATTACATGTTCCAGTCAGTTTCTATTATATTATTATCTTATTATATAATTATACGTTCCTATCAGTTATTAAATATATTGCATTCTAATTTAAATATAACAAAGAGATAAAAATTTATAATGCCCATCATGATATTCTATTATTCATCTGAAATTCTATTTAAAAGCCATTTTTATTCTGAATAAACAATATTTAAAAATTTTTTAAAATATTTATTTTTTCAACAAATAAATTACAAGAAAATTTTACACTTACTTTAACGATACACTTTTTAAAAAAATTAGCTTTTGTTTAAAATGCTTTTAAGTAACAGCAAATATGAATTATTTTTTCGCGTACCATTTACTTTTTAATATATTTCATTCTAAATAAAAGACAGCTGAAAAATTGAACAACGTACGATTTAGCATGAAATTAAATAAATATTCAAAATCATTACAGTCAAAGAGGACATGTTGATAACTCTTAGGAAGCTACGAACATCTGCAGCAACGTAGGATGAGGTCATCCATGTTACCACACATTCTGATGCTTTCAAAAAAGTAAGAACTGATAAGTCAAGTTTATTAAACATAATGTTAAATCATCATATGTTGTTTTTCTTCCAGAATTATTTAATTGAACGTAACGATAGCCTTCATAGCTTTCTGCAATCATCAACTTTTGCTTCTGAGTGTAGTAATGAAACAAAGAATTTTTTTTAAAAACAATCATTGGAAATCATATCAAATATATAATGCCAATCTAGGTCCAATGTATACGATGCATATACTTTTAGTTTAAATTTTATCACAACTGAAAATAATCCATTCCTTTTTGCTTACTCGGGTTGGATAGGTAATTTGGAATTTTGGTAACGTGTTTAGACTAGCAAAGTCTTATATCAGTGGTTTTTCAGTAATTAAAAGCTGATGCTAGTTTAGCAAGAGATTATGAATAAATTTGCATTTTGTTTAATAGAATTTTGCATTCAATTACTTTCAAATATTGTGCGTCTACTTGGTTCAAGTATTTTGTTTTTTAGCTATTTTTTTAAAAAATATCAGTGGAGTCTTCAAGTCGTTAAGAAAATTATTCCATTTTTTTAAATTCAGATAATTTTATTTTGTCTAAATTTATTATTTATCCCTAAAAATAAAGAAAAACGTAATTTTTAGTAAATCAGTGAAATAAACATGAAAAAAATGTGATTTAATTACATAAATAATATTATAAATGTTATGTTCATTAAATTAAATAATGACCTTATAAAATATTATTAAATTTTGAAGGTCGTAAAAGTCAGATATTAATTTTTAACTTCGTACTATTCTTATGGGAATCTCATTTTCTCCAATATATCACTATAAATATTCTATCAAAAACATAAAATACAAGATAATTAATGGAAAAAATTGTGAAAATGTTTTGATCTAAATTTTAAAATCTCTATATTTCATATGTACATTATGTATAAAAAAATGAAATAAATTCATAACAGAAATCAATATGATAAAAAATGCTTTTAAAAAATATCTTTTAAATAATGAATGAATTATTTGAACCAAATTATCGTAATTCGAGGCAACTATTATTGAAGAAATGTCATTTTATTTCAAATATTTTGAGACTAAATTATTTTTAAAACCCATACTGTAGTTAGTGTACTTAAAATCAGAATTTCCCATTGTTTTCAATTTTTCAATTTTTAATATGTTTCACAATTTATTATTATAATTATTATGAGAACTAGCAGTTAATTTTTTAAAAATTTATTACCAGATGGCGCCTTTCACTTGTAATCATAATGTTAATAAAATAATAAATGGATTAATTTGTAATAAAATTCTGAATCATCATTGCTTCAGAAAGATTTAAAAAAATATCAAATTAAAGGACATTAAGAAATAATGGAAAAACCGATTACAAAATTCCATTTTTTTAAACATAAAAGTCGATAAGTTAATGTGTAAAATATTTTGGAATATAAAATAAAATTATCTAAAATATTTTGGAACATTTAAATATTTGAAAATATTTATTTCTACATAACATCAGTATCTGGCAGAAAATTAAATACAACGTCATAAAAGTTTCGTAAAGTTATCTGTACACAAAGCCTTGTTAAGGATTGATTGAGATTATTTAAGTGAAGTTTCCAGTTTAGCGGCACAATTTTGGAGTTCTATTTATTTTAGGCTTTCTTGGCTAAAATAATAATATTCGTTAGCAACCAATAGAATCTTATTTAGTGAATACAAATCTTCTTAAAATGTTTTTTCTTGAAACTATGCTTCCTATTTAGACATAAAACAGTGTTTTAAAACTTAGAACACCTAAAAAAAAACTCGATTTGTAGAATCATTGTGCAGATTGTCCTTCGAAGTGTTGGCTATACCTCTATACCCCATTTACCGACCTAAATTACGTCAATCACCAAAGGCATAGAATAAAAGGCATCCATGAGACTCTCATTTCAGTCAGTATATCAGTGGAACATTCTAACGATTACATAGTGATTCCATTGTTCAAGTTCATCATTGATGTTTTATGAAGATAGTATGAGTAATGTACATGAGTAATGCTGATGTTAGAATGTAACATCATTATAGTATGATTATATGGTGATGATATGCTGTAATGCATCTCTATGAGTATACCAATGAAGCATTAAATTAAATCCACTGTGATTTTATTTTCATATTCATCATTGATATTTACTGAATATTGAATGCATTACTTGTTAATGATGACATGTAATGACCATGCAATGTCTATACGATAAAGTTGCTTGAATGTAATACCGTAATTATTTGATTATGCCTATGTTATGGTAAGTTATATTGCATCTTTATAAGATTGCCAGGAAAACATTCAGATGAATAAATATTTCATATTCGTCATTGATGAATTATGAGTAATTGAGCCATCATTGCATGATTATTGCACATCATCATTGATGTATAATTTTGTTGCTGTTGCTTGAATGCAAGACCATAAATGAATAATTAGGCATTATTGCATCAATAATTCAATCATAGTCAAACTTCCGTATATCGAAATTCCGTGTAATAAAAATCTCAATAGACAGAACTTTCAGCACGAATTTTTGGTTTTTATTAGAAAAAAATTTCTGTTAAATACACACATATATAATTTGTTTGACGTGAAATATAAATTATTGAGGGAATTAATGATAATTGACAATTTCCATGCCCAGCCAAATCGTATATTTTGTTTTTTTATTATTATTATTCGGTATGGAACAATTTGATAGTTTTAATAATCTTGATTAATATTTGTAATTAATTACTTTTAATTTGTGTATTTTGCATTTTTACCTAATATATCTCTTGAGCCAACAATGTTACAATTTATTTTTTTAGGAATTTTTTAACTAAACATTCAAAAATTCGTAATAACAGAAAGGAATAGTTTTATTTAAAAGTATTTATATAAATGATAAATATTTTTTTTCAATACATCTATAAATTAAATAATGTTTTGTTATGTGCATGTGTTGATTAAAAAGCACGTCGACTAAATGACAGAGTTAGTTAAATGTCTTTTATGCCAAGTCTTATGGTCTTGAACAAGTGAGCAACAACAAAGATTGAATTATGTATGATACATTATTTGAATTATAAATGATGATGCATCATGTATTATGATTAACATCTCATACTCAAATGTTTCAACAATTCATAATGATATCGAGAAAAAAAATGAGAAATTATTGGATTTACCAGAATATGTTTTCTGGAAGGTTATTATTTAATGCCTTTAATTTTGTAAACATGATTTAATAGATTAAGTTATGCATATCTGAGATGATATCAGTATTTCTTAAATGCCAAGAAGCAATTTTCAAAAATCAATGGATTAATTCCTAATCAATGGAATTTATTAATTTCCAAAATCAATGGAATTACCGTTACACACTAAAGGATGCTTCAAGGAGAAATATTTTAAATTTATGGTGGAAAGATTTAGTATCAGGAGATCTCACTATCAATGATGATATGTTTTAGTTGCACGACAATGATGCCATGTTCAGTTTATATCTCACATATTATATGTTTTATTTAATCATTTGAATACATCATTATAATAACGCTTAAATTTTATGTAATTCCATACACATTATCGTAATTTGTAACCATAATCAATGATGGAATTAATCAGAGATATCATTATGATAATGTTATGAATTTTATTTTTTAGTGCTAATTTTTGCTTGATTCATTTTAAGGGTAATAATTTTATAACCTAAAAGTTGGTATAAAAGATGATGTTAAGATAGCATTACAAGGTATAGTTATTGTTAATGTTTTTGAAATATGTCATAATCATGGGACGATCGGTCACTTAATAAATGTAATGGAATTCTCAGAATATGCCATCATTATGGCACCATTTTGAGCTAATGATGCCATTATTCATTACAATATAAAAATTTCATGTCCATCCTTAATTGTTTGTACTTTGTTTTTATCACCATTATTGCAGAATCAATTTGCAAAAAAAAATGTTAATTATTGAAAATGATGATATAATTCTCGTGAATTAATTATGTTGTTTGGTTGAATAATCATGATGGTAAGAACATTAAACATCATTAATGTATCTCCTGTAATGTATTTTCATGATGGAATAATAACCTACAACAACAATGAAATTGATAGAATGTATAATCATGAATTCATTATTAGCCAACTGAATATTTTTTAAATACACTGTAAAAATTGCTTGCTGTTTTTGTGTGCCATCATAAAAGCGAATTTATCTTTTAATAAAAACGACCCAATAGACTGAGTTGTAGCTGTTCGCATAAGAAGATATAATCAACTTGAATCAATGATATTGTTTGCATGAATGAATCATCATGCCAGTAAGATCATTATATATCAATGATGACTCATTACAATGCATCAAATATATTTTATTCTGATAGCACCAGCATTTTGCATTAAAGGTTATGTGAATTGCTTATATCAGCGATGACATGAATCATTAGCATAAATGATGGCATCATCATCCTGAATCAATTACGTTGTTTGGATGATTCATCATGAAAGTAAGATCCTTAAATATCAATGATAGCACGAGCATTTTGCATCAGTGGTGATGTGAATCACTTATATCAGTGATGACATGATCATTTGAATCAGTGACGACATGAAATCATTAGCATAAATGGCAAAAATATGAATCTGCTTCATAAGTGGTGACATTGATGATTCTTTGTTTAGTAGTCTAGACTACTGTCCCCTTCAAATATAACAAATTAAATAGAATTTTTCGGTGGTTTTTGTGATCAGCGCTTGGAGCTAGTCAAAGACAAAGAGTGAAGTTCTACGACTTAAGTTATTTTGTGTAGGTTTCAGAAAAATTTCTGGTAAAAGCCTTCATTGACTTGTACATATTATTTGTATATATTTGTAAATAAGTGAACATGCTGATGTTCTCCACAGAAAATATATATGCTAAGGATCTAGTTCACAGTTTCAACGGTGTTATACATAATTATCTCGATGTTTAGAATGATGAAAGGGACCATCAAAGCAGTCACCATCAATCGTTGTTAGCAGTTATCGTTACAATAATAATGAATTAGTTTTGCCGAAATGGAAAACAACAACAACAACAAATATATTAGCACTTAACGACATTTTTTGCACTGCTTATTGAAATGATTGTATACATCTGATGTTGTTAAATTGTTACGTCCAGCTTTTAATAAAGTTATTGCTGAATTTTGTTGTTTCTTTGAAAATGAACTCACCTGAATGCTTCATTATGAATGTCGACAAACATTCATAATTTTGTCGACAAACATTCATCATAACATTCATAAACTTGGGTCTAAAACACAGAGTTTTAGACCCAAGAACAGGTAGAAAAGTGCATTTTTACCCTAGAAAGACAAAATGCCTAGATTCTTTATTTATACATTTACATATTTATATGCATAACCAAACAGCACATCAGCAACTATGATGAAATTTGGCATAAAAATTGTTTTTTTAAATTTATACAACAAAACTATTTTTAAATTGCAAGAAATAAGAGGAAAATCAATTTTTATAAATTCACATTTTACATGGGTAGGAAATTTAATCGTGTCGACTGTATAATTATATTCACTTCAACACAGAGATTAACTTGTAATGCTTATAGTCCTTTGATGTAGTTATCAGCATTCTGTTTGTTCTACTAGTTTATTCCAGTGATGAGGAATTAGTAGAATACACTGAATCAGCACCATTTCTGCTGATGCTTTGGATGGGTCATCCTGATTTAACCACTTTCGCTGTCAGAAGATGAGAGTGCCAAAATAATTCACTGTAACTTATAGTGAGGCTACATAGAATATCCAATGCATTATGGAAATCGGAAAAAGATCTATATTCTCAAAATGAATTTTTTTCAACTTAGACTGTGTTCTTGGAATCTGTGTTCGAGCAAACAGTCTTAATCGACGGGTCACGAGCATGATTTCTTTTTTGAAATAATTGTCTGCAGACGTGTACATACAGTACGTAGTTTGTGATTTTGTGACAACAACATTTCGTGGTGCATGGCACTTCCTTCGAAGAGTAAGGGGTTAAGAATCTTCGAATCACTTTGTTTCTATTCCCTGACAGAGATAACCCCCAGGGGGCACCTCGAAATGAGGATGAGATGCTTCCGGCATGGTGGTTGGATCTCGCCATCCTGGAGGATACACTAATAGCTGGGGGATCTGACTCCTCCCATCGATGACGGGACATACTACCTTCGGGGAGGGTTGTACCGTGGCCGGTGACGGCCCTTAGGGCTCAACCACAGTTCCTCCAATGTTGCTGTTGCGGCGGTCCTGTCATTCAGTTTTATGGTTTAAATCCGTGTGCCTTCGTGGCGGGTCGGAGAGTTAGATGGTTGACTTCCCTGACAGAGAATTTGATTTGCTAGAGTTTAATCTTGATCGACCCTCATTTGAGCTCATCTGACTATAAACTGATTCAAAGAAGAAGGAAACTCTTCATAAGATTTTCTATCAATAGCTCCAGAGATTCTTTGATCCTAAACATCAGTAGAACCGATACTGATTCAGTAATTTCACTAATTCCATGCCTCTGGATACAAGTTTAAAGAGTCATAATGACTCTATCGAAGGAATAAAGGCACTAGATTTTGCATCAGTTATAGTTATATTGTCCTCATTATTAAATTTCCAACTTTTGTAAAGCGAGGAATTTATAAATATACTTAAAACCAGTTAACTTTTCATGTCATATTATTTATGGAACGATTGCCAAGTCCTTCACAGAAATATATTTCTCCAAAAGTTACAAAATATAACTTTTTATACAGTTCTCCTTGTCATATCTATATTGTTTTGAAATATATTCTTGACGCTGTAACATTTTAAAACAAAATGTCCATTTTTGAGACTAAAACTGATTGACTTATGAAAAGTTGAAAATCTCAATTTCAGGCGAATTTCATACATAAATTCGGGGCCTCAAAACATAAATAAGACAAGCGTTTGCAAACTGAAATTATGTTAAGTTGTGTTACTTTTTCAAACTGCTTCATAAGATGAATTTATATATGACCGCATTTAGATAAATAGTTACAACTTGGTCATTGAGTCATAAAACGATATGATTTTTTATCATATATTTTAGTATGTCGGTAATTTTTTTTTATTAAATATGATTGATAGGAGAGGAATACCGTAGGAAATGTTCGATTCAGTAACTTTTTAGAAATACATTTATTGCCTTTAAACAACATAAAATTCTTCCCGTCAATTAAAGCATATCTTCAGCTGGATTTATATGTTTGTCTCTAGCGGTTGCAATAGCCCCTGGTGACAACATATACTCTCCAATAGTATATATTTAAATTAGTTTTGGATCCCGATAAGAAAGGTTACACTTTATGCATATATAAACCTAATTTTATGAGTTTTATTTAATATCCATAATATTTTTTGCTCATATGTATAACGAATATGCAAATACCAAGCACATCCTCCCTTAATGTATATGGGCGTATGTTATACTTTTATTATCTTATTCTTTGCCAAAAGATGCAGAAAATAAGAAGTCTCAGGAAGGAAAAAAGATATAAGAATTCTTTTAAAGCATCCTGAAAACCCAATCCCATCCCTTTTAAAGCATCCTGAAAACCCAATCCCATCCCTTTTAAAGCATCCTGAAAACCCAATCCCATCCCTTTTAAAGCATCCTCCCTTAATGTATATGGGCGTATGTTATACTTTTATTATCTTATTCTTTGCCAAAAGATGTAGAAAATAAGAAGTCTCAGGAAGGAAAAAAGATATAAGAATTCTTTTAAAGCATCCTGAAAACCCAATCCCATCCCTTTTAAAGCATCCTCCCTTAATGTATATGGGCGTATGTTATACTTTTATTATCTTATTCTTTGCCAAAAGATGTAGAAAATAAGAAGTCTCAGGAAGGAAAAAAGATATAAGAATTCTTTTAAAGCATCCTGAAAACCCAATCCCATTCCTTTTAAAGCATCCTCCCTTAATGCATATGGGCGTATGTTATACTTTTATTATCTTATTCTTTGCCAAAAGATGTAGAAAATAAGAAGTCTCAGGAAGGAAAAAAGATATAAGAATTCTTTTAAAGCATCCTGAAAACCCAATCCCATCCCTTTTAAAGCATCCTCCCTTAATGCATATGGGCGTATGTTATACTTTTATTATCTTATTCTTTGCCAAAAGATGTAGAAAATAAGAAGTCTCAGGAAGGAAAAAAGATATAAGAATTCTTTTAAAGCATCCTGAAAACCCAATCCCATCCCTTTTAAAGCATCCTGAAAACCCAATCCCATCCCTTTTAAAGCATCCTGAAAACCCAATCCCATCCCTTTTAAAGCATCCTCCCTTAATGTATATGGGCGTATGTTATACTTTTATTATCTTATTCTTTGCCAAAAGATGTAGAAAATAAGAAGTCTCAGGAAGGAAAAAAGATATAAGAATTCTTTTAAAGCATCCTGAAAACCCAATCCCATCCCTTTTAAAGCATCCTCCCTTAATGTATATGGGCGTATGTTATACTTTTATTACCTTATTCTTTGCCAAAAAATGTAGAAAATAAGAAGTCTCAGGAAGGAAAAAAGATATAAGAATTCTTTTAAAGCATCCTGAAAACCCAATCCCATCCCTTTTAAAGCATCCTGAAAACCCAATCCCATCCCTTTTAAAGCATCCTCCCTTAATGTATATGGGCGTATGTTATACTTTTATTATCTTATTCTTTGCCAAAAGATGTAGAAAATAAGAAGTCTCAGGAAGGAAAAAAGATATAAGAATTCTTTTAAAGCATCCTGAAAACCCAATCTCCCATCAAAAGACAGCAAATATTGAACTCTTACCTTAGGCCATTTTGGAAATAGTGCAAATTTATTTTACTATACTAACTATGTATTAAAACTAACACTATTTCCATATATTGACATTTACACTAAAACAATCGTTCAGTTTAATAATAGCCAGAAAAATTTCTTCACATAAAATTATATTTAGTTAATATGTATTATTTATAAATATAACTACCGTTATAATACAAACTGAAAATGAACAATTAGATAAATGAACTTGTAAAACGCCACGTCAATTTTAGGCAGATTCCTATAGGAAGACTACCTATTGCAATGGTTCTCATGACACGACTTTAGAAAAATTTCTGCAGATCTTCACCGATCGTGGTCCCTGGAGCCCAAAATCCCCCTTCGTTCACAATTATATATATATATATTTCCATAAATATATATATATAATCCTTATTTTGTTTAAAGCAGCAGGTTTAAAGACACTGAAGAGACTTTTTACATTTTTAAATTAATTTTAATATCCATTCTGAGAAAGCATAATTAATTACAAGCAGAGACGCGGACAAGGCACGTCCGGCACACTGCGACACAAAAGCAGAAGTAAGGAAGGGACGAAACAAATGAACACTAATCTTATATAACATGGCATTTCCGGCCACGTGTCAATTGAATACTCGAGTTGACCTTGGATAAGGGCACCGAAAGGTTCATTTTCACTTAACACGTGTAACTGATGGCGCATCATTTTTACAAAGCTTCAACAGCTGAATGGGATCAAGAAACAAGAGAACACTTTAGAATGACCCCGAAATGGGCCGAATTAATTTGGATTAAATTAGATATTAAAATATCATATATATATATAAATGGGGCATCTAGCTCAAAAGGAGAGGAAATGGTGGGATGATGAAATTTTCATTTCGCTATAACTTTCTTAATATTGAAGATAGAAAAATAAATCAGTCAAATTAACACCTCATTAAGATGAATAACTTATTCATTTTAAGGCTTTCGATAGCTGCAACATCTTAGAAGTTAAGAGCTAAAAAGTGATTTTCTAGCTCTAATTTTGCCTGAAATTAAATTCATGAATTATTAACTTAGATGAGAAGGAATCTATCTTTGCCTTCCAGCTTACCGGGAGGAATATTTTTAAATCTAATCGTTTATCATCCTAATTTAAATGGCTTTAGCTATTTAATTAATTTTTGAATGCGATTTAATGAAATTACTTTTATAAATAGATTCTTACCATTTAACAAATTTATTCAGTTTTATCTATTTTTACAAATTTATTATTATAAATTGCAGAGGTTTTTTTTAATAAAATATGGTAAATGATTTTATTCTTAAAATATATTTAATTATTAAAATAACGTCCCTCGTTGTAACTATTATTTTCATTAAACTTAATCACATTTAATATATAAACTACTCCAAATTAAACTAAAGGTATTTAGGCACATATATGAGGCTCTCACGCAAAAACTAAAGGTTGGATTCTAAACATAATTTATTCACATACTCATCTGAGTATGCAGTTTCGATTTCCTAAAAAGGGAAAAATAGTTCATATTTTTACCTATAAGGATAGGAAAAAATAAGTGATATTTCCGTACAAAAAGTTACTTATTTTTAAAAAAAGCAAGTACGTCAACTTTTATTTCAACTGACAATGAAAAGTTATTAAATTACATGTACACTGTGACGATTTGAGTCACAGTAATCCCTAAAAAGGATACTGGATCTAGGAATCTAGCATCGGAAATCCAGCGCTTTCGTTCATCTTTTCTTCCTGTGGGGAATTGAGTCAGTTTGGATAAAAACATGGCCGCTTGAGTGTGGAACCGGTAAATAACCAGTAATGATGATTTAAAATGTCTCTGGGATTATTACCTAGATGTTATGATATTTTTATATGTTGAATCCGTGTCATCTAGATTCATAAAATGTATGTGATATAATAAATAATCAAAAGGACTGATTATTTGGAATACGTAATAACAGAAATGTAGATTTGATACATACGCAGTAGCTACCACCTGCTTGTTCAGCACCTGCAACTGCAATCGTTGTTTGTGGTTGATTTGTGGCTTTGCACATTTTTCATTACAAGAATGATAATCTTTTCAAAAACTAGAATCATTTTCCGAAAGTTTCTTTTTTGATAAAAAAAGATTTTGGTGCAAAATATTTACTCGCCTTTAAGCCCGGCAGAAACATTGTTGTTGAAACATACATAGAAATTGAAAACAGCTTTCAAAACAATCTTGCTGAAACAATATCATAAGTCACGCTTGGTTTGGATTTTAAAGTTAGTGCTATTGCCACTAAAGTCATAGTTCAATTGAAAATTGCCCTATGTACTCATATAAGTAAATAACTAAGAAAAAGTAAGTTTTATGCAAATTAAAAGCTTTACAGTCGAATGAATAGAAGTATGATTTTTTTTTTTTTTTTTTTGAAATCGAAACGCACACTCAAGAATATATGTGTACATTTTCACATACTGTCTCAAAATTGGTCAGAGAATTCGAATGTAAAATTTGATTAGAATACAGGCTCTAATATTATTTAGAACATTCTAAACACCTGCTGTTTAGTCAGAATCACTCAGCTAGCTTTACAATCTATGTTATTTGATGTAATTGAAGATGGTTCCCTTTATTTTCAAGTTCATCAATCTGAATGCCGGATGTTATATATTTTCATAATTATTAAACGATGTAAAAGTACTTTTGGCTAAAAAGAAATAACTTTGAATTTTGCCATTTTTTAAAAAAAAATATATAAAATTCTTAGACCATATAAATATATATTTCAAGAATAATGAAATACTTTTCTGGAAAATACCTCATTTTAGAAAATGACAAAAAAATTGCAGCAATTTTTTTGGTAACAGTAACTTGACTTGTTGAATTCGTCTGGCATGTAAGTTGGTAAACATAAAAAAGTTAGTTATTTTTTCCAACATAATCATATACTTTTGTAAGAGCATCTCTATTGTAAATAATGCTGTGATTTGTGCTTTATCTTCTCCTTTAAAAAATCTGAATAATCAAGCATTATTTCCATATAAGAATTCTGTTGTAAACACATAATTTATACAAATAATATTCAAGACTTAAACTATTACTAATTTAGAAACTATTCAGTGCTTCAATTTCCTCTATTTGTTTAATAACAGCAATGCACGCCATGTTCATAAACCTCTATCAAAATGGAAATAAGCTATATTATTCAAACATAAACTTCAACGTAATTCATATTTCGTGTCTTGTGTGAATACATTACAAAGCAATTTTGCTGCCAATATGTGACTGCTGAAATATATATGGAGGAAAATATGAGCACTTATTCTTGTATTTTATGCTTCTACGAAATAATTTTTTAAAAAACAACCGAGATCGCCATTTTTTTTTTCATTTTCTAAACATAGCTCACCATATTTATTTTGAATTTTTACATGACTAACATTTTACGACCGAGTTTACTGAAACTTCTTCCTAGTTTGACAGAAAATATCGAATATTTTTCCCCAACCTGTGGGGGAGGAGAATATGTAGGGAGGCGATGAACTTCCTTTTCGTTCTTACGAATAATAATGAACAAGTCAATTTATGGATCAGTGTAGGAGCCATTCGCAATTTACTTTATTATTCTGTTCTACTTTTATATTAGTCTGCATAAAGTGAGACGTGGATATATATCGCGTGCATCTATATGCATTAGATGATGTCTAGGCGGGCACCTTTAAAGTGACGACAGCGTATTTAGTTTATGTGCAA
Organism: Argiope bruennichi; assembly: GCF_947563725.1. Taxonomy (NCBI): domain Eukaryota; kingdom Metazoa; phylum Arthropoda; class Arachnida; order Araneae; family Araneidae; genus Argiope; species Argiope bruennichi. The sequence goes on from NC_079156.1 coordinate 56,372,766, forward strand.
ACTGACATAGTAAATTACTCTGCAAGTTAGGCCAGGAATTTAATTGGGACATCCGAGTTAAGTGTAAATAACAGCTTCGGTACAACTTGGTAATGGCGTTCCAACTTTTTTTGTGGTTATCGTTTTCGAGCCTTTTTTCGTTATTCTTTTTAATTTTTTTCTTTTCTTTTCTTTTTTTGCATCTGCCTTTAACAGTTTGCTGTATAAGCTTTCTTCTTTTTGGCATTTTTTTTCATTTTTATTTTTAGAGAGCAGCTGTATTTTTTCTTTTTCTTTTTATTTTTAGGACAGTCTGTTTTGCTCGTCCTAACCGTAATGGCGTCGTTGGGATCTTCGTCGTAAATGGGGGAAGACGATAAATTTATTAGTTCTTTGTTTCGTAAGCGAAGCGTACATTTCGTCCTTTTTTCGGGTCAGCCAACCTGCTATTAGGTTTTGCTTCTTTTTTTTTGTTGCACTAGACCCATTCCGGGAAGGAAGACTTATTGCCTGGTACCTGTGATTAAGACATTGACTTTGATCTATTCGTTCCTGTTTGCCATTCTCCAGTTGAACATTTAAGTTAGACAAGGTAGTTCCATTCGCCATTTTATTTCTGCTTGAAAAAACGAAGGACGAATAGCAGAAACGAAGAGGCAAAGTTGCATCCTTAGGTAGCAGGACTAAAATGACTGAATACTCTAGTACAGATTAATTGGTAAAATCCCGATTGTTAATGCACCCCAAATTAAGAAAACGTTCAAAATTTGAATGTTTGAACTATCTCCTTATATTTCTCTGGTATATATCCTTACCACCAGCAAAAAATTTTTTAAGGACTTTTTATAAGAAAAATATTTTAAAGTTATAAATAGGGTAATCAGATGCTTGAAATTCGATTCAGATACCTTAATAAGCAAATGAAATACATTAAATCTATAGTTAAATATCATTTAAATCCAAAAGTGGCAAATATGCTTACCACTGCCCGTGTTTTCGTAACGACATTAAGTTCCAGCGTTTGTCAGTAAATTTTTACTCCTGAAAAGGTTTTCAAACACGAAACACCACTGTGTTGTGTTCCTTAAATTATCATTATTTGTTATTGAATTTAAATTCAACATTCATTTAAAAAAATCTTGATGTAGTTGGAATTTCTTAAAACGCAGAATCTTCTTGTTAATGATTTTATGCATATTTTGACTTTATTTTTGATGTATTGATTATTTGAATACTGTAGTCAACGACATTTTAGTTTATTTCTTAAAGCAAAACGTGGCACGTGGCAAAGATGTTGTTAATAAAATTGCATAGATTGCAAGAGTTTTATTTTTATGCAATGTTGTAATCCACCCAGCCAGCCTCATAAATGCGAAATGAGCTTCAAACTTTAATGTAAGATATTATTGAATCTGAATTCCCCGATTTCTTATTCAAAAAGCTATATAAAGTTTTTCTTTTTTTAAATTACCCAAAATTGAGTGGTAAGTATACTTATCAATGAACTTTCGATGATATTTTTACCCTTAATACTCATTGGTAAATATGCTTACCACTTTCAGTTTTCCCTGAACAATCTCTGGTGTTGCGTTGATTTTCTATATCTATTAATATTGTCTATGTTTCAGCTTTTGTTTTGTTCCGATTGGCAACGGTGTTAAAAAAAGATGTATATGTAGTTTGGAATTCATTAAAAGAGGTTGTGTTTTACTTTTGAGAATGGCTTTGAGTTTTATATTTACGCCATAAACAAATGCCCTTTCATCCAAGAAATCGAAAGCAGAGTCTTTAATGAAAGTATCTGAATAAGAATATTATCTGATTCGATGTCAAACCGTGACATCTGGGAAGTATAATTTATGAAATGCCATCAAAAACATAACTTGTAAAAAAACCAAATCTCGCAACTCAGTTCTTCTATCGTAAAAAGTTGTGAGATCCATGTATTACCAAGTCGGTCAATTTATTCAGTCCCTACTTAAGGGTCCTTCTGTCTTAAGTCATTACGTAATTAGCTAACCTAACAACATCTTATAGTGACCATATCAATATTAAAAATCTTTTATGGTTTAAATAAATAGATTGACTTGGCAATCGCACTAGACAATCTAATTTAATATAATATGTTAATGTAATCTAATTTAATGTAAAGATACAATGTGTTTTCATGCGATGGCCAAGTCAATCTATTTATTTAAACCATAAAAGATTTTTAATATTGATATGGTCACTATAAGATGTTGTTAGGTTAGCTAATTACGTAATGACTTAAGACAGAAGGACCCTTAAGTAGGGACTGAATAAATTGACCGACTTGGTAATACATGGATCTCACAACTTTTTACGATAGAAAAACTGAGTTGCGAGACTTGGTTTTTTTACAAGTTATGTTTTTGATGGCATCTCATTTCTTTTTGTAGATAGTCATTTTTGTATGGATGGAGTACGCCAATATTTCGACTTAACATGACTTTTACTCCTATTTTTATAATTATGTTCTCTTCCAGGCCTGCAGTCATAGAAGCATCGTCTTCATATTTTTTTATGCATTCACGAGCTCTTTTTGTTAGGTATCTGGGGCAATCTATGCTATCTACAGCTGTAAGTTTTATTTCTGGATGCTGTCGGATGCCAAGCCAGTGATCCCAGAGCTTAGTGACAAACTTGGCGACCATTTGGCGACGAATTTGCCAACAAAATGGATAATGCTCGAAACTTCGAGAAATGTATCCATCCGTCCATTATTATATGCATATTTTAGTTTTTCCTTGATTTATACACTAAACACTAATTGTATTCTAAATTTGAAGCTTCTATGTCTGCTAGAAGTGCCTTAGAGTTTTGATGATCGGTCAGTCAGTCAGTCAGTGACAAAATTCACAAAATTTGACTAGTTATAATTCTTAAACTACTGGTTCAAATTTAATGAAATTTGAAATATACCGTGTTTATATAATGCCTGCTTGGCCATTGAAAATTCAGGCTTCTAGTTTTATTCACAACGAAGTTATAGGGGTTGGAAAATGGCCTGAACTGCTTCGAGAAAAGGATGGTACGGCCGTGCCGCTCGACTTGGCGGGGGCACTGCCGTGTCCCCAGATAAGGGGTGGTAAATAAACAGCAAATCAACGAACTTTTGATGTTTTAATATTTACATCATCAGTTTATCATGATATAACCATAAAAATTTTATTTGTCAATGCCTTGGGATTATTCCCAATAAAGGGTTATATTTTATTTTTTTATACGTTTACAAATGCAAATAGTGGTAGCTGTTTATTTCAAAACCGAGTAGTGCTATAAAAATACTTTACAAAATAATACAATTAAAATAGAAGTCTCGAAAAACAACTGTATATATAAATAATCGATAAATTTCAATTGTAGTTAGCTGAATTATACTGGAAAATTTATCAACACATTGTCTTCCACGCTGAATTTCTTACACTGTAATTTATATGGGCCTGTCAGTCACCGGTGACTCCCCATGGTGTTAAAGTATCTTTTTATAATTAATAACATCTAATAAAAAACGAATGATTATTGAAGTAGATTAGTTTTTGTCCTAGTGTGAAAGCAAAACTTAATAATAGGCAACTAAAAGAAGGTGAAAAAAAATTAGACAGCAAAGTGAAGTGCTTAGGAAGGGGAGGGGGGTGGATCATACAATTGACCGCAAGCCAAATCTGATTTGCAACCAGAGCATTTTAACCACTTCTAATTCAGTGGTAAAAACCTTTATTTTACACTTTCCGCTATTTCATAGTGCGGGGGTTTCGATACCTTCTGGGGCTGGTCTTCAAACAACTTCCAACTTGCTTATCTCATGATACATTTTCTTCTTTTTGTTTGTTTATATCGTTCCCCCCCCCCATTTCTGATCTTCATCAAACTCTCAGAATGGAAAAATAACCAAACAGATTAAAAAACACACCAAGTTTAAAAAATAATTTCAAATAGTCCTGCAATCTAAAGCAGCCAATGTAGTAAAAATACACTCATCCTTAAAAAATGCGAGCAAATTCATGCCTCAATACATTTTAATGATTAAAACCTCTGCCTATTTTTCTTTCTTCTTAAGAATTTGACGGTTACGTTTTCACAATTACTGATATTCATTCTTTTATTTATAATGTCGATTTTCTTGAGATTGCGTAAGCCAATAATTTGATTGAATTTTGTAAGCACGCCCGTCATCACCATTACGTCACAATATACTCTCAAACTCAGATCTTTTCTGTTGGTAGGATAACCACAGTATGCATTGGTTTGTCACCACCAGATATAAAGTATGCTATTCATATACAATGAGAAAGATCCAAATTTGTGAGAAAATCTGGCAACGTTGGATTTATAGAACTGATTTCTTATTTAACATTAAAAAAGAGAATAGTACATGAATACAGAACTTTATTAAAATGTAACCATCTTATTTTTGAAAACAGGTTACTAAAAACTGTAATTAAACTATAATATATTTTAATGCTTTTTGGCACAGTTTGGATAAAACTTATTTACATGAATCGATTAAAAAACGCATCTGTTCATTAAAGTGAAATAAATTTTCCTTTATATTGTTACGGAACTTCAATTCCACTAAGTCCGTAAAGTCACCGGGTTCTCTTGTAGTGGGTGTATGATGTGAAAACAATCAGCAGGCCTCAATAGCGAACGAAGACTTTTATTAAACACGAAGTCGTGAATATGTAGACAACAAATTCACAGCCGAGCCGAACAAAGGCAATACACAGCAGCACTTCTCGCAAACAACAGTACGCAAACAGCACAACACAGATCGACAGTTATAAGCTGCTCAAAGCACTCAGAGAGGGAGCTCGTTCAACTTTTTTAAAGCCAGAGTTGAACTTTAAAACTTGACTCCAGCTCGGTCGCACGGCCTTTTATAGTTCCCAAGATACAGCACAAAATGTTCTCGAACAGTCAAGCATATCTCGGTAACTATTAGCTCTAACGCCAAAATTCTGGAAGATTCCAGTTTTATCTATTTTGTCGCAAAAATCGCCAAGTTCATTGCCAAATCGTCAAATATCGCCAAGTGTGTTGCCAAGCCCTGGGATCACAGATTCGGCATCCGATTAGCATTCAACAGAGCTGATCGTAAAAATGTCTTTCCAGTGATTGAACTAGCCGTGCTGGAAAACAACATTACAGATTTGTAACACTATTTGTGCATTTTATTGAACTACTTTACAAATTGTTTCGGCGACAGAGAGGAAAATTTTTGTGAACCGTGCGTATGTGAAAATGTTAATAAATGAAGTTTCCAACTTTGGCAATAACTTAGATTCGGAAATTGATGTTAATGACAGCAAAGTTGCATAACAAGAAGTTGAAAATTGATGACTTACAGAAATGCTCGAACAAATCTCTGATATTGAAGCCCACATCCAATTCCATATATAACAAAAAGCAAATGACGAAGACATGACAAATAGTACTGCTATCGTGAAAAGAAATTAAATTTTTGGAGACAATAGATAGTAATGAAGAGTAAGTTGTAGTTACAACTGTTTTCTTAGCACTTTTTTCTAACAATTAACATGAAGTTATATGGAAAAATCATTTACTCACCAAATTATGCAAATTAAACGTGCCATCTATCTACCTAATTTCAGAGTATTCTTTTTTAACAAATTATACAATAAATTTATAGCAATAATTAATCATATTCTTGAAAAAATATTTCAAAATCAAGATAAAAAATTAAATGGGATTTCAATTTCTTTTTTTATTGTTCGCTTCATACTAAGTGAAATAAATGCTGAAGACCTTGATGATGATAATAAGACCATAATTGCGAAACGTACGAACAAATATTGTGGAAAAATTATGCAGTGCTCAAGTTTAAAAAAATAGAAATAATTGGCTCAAAATAAGATAGAAGTGTAAAAATAAATAACGAATGTCACTGTTGGATTTTGAAAATAATTATTTCCTCCCTAATTTAAAACAAAAGCTTCTCGTAATTGTTGCTATTTTAAGACTTGCATCTTTCAGAATAAAGTTCAAAGGAACAATGTTAAAAATAGATCTACATTTATCAGTGTTTGCGTATTTAAAAATAAAATATTTATTTGTGCAAGGTATAATTAGGCAAATCCAAACACTTTTCATTTTTTTTCTTTTGTTGGCATATCACAAGTACCAGATTGAATACTTATTAAAAATATTCATAATTAGAGATATTATTTTAAACAAAAATGCATATATCTTCGTAAGAATATACAGGGTGTTCATTAATTATTGCCGGGGTTTCCGTGTGTCATAACTTTCGAATAAAAAATATTACGCAAAAACCGATTACGTATTCGTAAATTACAACTCAAAGAATTTTATTAATGACTTTAAAAAGATTAATGAATTTGTACATGGCTGCTCTTCGTGGCTCGTAACACATCGAGATGAAATTCGATTTCCCTCCAAGTGTCCTCCAGCATTTCTGGGGTAACATCTTGGATCGCAGTAACAATTCTGCTCTTCAGTTCACAAAGGGAGGGCACAGGAGTCTTGTACTTCTTCAGGGCACAGGAGTCTTGTACACAATGTTCTTGACAAACCCCCATAGAAAGAAGTCCAGCGGTGTTAGATCTGATGATCTCGGAGACCATGGGATTGGTCCACCTCTTCCACACCATCTGTTGGGAAAGTTCTCGTCTAAAAAGTCACGTACAATCATGCCCCGATGTGGGGGTGCACCATCCTGTTGAAATATCACACAATGCTTGCACAGCAGCTTGCACAATTTGCATTTTGTAGGCATTCAGATGAAGGCGGTTATGGAGAACGTTCCACATCGTCGTATGCAGCATATGTAACTGCACAGCTGCTTGTCTCGTTGATTTTCGTGGGCTGCGAGTAAACGTTTCTTGGATGCGATCAACATTTTCCTGCGAAGTGCTCGGTCTTCCCACTCCCTTTCGGTGTAGAACGCTACTAGTTTCCTGAAATTGTGTTAACAAGCGTCTGATAGAATTATCCGAAGGAGGATCTTTCTTGTACGTGGTCCTGAAGCGATGTTGAGTAGTTATGACTGATTTAGTTTCGAAAAACCACAATACATACATTGCTTTTTCTTGCACGGTCGCCATTTTTATTTATGACGTTATAATTATCCAGACTGCAAATGCGCTAAGATCGCATTGTTGCCACGTAAAATTCTTTGAGTTGTAATTTACGAATACGTAATCGGTTTTTGCGTAATATTTTTTACTCGAAAGTTATGAGGTACGGAAACCTCGACAATAATTAATGAACACCCTCTATTTGAAAATTTATATCTTTTTTTATCTTTTGAGAGTCAGATGAGTTAAAAATGTTACTTTTTATATGAAACTAGAGAAGTTCCTTATAAACGACAGTAATCCATTTTAGTATTAGATTTATTGTACAATCACAAATCTCTTATTTTTTCTATTGTATATGCGACATATATAAAAGATAATATCAGTCATCAAACAACACGACTGCAAAATTTTAAAGATTCTCCATGAAAAGAAAAGTGTTATCTTTCGAAATCTATCTCTTCATTAGGTATCGTCAGTAGGAGATAGCAGAGTGTCTTTAGGGTGTTGGATATACCAGATGGTATGTTTTTTCTTTAGGTATCGGAATATCAGGTGACGTTATATCTTTCTTTAGGTAGCGAAGATACGAAGAGTGTTGTGTCTGTCTGTCTGTCTGTTTGTTTACTACGTATCAGAGTTAAAAGGTGGAGTTATATAAGTGTGTTTCTTAAATATCAGGATTACGAGATGATGTTTTGTCTATCTGTCCTGCACCCAGGTAGAATAGCTTGTTGTACAATATTGTTCAAAACTGGATGATATCAAATTATTCAATATTCAACAATATAATACAATATTATGAATATTGTTTAACATCATACAATATTGTACAAGATTTATGTGCTACTAGAATAGGACCGGAGGTGTGAGGTAGCGTTTTGTCTGTATATCTCCTTGGTATTGGAGATTCGATATGAAGTTAAGAGGCGGAATTGTATCTGTTTGTCTAATTTATAAAAGCTGAAACAATAAGTAGGGTGAAGAGTAGATTTAAAAATGTTAAATTTGTTATGAAAACTACAATTTCAAAAATGTAGTTTTCATAACAAATTTTGGTCTATATTCATCTGCGATGAATCTAGCAGTCGCTCCTTATTCATTTGAATACGTTGAGTAAAAACATAAGGAGCTTTACAGATGAAACTTCGCAGAAGCATTTATTAGAAGAACCGTACATCATTGAAGAAATAAGTTGTGAATCAAATTCGTCATCTCTTTAACTGTCCATCAATCTATTTTCCTACATGTGAAAGTATAATTTAAAAATTCCGCTAGATAGATAAAAGAAATGTATGTTTTCTTGTTATTGAAAGTGTAATTCTATATCTATATCAAATTTTAGATTAAATCAGTCAGGCAGGAAGTATCAAAGATGCAAATTCACATTTCTTAATTCTACTATGAATCACTAAAGGCTTGAAATATGAAGGAAGAAAATTTCCTTCCGTTATAAGTCACAACAATTCAAGTTAATCGTACATGGAATCCCAAGGGAAAATGAATTAAAGATAAAATACGAAATATTAGAGTCTGAATGTATATAATTATAACGTCTAAAGGATACTTATTAGAATGAACATAATTATGTTGTAAATTTACATAATTATAACGCTGTATATGTAGTAATTACAGAATATTTATAATTGGCATTCGAATTCTGCTCAAATGCATCAAATAATTTTTTTAATTCATGGATTATTGAAAATTATTTAACTGTATAATAAAGTTTCGCAACTTGAGTTATAATTAACGTAACCAAAAATGAAAATTTAGTAAAAAAATGAAATATTTTTCTTGTTGAATTGAAAGTGTTGTCAGGCCAGCTCTTTATTATGCGACTTTAAGCAATGTTCTTAAAGGTGCTTATCCATCAAAAGAATGTTAGTTATCCGTGGGATTTTTAATTTTTGATACAAAATTATAACATAAATTTACTATTATTATAAATGTAATACTAGGCACAAAGACGTTTGAATAAATATAACTGAAAATTGCTTTATTTTTGTGAACAATTCAAATAGTTCAATTATAAAATACATATATTTAAAGTAAATAACTAAACCAAAGAACCAGTTTCCACAGCTTTGGACCACTGTTTCTGATTTATGTAATTTTAATTTAATAACAAAGATCTTGGTTTATGAATATGCTATCAATAATTGCCTGTTATCTCCACCATCTCAAATTTTAGGAATTGAAAGCTATTACTTATCTATCCATGCTTTATGGGGAATATCCTCGACGAATTCTCCATCCCAATCCCAACCAATCTACCAATTTCATCCATGTCATAAGAAAGCATGTACTAGATACATCAATTATAGTCTACCCGCAACTTGGTATTGTGAAATAAAATTTGGTCAGAACTCTTATTCTTAGCAATTGCACCGATTTCACCAATTAAATTCGGCATCTTAAAAGTATAATTATTCAATCAGAATGTTTTGTATTTTATTGTATAAATATAATTTCAAATAGTACATTCTTTTGTTGCAATAAGATGCAGTTTAAAGTTGATTTACATGCATAATTTAATACTGTTAATAAAAAAAGTGAAAAGCTGTTTGCTGAAAGCAGTTAATTCTTTAAGAAAACGCGAAATGTTTCATTTTTTTTATTCAAATGACCAGAAATTTTTACTTACAAATTTTCACAATCCAGGAAGTTTACAATTAATATAACTAATAGACAGGCATATTATCAGTAGACAGGCATATATAATAGACAAGCATATTATCAGTAGAGAGGCATATTATCAGTAGACAGGCATATATAATAGACAGGCATATTATCAGTAGACAGGCATATTATCAGTAGACAGGCATATTATCAGTAGACAGGCATATATAATAGACAGATATATATGATAGACCGGCATATTATCAGTAGACATGCATATCTAATAGACAGGCATATTATCAGTAGACAGGCATATTATCAGTAGACAAGCATATATATGTAATAGACAGGCATATTATCAGTAGACAGGCATATATAATAGACAGGCATATTATCAGTAAATTGGATAAGGTGAAATTGATTTCTTGCGGAAAGCAACATTTCATTGGATTAGAATTGTCAAATTTAGCATGCAGTTATTTCGTAGATGCATACCAAAAAAGGATTTAAAAAATATTATTAAAATTTAATCGGAATTTTAAAGTTTTTTCCTTCAATAATTTCGGATAAATTACTGACCATTTTTAAACCCCTTTAAAATTAAAAAAAGGTAACTGTTTAGTTATGACAATTTCATTTTTTAAAAATATTTCTCTTATTTTAATCAATATTTCAAAATAAAATTTAAACACTACTTGTACAGATATTTTTAATGACGAAATGATTATAATGAAACTGAAAGACGTGATTTTTTTTTTTATTTCATCAAATCTTTTACTTGCGTACTTTTGCCAGTGTTAACATTGTTGTAGAAAAAAAATGCTTTGTTTGAGCATTAACTTTCGCTTCAATCAAGATGATAATGTTTTTAAATTTTCATTACTTCCGTATAATAAAATGAAATAAAAATCATTATTATTATATCTTCGCTATAGAACGGGTCATACTATAGAGCTGTATGAAGAATAGGAAGACCTCTCAAGCCTAAAATATTATCGCTTTTCAATTTATGTATATAAATATACAGGGTGTTTATAAAGTCCCGGACCCATTTTGATGTTTAATAACTCATAAAATAATAAAGATATAAACACACTTATGGCATTTATTGATGGAATAACTCATATATTTTTCTTTTCAGGTTTGAATATTTTTACTTTTGTAAATATCGTCTGCGCGTGTGGTTAATTTCAGATAATTTCATTTTCCAGTCTAAATATCTGTACTTTTCTAAATATTGTCTGCTTATTAATTGCATTTTTCTCTCTTTTGTTTTTGGCAACTATTGCAATGTTATGTTTACTTTTGATGTGTTTGTTCTATGTAGTACTTTTGTATGTGATGTTTTATTCGAGCGGATATTAAGGAGAATGCATACACCACAAGAGAAAGCACAGATTTTATGGTGGTTCATAGAAATGAAATCGATAGTGTAAGCGCAGAGAAATTTCAGAAGAATTTACCAAAAAGATCCTCCATCCAAAAACAGCATCTTGCGGTGGAAAAAGAATTTTCTAGAAATTGGAAGTATCGATGATAAGAAACGTTCCAGACGTCCTTGCACAAGTGATTTTGATGTTGAGCGTGTCAGAGAGACATTTTTACACAATCCTAGAATATCTGTGAGATCAGCGGCAACAGAATTGGATATGCCAATTTCGACGGTGTACAAGGTTATTAAGAAAAAATTAAGACTGCATGCATACAAAGTTCAAATTGTTCAAGTTTTGGAACCGAACGATAGACCTAGGAGGATGGCCTTTGCAACAGATATGCTAAGGAGGATAGAAGATGCTGCTGATTTTCTGAAGAGCATAATGTTCTCCGATGAAGCATCCTTTCATGTTTCTGGCATTGTTAATCGCCATAATGTGCGCAAATGGCTCTGTGGATGCCGACATGCTTGTCGCTACCTGGCGTGAAATTGACTATCGACTTGATATTCTCCGTGCGACGAAGGGGGCACACGTGGAAGTTCATTGACAAGGGTCATGAAACTTTTTGAGTCTATTTAACCATTTATGTTATTAATTTAAATCTATCTTCATTATTTTATGAGTTATTAAACATCAAAATGGGTCCGGGACTTTATAAACACCCTGTATAATGCTTATTTGGACTGTTCGAAAGCAAAACCCACATTTTCTAAATATGTACTATATATACTATATCGGTTTTATATAATCGAAATTGCTATTTTCACGAATACCATTTCAGTTTAAATAAAATTTTGAAACAATTTGAAAGTTGGAAATAAGAGATGAATATATGCATGATATACAGAATTTTCCCTATTTAGACCTATAGACTATATTCTGCAGTACATCTTGTCATGATATCACTGAAATTGTCATTTTCAGAAATATGAGTCGTGTTTTTGTTTCACATTAAATGTTCCAATTTCCTATTTTTTTGTTAATCATGAAAAGAGTTTCTTTACTTTTAAAGAAAATTAAAGCAAACGTTTTTGAAAACACGCGATATAAAACTCCCATGTACCATTTTTTGCATTTATTTAATCAAATTAATTTATATAAGCAGGAACTACTAAAAAATCCAATTTCTTTCAAAGAAATTAGATAAGCCTTATTCTATATTTCAATATTCAGATTCAAGGATTTGCTTTGAGCCAACAGCTTCGTTATCAATTATATGCTTTGTGTTTGAATTTCAGGTTAAAGGTTTCAATTTCCTACTTTTTTCATTAATTATGAAAAAGTTCCATTAATTAAAAATAAGGTACACATTTTTGCAAATACACGATATGAAACTCCCACGTAGTTTTTTGCATTTATTTAATCAAATTAATTTATATAAGCAGAAATCACTAAGAAAGCCAACTGCTTTCAAAGAAATTAGATAAGCCTTATTTTATATTTCATTATCCAGGTTCAAGGCTCTGGTTTGAGCCAACACCTTCGGTTTAAGTTTTAGGTTAAAAGTTTCAATTTCCTATTTTTTTTCGTTAATAATGAAGAATGTTTCCTTAATTAAAAAATCAAATTAAGGTAGACATTTTTTCAAATACATAATGTAAAATTCCCATGAAACTTTTTTGCACTTATTTAATCAAATTAATTTATATAAGCAGAAATCACTAAAAGAAAACCAACTGCTTTCAAAGAAATTAGATAAACCTTATTTCATATTTCATTAAACAGGTTTAAGGTTATGCGTTGAGTTAACAACAGTTATCTCGTTATTATATGCTTTGCTTTTAAGTTTCTGGTTAACCCTTTAAACGGCCATTTTTTTCTAGTTATATTATGTTAAAATATTTTTAGGCTTGAAATTAGAATAAGAAAAGGGATTCATTTAGCTTATTAGATAAATTTAATGTGATTAATTAATTAATTTGGTTAATTAATAATTAAGTAACAAATCAAGACACGACATTTTGTGTGAGATAAAGAACTGAAGTATCTAAGTTTCTGTCTTTCTAAAAAAATGTGTCAGAACTTATGCCAACCTACATAATTTCATACAAAGATTGATAAATTTGGTGGAAGCATACTTCCCATGGCCCTAGAAAGGGTTAAAAGTTCCAATTTCCTATTTCCCCCCCTATTTTTTTTCTAATTATGAAAAAAAGTTTCATTAATTAAAAATAATGTATAAATGTATGCAAATACAAGATATGAAACTCCCACGTAGTTTTTTGCATTTATTTAATCAAATTAATTTATATAAGCAGAAATCACTAAAAAAAACCCCAACTGCTTTTAAAGAAATTAGATAAGCCTTATTTTATATTTCATTAACCAGGTTCAAGGCTCTGCTTTGAGCCAAGAACTTCGTTATCTCGCTTAGGAGAGCCTTGAGTCGCTCGGTTAGCCCATCTGTACATCGCCCGATTGCTCAAGACGCGGAAGGGGAGCTATTCTTGACTGTACCCAATGGCCCAAGTTACGAACTTGATGAATTATTCCGCCGAATAAAAAGTCAGCCTTCACGTGTCACCAGATTTTGGAAACTTCCCAAACCAAAAAGGCATTGCTTTCTTTATCTCTCTCCCTCTGCTTCTTCTGTTTAGCCATTTTCTTTTTCTCTTTTTGTTGCCTCACTTCTTCAAGAAGAGTGATAAAACTCAAAGAAAAAAAAAGAAGCAGACAGTTGTTGTTGAAGATTTAAAGAACATGCTTCGGTTTCGGTGTTCATTGCACCTTAAGACGCAACACTCAAGAAATAAACAGGAATGGTTAAAAGGTCGTTAGGTTTTTCGAAATCTGAGTTATGTTTTTCCGCAGATCTTTTGGCTTCTGTTGTTTTCGGGAACTGGAAGCTCTGTGTTTTCATGGCGCCCTTTTTAAATTCATTGAACGTGGTCCAAAGTTGTTAGTTGAGAAATGTAAGTTCTGTACTTACTTAAATTACCTAACAGTGTACTATTCTTAAAATATATAAAAGATATTCACAGTTTAAATTCAGGGTTGCTGACTATCAGTATGGGCATAACAGGAATTGAATTAAGTTAATACTTATCATAATATGTTGATTATTAAATTATCTCTAACATTTGAAGATGGTATTTCGGTCTGCATTTTTTTTAGTCCCAAACACTTTTATAGAGATGTGAAAAAAGTGAAAAATAACGACAAAACAATGAATGGAATGTCATTCTAATTCACTGTTATATACAGCAGAACTGCAGTTATCCAAACTAGAGTTATTTGAATTATCAGTTATCCAAACTGCTTAGAGGTAAAAATAAATCCATATCTAAAATCTTCGCTATGAAAAAACATTAAATCAACTGATTTTGAACGATATATTCGAAAAATAATATTTTAATACAATAAATAAACATACAAAAAAACTTTTGCAGTTGTTAAATTGATACATTATTAGTAAATTTCGCTTTGTTTCATAAGAAATTGATTATCCCCCCCCCAATTTTCAAGTTATACAGACATATGATTATCTGGATTGGGTCTGGCCTCAAATCAATCCAGAAAATCGGTGCTCTGCTGTAATTGTTTAGCAAACAATGAGAGATCAATTAATATTAGGTAAAAGAAGACTTCATAATGATTCTATGACGTTATGAAAGGGAATATGACATCCAAGGTCACACACACACACACACACACACACACACACACACACACACACACACACACACACACACACACACACACACACACACCTCTACAATAATAAAGATGAATGTGTGTTGGCGCTCTACAGAAAAGACCATTTGACCTACAACTACCAAATTAGTCTTAATTAGTCAACTACCAAGACATTCTTTTAAAAGATCCCTATAATTCCCTCACCAAAATCGACACGTGTAAAGAAATCCCTATCAAAATCTCACAGTATATAATTACAGGGATAAATATTTTATTAGCTCTTACTCTTTTGCTCTTGTGCCGTTCTGTGTTGATGTGCTTCGCTTCTGCTTGTACAGAAATCCTGCCTCCCGGGATGGAATAAAACAAAGTTAAATATTTCAAAGTGTCTTCTCTGTCTTCGGCCACGATTCTTCTTCAAAAATTATTATGCTTATATTATATATATACATATCTTTCTAGATTCTAATTCTATTATATAGAACAGATAGAAGAACTGGGAATAGTCTAATATTCAGCAATCCATTTCATAATTTGACATTTAATCAATTAATAATTATATTTGATGATAATTTAAGTTTATTCAAATTAAATCAGTGGCTGAAGTACTGGGTGCTTAGAAGACTTGTTAGGATTTGTCATACATAGGAAAGGGAACATAGGAAGTGTAGCCGCAGCTTTTATAATTTTCAAACGGGAAGATTTCCCAGTTTTGGTTATTTCAGCAGTTTTATGTGACTGGATGATGCTAAAGGTATAGTAGCTTTGATCTCTACACAATGAGAGAATTTAAGGACTATATTTTATGTGGCATGGGTAAAATTAAAGGCTTTCGCAACTCATACGTTAGAGTTTTTACTAAAAAAAACTAAGTAGTGTTAAAAAGAATTAATTTAAAGGCTCGGATAAATTAAATTTGTCACTTATAGGCTTAGATATAAGATAACCTTTGCAATTTTAATTGTTCAGAGTTAAAATATTTTAGATCTAATTTCATAGACTAAGTCTTTTTTTTTTTTTTTACCACAAACACAATTAATCTATTTGGAATACGGAAAAATTCCCTGAAATGCAAGGATCTCGCGGTAACTTGTTTATTTTTATTATCTCCACAATAAATCCACAAAAAAAAAAAAAAAAAAAAAATGCAAGCCATTCTTAGCAACTCAGCGTTGCCGATATTGGCATAATCTTCAAATTGCCAAGTAAATAAAACAGGGATTGAATCATATTGGCAATATCTTGGCACCTTACATATAATGGAACTTGGCAATCTCAGCATAATCTGAAAATCGCCATTTAAACTTATTATCCTGGCGTAATCATTTGGGAATCTCCAAGTAAATCCAAAAAAGGAATCACCATGGCATTTTATGTATAATGGAGCTTGGCATTCTTGGCATAATCTGAAAATTTTTAAATACATAAAGGGACAGTAAAAATAAAAAAATAGCAATCTCTGTTCCTGGGATTTAATTCTATTATCTCGTTTCACTTATATTTAAAGTTGTCTTTCAAAAGGATATTGTATTATGCTGTATTGACTAAAAGCGCCTCTAATGTTTAGAGTCAATTAGGGAAATAAGTTACAAAATTGTTCCAAGAATAAGCTTTAATGTAAGCATTCGAACAATTTTTTTCTGCCTTATTTCTTTTTATCTATAAACATATCGTTTTCTATTATCTATGTTACTGCTTAATCTACCGATTATATACATAATCATTTAAATATCTTCTATCGCCGACAATACTTTCAACCACTTTCTTTCACCAACATTCTCCCATAATCTGCATTGCTATTTAACTGCTTTGTATTATTTACACCAATGTTTTACCACTTTACATCATTGTCACAGATACTAAACCGCTTTCATTTACATTTACATTGGATCAATTTCTGTTATTTCACTGCCTTTTATAAAGAAAGTTGATATTTTCAATAATTGCAAATTACTTACAACAAATATTGTGTGCAGCAAGTTCAAATGCAATATGTGAAAGTTGTCACTTTTTAAGTATTTATATTCAAGAGAATCTAAATAAAAGGAATTAAAATCTTAATGTGTAAAATTACTTACTTTGGTTTTAGAAATTTTATAATTTAACTTATTAGTCTAATTAATTTATCTAATTTTTTGAAAATAGATTCATTTTAAAAGAAAAAACTAGGTTTTTTGGATGACATTTATATCTATTTTGGTATGATTAATTATTGGTGAAATTTTTTTCATGTAATGAGTCCAAAAGCTTTTTTTTTTTTTTTTTGGAAAAAAGTAGTTCTTACTAAAGGAAAAAAAATTCTTAATAATAATAATAAAAAAAACACGTATTAAAAATAGTTTTAAAATTTGCATACATAGAGCTAAAATTTTGAAAATGGAAAAAAAAATGGTCCATCACTTTTTCTTTCTTTTAGAAATTATTATCCGATATACATACAAAGATGTAATTTTTTTTTAATTCTAAGAACTTTATAACCATCTTATATTTGAAAAAAATTCAGTTGAAATTTTAGATTTTACAATCATCAATGGAATTTAATTAGAACATCATAATGCATTTATAGTTTATGTGACTGTAAAGTCACTGTCTCCGTAATTAGTATTAATTTTAAAATAATGTCTGCAAACTCTTTAACCATTATCGAGTGAGTCAACATTAACTGCAAATTTTCTATAAGAAGCACCACCAATAGAATTAATTAAAACTGACTACTATGTGAAAATAACTCATTCAATAAAAAAAATCCTTTTAAAATAAACGATTGAGACATAGTTAAAGTCCATTATTCTACAAAGTCACCTACTTGCAGATAAATAAAACGGAATAAACTGCTGAGACTGTAAATCCAGTGGACAATAAGTCTTACAATCTATAGTTAAAAAGAAGTCCAGTAATTCAGGTCTTGATGCCCTCCACATAATCTCCGTACCCGTGTTTTAATTTTATTCCTTCTACTAGGCCTATCCTTTAAATGAACTTGGAAAATAAGCAATAAAAATACAGTGGAAATAAACTTCCTTTTTAGCTCCGTACCATTAAACCAACCTCTCCAGGCCCCCTTTACAACTTTCTTCGCTGCAGAGCACTATAAATTCAGCCTATTGTAAGATAACAACTCTCCGATTCGGGGTCCAGTGGAACAAAGTAAGAAATTTGGCGCATACTTCGCCCCTTTTAAACAAAAATACGAGCCACTTTGAAATCGCCGAGTGTGTAGAGAAAAGTAACAAAAAAGCGCCACTAAAGTTGCTGGGACCAGCTAAAGCGCCTTTAGTTCTCCGCGAGTTAAGAAGAAAGGAGGGGGCAATAAAATGTCAGATCTAAATCTTCTCTCTACAGAAGAAGAAGAAGAAAGAAGAGTTTGAGCCCGCCTGCCTTGCCTCCGAAGTTAAGAGAAGTGATTATCTCAAGAACGGTATTTTCACACTTAGTGAATGTTTCTGGAAATCGAAGAGGAGTCTGTGAGTGAGCAGTTGCTTGTTCCAAGGTTTTTGAGTTTGAAGTCAGTGATTGACTCGATTTAAGGCGTGCCTGGGAGGTTCGGTTTGCGAAGAGTTCGACATCAGCAAAGATTCCTTGGTGAAAATTTAATTTGGAAAGTGTCGCTGCCTCGTTTCGCTGGAGGTTAAACTCAGACTTTTTGGAACTTGATTTTTATCGGAAGTTGTTGGTGATGTGTGTAGAATCTGGCTGGCTGTTCCTTTTCTAGAAATGTTCCAGACTTGCTAAATTATTTTCGAAAATAATATAAAAATACCTCACGTATGGAAGGACACATTAAAAAAATGTTTTTAAAAATACGTTTTTTGAACATCATAAAGTAATGTGCTTCAATCAAATTTAAAAATAATAGAAGTATAATGTTGCTTTAAGCCAATTTCAATTTAACTTGTGTCAAAATTTATTTAGAAGAGCATGTATTTTACTTTTAAAACTAATATAGAATTGTTCTCATGTAGTGAATAATTAATGTAGATTCTTTATAGGAATACTACCTCTTCCAATGATTCTCATGACACGATTTTCAGTAAAATATATGCTGTTGATATGTTACCATTAAGGCTCGAAAGCCATTAATGTGCAGATTACTTAGCTAATCTACAGTTGCTCCATTAAAGTGAGGAATCAAGTGTTTTCCGCATTTTAACTAGGTAATGTGCACATTAACGGCTTAAGTATTGTCGAAGTTCAAAAGTTTGTTTATGCCATTTTCTTTCCTTTTCTTTCTTCTTCCCGGGCAGGGTTTCAAAAAATATGATTCCAAATCTAAATATACCACAAATAGGTGTGTTTGTCGCAAAAACCAATTGCTACGCAATTCAAAGTGTAACCAATCTTTAGATTGAACTAAGAAGTAAGCATAATTTTATCATGCTTCACAAATTCATTTCCTTAATTGTAATATGTTAAATCGTTTGATTCTTTATATTGAAGTTTTACAGTTGATTGATGATTGATTCTATCAACTAATGTGTAGAGTGTTAGGTTGTATTAACTTGATTCTTTAGATATCAAAAAATATATAGAAAAATATTTAATTTAAAGATAAAGAAGCGTTGCTGTTATTCCAGCAAAGATCTTATTTTCACTTTAACGAGTGCCAGCAGATTAACGTGAATAGGTAATTTTTCAGATTATCTATTTAATTCGCAGATTACCTAGGTAATTTGAGAAATGAAACAATTTACCTCATTTTAACGGATAACCTAGTTAATAGGCAGATTAACTGATTTCTGCACTTTAGCGGTAACAGATATATGTTGTAGAAAAAGAGAAAAAAAATCAGCCGATTTCGCAGATGGGATGTATATGGAGTTTGGAAAGGAGATACAAATCGAAGTGAATGAGGTTGAAATTTCATTTCCTAGAACTCTTTGAAGATCGAAGTTGACTTTCTTTCACCACAGAATATCCCCGAACTTGGAAACTCTAGGATTCCCTGTCGGTTGAAAGGATATACGTGGAAATATTTATTAAGAAAAAAAAGTGTTTTTTTTAGTTTACATATAAAATACACATAAACAATAACTATATACAATATTATAATGATGAAGGAGGTGTTCGGTGGGGAGTATGAGTAGATGAAATCTATTGAAGTTAATATATTCTGGAGAAGAGCTTAGTTGAGAAATGAAACGAAAATTTATACAGGGCTTGGGTCCGGAGAAATCAATCTTTCGTTCTCTTGTAGGAACCGCAACAGCAAAATGCTTTGAATAGATGATGAAAAACAATAAAGTGCAATCATTGAAATAGAAAATGGCCTCTGAAAATCAACTATTTATTGACCACATCTAATAACCATATCGAAACTTATTTCTTTTATACTTACTCACAAACAAAAAACACAAAGAAAGAATATAATCGTCAAAAACTTCAAATTTGAGATTTTGGCAAATATCCTCGTTTTAGATCTTCCTATATCCGAAAAATAAATTTTTGGAATTATATGTCTGTTTGACTATGAATACGCTAACTCGAAACACATTGAACTAAAATGATAAAATTTAATATATTATCTTTACACCATATTTTTAGAATTCTATTAAATTTTAAACGAAATATAATTTGTAAATTTCTATTTGTCCTGCCGTTCGACTTCAAGTAAACACGCCGATAACTGCAAATTTAATAAAGGAGTTTGATATACAGTTTTAACATTTTTAATGCATATCAAAGCGGAACTGAATTCGTCAAAGGGCTGCCAATCTCTTGGTCTTTATTTTTTGATTTAAATGAGATAATGCAAAAAATGTAACAATTTCCAACTTCTTGTTAAGTAACCTTAATGCCATGTTAATCTTTAATCATCTGTTCTGTCCGTAGTTTAAGAAGATCAAAAACGCCGTGACGTACCGGCATACATTTATTACATAAAACTGGTTTCTTTACTTTAATACAAAACACACAACTTTCTTGTGCGAAAATAAAACACTCACAAAATTCACGGCCTTATCCTAAGTACACAGTTTTATTCGGAGGAGGGGAAGAATATAACATATTTAATAAAGAGTATGAGAGCATTTGGAGAAGATTAACCGCTGTGATTAAATCAAATTTCTTACTTGAAAATTCTATCTGAACATAATTATACGCACTTTACTTTCACATGAAAAGCAAAAATTGTATTTACAATTCATATATGGCTCTAATGCTAGTTATCATAATATCATTTAAATAGATCAGGATCAATGTTAGTAAACAGAGACATTTAAATCGATAAAATTAATTTGACAAATAAATTTAAAATGTTTCTAAAAGCCACGTTTTGTGATTTAATATCTTACTTCTGCTAATAGAAGCTGAATTCAGAAATAAGAAGGAATCTTCACACTCTCTAAAGCTTATGGTAAAACATTATCGTTGCTTTTCATGTTTACACAATAATTTATTTAATAGTGACGGTTGTGGTATGGCTGAAATGACTAGAAGACACAGGATGTTTTTTATGGGGTTTACTGGTAACATCAACAACAAAAGGCACATGAATACGCCATAGTGTAGTAGACCTAGAGAATTAATAATATTTCTCGGATGAGAGTCGAGATCACACTCCCCCTAGTACAGGAGTCAAGTTTGTTTCTACTGGAAAAGAAAAAAATATACTAACAACAACAGGGAAACCACGTGATATTTACATGATTGGCAGCTAGCTCCGCCCAGGAAGACCACGTGGTTAACGGAATTCTTAACAGCTTATGCTGGTTAGTATTTTAATTTCAACAATTGCTTAAAATGTTTATTTCCATATTAATTGTCGACTGAATTTTTTAGGTCCCATCGTGTTCCTGTGCATTTTGGTATTTACGACATCAGGCACTACTCAATGAGAGACTTTATTTAATCAAT
This sequence comes from Argiope bruennichi, assembly GCF_947563725.1. Taxonomy (NCBI): domain Eukaryota; kingdom Metazoa; phylum Arthropoda; class Arachnida; order Araneae; family Araneidae; genus Argiope; species Argiope bruennichi. Next base: position 56,394,373 of record NC_079156.1, read on the forward strand.
TGGATAATTTAGTTTTATATTTAACCATAATAATTTCAAATATAATTAATATTTTAATGATTTATATTAAACTTTTATTTTTAGCAACTTTGCGAAAATGCACATATTTTTTATTCATTTATTATGACTCATGACTGAGTGGCATGGGTGTGTTATTCTGCTTAAGCAGATGCTCAGTATTTATAAATTCCGAAATATTTAAAGAAACGCAATGAAACAGATAGAGGCTTACTAAGTATGCCTGGTAAAATATTGATATAAAATATATTTTGGATCATGAAAAAGTTTTCTTTAAAAAAAGCATATTTATTTCACAAATAAGTCTTATTAAAATAATTTTCTTTAAACGACTTAATTGCACCAATCTTAGTCCAAAGTTGCCTAGTCAATCTAATTGGAAAGCAACTGAAACATCATTATTTAGATATTTGATGAAAGATTTACTAAGATATTTGAAAATAGAAGCTTTATTTACAATACAAATATCATAGAAATGTAATCAAGTTAGGTAATTGGAGTTATCAAATTATATATAGGGTCTGATCATCACCCCTATATATAATTTGATAACTCCAATTACCTAAAAGCACCAAATTATTAAGAACTTCCAAAATTTTGATATATTTTTAGCGATATTATATATTTTTTAATTTACAAGGGTTTAAAACTCGAACTAATACGTATTAAAATCAAGCATAATTTATATATCAGAACATTATTTAATATTCCTTGTTAATTAACATTACAAATTTTATATTATATTGCTTAAAAATTCTTTAAAAAAATGTTACTTTATAATTTTAAAATTGCGCGATTTTGTTATTAAATAGTATTGTAATAGTAAATTGAATTTCTTCTTAAGACCTTTTCTTTTTACTGTTTTGTTGAAAATTTGTTTTAAATTTGATTACTTTATAATCAAATTTTTTATATTCGAAATACTGAAACTAGAACTCCCGTAAGAGCTCTTGTAAATTTAATGCTTTGTTAGTTTATAGGAGTTAGCTACCTAAAACTTCTTATATAGACGATTAAAATTATCTGGCGCATGAAAATAGAAGTGGAAAAGGAGGCCCCGGGACATGCACTGCATCATGGTCTTTAGATGGTTTTATCAGAGTACAGAAAATAAATGTATTATTATCTTATGTATTCTTAAGATACGTGAAAATGCTAAATGTGTTTGCAGATAGCTTATGTTACTATGAAGTCAAAACATGAGGGTGTGTCTTAAACGTTGCCAAGTCGTAGTTTTTCTTTTTGTATTTGTTTTCCAACGAAGAACCCCATGAACCGCTTGGATTGTGACCACCATATGTAACTTACAGAAACACACGCTCTCCTTTTCTTTTTTATCTGCACTTTAAATGTTTTCTCAGCACTCTGTTTTGACCAGCCATGAACCCCGCTCGTTCTCTTTTATCTCTCGTCAGAGACACAACTTCTGGTGACCTCTTAAACACAGGCTCGACACTTGTTTACGCAGTAAAAACAAATGTATTCCACCGCGCGGATGAAATAGTGCCACATGTTCCATCGCCTCGAGTGATATATGGTCCTCAGACATCTGTTTATTTATAGCCGCAGCAATCGAAAGCCAGCACTTGGCCAACTTCCTCGGCAGATAGGGATGGAGTGGGGGATCTGTTTTGTGTCGGAACCGCCCGATTTGGCCCGATCCTGTCAAAAGATGATTGCCACTCAAAAACCGGGCAGATAGCGAGGAACAGATTGGAGATGGCGGGATTAAGTAGGGGTTAACTCTTGTGCATTTGGCAGTTGATGTGGGAAAGTATTAACTCTTGCCATGCGTTGAGGGTGTGATGTCGAACAGTTTATCGCGTATTATTATATCAGGCGGATCTGGTTTTCTTCATTTTACGATAGGGAATTCAGCATGCTATTCATCCCAATCATGAGTGTTTAAGATATGTATACCGAAAATTACAGACTAGCGCGTGAGGGTTTTTGTTTTTAGGTACGTGGCTCCATTCGGGACTAAAGTTTTGAAAATAAATCATAACTGTTTATATTTTTTTAATCTTTGCTTAAAATGGATTGTGAAAACATTCAATTAAAACGAAATTTTTTTTTAGATAATAGCCAAATTTGTTTTTGAAAATTGAAGAGATATGGTACTATTGGTTAAAACGCTGAGCCTAACAAAGCTAAATCTGTCTAATTCAAAAATTTGTCAAGCGATTTTCCAAAATCTTGAAGATAACTTTAGGTTCCTGAACCAAGAAATAAGGTGTATTTCTATCCATTCAGGCTCTAAATACTGGAGTTTGAAAATTAAACAACTTGAACTTTTTAATTTCGAAGCATTAAAATAATTATAAAATCATTTTAAATGAGTACATTCTTTACTTTAAGAACTACGAAATACATTGAGGAATTATTATTCCAAATTAGATCAAATAGCATTGCACTTTCATTCGTAAGTTCTTTAAAGAGATTTTTTTTTAACGAAATTTAAAATTTGTATAAATAATATTTAAATATGCACATCTCATTTAAGCATAAATTATTCAATTATAAAAATTAAATGTAACTTCTTAAACAATGAAAGCAGAAATTATATTGAAACTGTTATAAAAATGGTCGTTCCGAAATTTTATTGCATACTTTTCTGCCAATAATAACCATCGGTGGCTTTATAAGAGTAAATTGCGCCCAAGGCATACAGGAAATGATTATTAGATGTAAAGCAGGCAGCTGTATACGGACCACACAGTTTTATAGGACCTGAAGATTTTTACAGATATTAAATCAAAATTATTTAATGGTGTGCTTTTATTTAATTACTAGCCGCCTTTGGCGACCAGCCGGTTCGCCAATCTTACTGTTCGTTAAAATTTTCATAATTAAATATTTTATGCAATTCCTACTTTAATAGCTTCTTCATCAAAATATTTTTAAACTTCAAATTTTGATAGGCATATAATTCACTCATAATATTATAAACGCCTTCAGTCATAACGTAATATGTATCTCTCTCATTTTCTGTTGGCTCCCATAGAATTTATACTTTAAATTAAAGTGGAAAGGATTAATCTGCAATTAATATAATAATATTTTTTACTGAAACAAAGTATTTTTTTTTTGTAATATGATTATTGAAAACAGTCACTGAGTGTTTAAACTTTATGGGCACTAAAGAATATCTTTCTTAATTTATGTAATATTTCAAAAATTTGTCAACAAAATTTTCTCAGATTCATCATGACCAGATTGATTAATTAACAATGTTTAATTTTAAATGCATCAAACACTAAAAAAAACAACCCAATCGTTTAAAATAATCGGTTGAAAACAGGTTAAAAAAAACTACTTAAAAGACGATGGTCTTAAAACTATAAGCATACACAAAAAATATATAACTAACATAAATACAATTTAATTACAAAAGCATGCAACTAATCTAAAAATAATTTAAATCGTCCGTTGATATTTGTTGTCATGTCAACAATCAGAACACAATGTGCATGCGTGAATTTACAAAGCTAGTTACAGTAACGCAAATGCGTGAGTTTTTCTAAGCCAGTTGGGGTAACGCTATGCAGATTAGACATTTTTATTTCCTTTATTCTGTTTTATTTTAATTCAAAAGTATTGCAGAATTAATCTGAAAGATCGATTAATTAACAATGTTTAATTTTAAATGCACCAAACATTACGAAAATAAACAGAATACTTTGAAATAATCAGCCGAAAAATCTTAAGCCTAGCCTCATTACTGTCGGGGAAAAAAACTGAACTCTTACTCATTTCGTGGTAGGGAAAATGAATAATTTTTTGTCGAGAAAGTTAGCTTTTAATTAATAATTAAAATTCTAATTAAAAATTCAAAAAAAGGGACCCCAGGTGCACATTCCCGACCTCTAAGGTATACATGTACCAAATTTGGTAGCTGTAGGTCAAATGGTCTTTTCTGAGGAGCGCCAACACACACAAACACACACACATTGAACTTTATATATAAGTATAGATGTTTTTTTAAAGCAAGCGAAGAGGGGAAAATAACTATTCTAAAAAATTGGGTAAGGCAGGTGTTCTTATTAAATAAGTAATTTTTAAAAAAAATGAAACGAAAAAGGGGAAAAGTTATTCTATAAAATTGTGTAAAGCAGATGTTCTGTATTAGAAACTTCTTTTCCCTTTGCAGCTGTGTTGCCATAGAAACCGGCGCACAGCTGTTTACACGTTTATGTTTATCTATTCAGATTTTGTAACATCTAATCAGAGTAACGGTGAATATCAGTGTGTCCGTGTTCGTCAATAAATGTTAATTTTTTTAATAACATGATTAACGAAAACAGAGTCACTGAGCATTTAAACCTTATGGGAACTAAAAAATATCTTTCTTAATTTATGTAATATCTCAAGAATTTGTCGACCAGCCGGTTCGCCAATCTTAATGTTCATTAAATTTTTTATATTTAAATATTTTATGCAATTCCTACTTTAATAGCTTCTTCATCAAAATATTTTAAAACTTCAAATTTTGATAGTCATATAATTCACTCATAATATTATAAAGGCCTTCAGTCATAACGTGATATGTATCTCTCTAATTTTCTGTTACCCCTCGTAGAATTTATGCTTTAAATTAAAGTGTAAATGATTCATCTGCAATTAATATCATAATATTTTTTACTGAAACAAAGCATTTTTTTTTAATAATATGATTACTGATAATAGAGTCACTGAGCGTTTAAACTTTATGGGCACTAAAGAATATCTTTCTTAATTTATGTAATATCTCAAGAATTTGTCAACAAAATTTTCGCAGATTCATCACGAGCAGATCGATTCATTAACAATGTTTACTTTTAAATGCATCAAACACTAAGAAAATGAAACGAATCGTTTAAAATAGACGGTTTAAAACAGGTTTTAAAAAAACTACTTAAAAAACGATGCACTTAAAACTATAAGCATATACAAAAAATATATAACTAACATAAATACATTTTAATTACAAAAGCATGCAACGAACCTAAAAAAAATTTAAATCCAGTCCGCATCAGTTGATAATAATTCGTCAACACAATGCGGAATTCAGAACACAAAGCGCATGCGTGAATTTTCAACGCCAGTTACGTAACGCAAATACGTGATTTTTTTTCTACGCCAGTTGGGGTAACGCTATGCGGATTAGAAATTTTTAATTTCATTTATTCTGTTTTATTTTAATTCAAAAGTACTTCAGAATGAATCTGAAGGATCGATTAATTAACAATGTTTAATTTTAAATGCATCAAACATTAAGAAAATAAACAGAATCGTTTGAAATAATCCGCCGAAAAATACTAACCCTAGCCTCATTACTGTTGGGAGAAAAAAAACACGGAAGCCTTACTCGTTTGGCGGTGGCGAAAATGGAAGATTTTTTTGGCGGGAAAGTTAGTTTTTAATTAATAATTAAAATTCTAATTAAAATTTCAAAAAAAGGGACCCCAGGTGCACATTCCCGACCTCTAAGGTATACATGTACCAAATTTGATAGCTGTATGTCAAATGACCTGGCCTGTAGAGCGCCAACACACACACACACACACACACACACACACACACACACATTGAGCTTTATTATAAGTATAGATAAAAGCTTGATTTTTAGACTTATTCTATCGAAAGTATTAATTTAACTGTGGAATAATATTCTAGAAATATCCCTAATTAATTACTATTTACAAATTTTAAATTTTATTTTTATAAAAAAAAAAGGAACGCTTTATAATTAAAAAAAGATTTGATCCTTTTATCAAATGCTGGTTATCTTATGTTTAGAAAAGTTTTGTTAATGCTTTTTACTCTTTTTTTTTAAAAAAATATTTTTAAATTTCATCAGGATTTTTTTATATATGACATTGTGAAACCAACTTTTTAGAAACTGGTTATATTGAAGCGTTTTTCTATTTTAGTTTGTCAAAATTTGATTTTAAAACTATTCATGTAAAGATTAAATTAAATTAAATTATTTAGTTTTGATAGTTTGGGGGTAGAAAAGAGTCTTCGAGATTTGCAGTGTCTAAGGGCCCCTTAGAAGACTGAATCAGGCCGTTGGACATATTAGTTTTTTTTTCACCTTTCACTTTTTTAAACAATAAGAACACATACACATGTCTAAATGACGCTCCCTAAGGATGTGGCACAGGGCATCTTTTGTCCCAGGTTGCTACGTCCGTGATTTAAAATTATTTCTGAGTCCCAAAAGTTTGAAAAGAGTTTACTGATATTAGATTTTTCTGTATAGACCCTGGAGAAATGCTTATAATACACTAAGAGATTCTCGTAATAGATGTGTTCTTATTTCCCACGATTCTGTTCTTGAACCGCTTCACGTTGCTAGATTGTGCCCAAATTCGATATTGATCTATAATTTTTAAACAAGGAGTCTCTAACTACTTCTGTTTCGATTTTTCTCTTTTATATATGCTTTAACTATGAAATCCTTATCGAATTCTGTCTAAAATTTGAAACGCGTAGTTTTGAGCAACTATGTTAAATTCTCGTCTGACTCACTGCATTTCCAGTTATTATATTCACATGCATACGGTCGGACATACACACGGATATCTTTATGACACATATTACCCGAAATCTGAAAAAAACTTATACAATTGCATGCAACCCAAATTTAATTTCAGTTTTTGCCAGTAATAAGTAATCTGAAATATCTTTGTTTTTCAAATTAAAAAAAAAAATCTAAAAAAGCATATGTCTGCAAATATTATAATCGTATAAAAAAACCTCAATTTTATTTCCATATATTCGTTTACAAGAAAATAAAAGAAGTCATATTTCATTAACTCGATGATGCAAACGATTTTCAACACCGTTGCTATAGTAACCCAATCGAAAGGAAACATTTACTTTGATTTTGTATTTCAGAAAATTTCTTGCTGCGCCATTAATAAATCACGATTTATAATGTACGATTTTGTTTTGCTTTACAAATTTAAAAAAAAAATGTTATTTCTCTAATACTTGAACTTATTTCAAAGATACATTGTTTATTATTTGATTTCGCTTGAACTCAACAAAAGGTTTCCAACTATAGTTAACTAGACTCAAAGAATAATTTTATTTTCCTGATAGTTAACGCAGACCAATTTATTTCACACGCAGATTGCCCTCTATGGGATTTCGTGCAGTTTGAAAGTTTTCCGAAGAGACCCATTACGAGTTTGGTTGCAGATGGTGGCCACTTATTTTACTTGATGAATCCAGTTGAACCAATCCATTCTAAATATATGTGGCTGAAATAATGTAAGAATTTGAGACAAAAATGATTTCAGGCACTATTGTTGCATCCAAATTACATACTATTTATGCAAACTATTTATATAATATATAACTTATATAATGCTAGACTACTTATACAGAGTATTTATATAATACATTTCTTAACAAGAACGAAAAAATTAGTAAAATTCATTAATTCAAAATGATTTTTAATAATCTTATTCTTCAGATTGTTAGGTTAAGAAGAGTTCTCACATCATTGCAAATATCTTATTAAATTTTGATTGATCTAATAAATAAAATAAGAAATATTGTAATATTTTAAAAATATTTTTTAACTTCTTCGTATATGTAGTATAGTGTGTAGTATAATATAGAGAAGTACAGTAATCATAAAAAAAGTTCAAACTCGAACGTTTGACGAAATTCCGTATTTAAACCTTCTTGAGTTTGAAAAGTACATGTTTGTCTGTCTGTGACAAAGAAAACTAAAAAACAATTTGAACTAAAAGGTTGAAATTTGGCATACAGACATTATACCAAATTTTTAGATGTCTACCAAATTTTGAATGGAATCTGTTTAAAGGACTCCGTCTGTCTGGCTATTCGAATATAAGTTAACACGATAATTACAAAATCAATACAGCTAGATAGATAAGATTCGGTACACAGATTTAAACATTTATAATGTAGAAAACTGTCAAATTTTGAGCAACTATAGGTTGACTCTCTATCTGCCTATACTTTCAATAATTAGTAATATCGATAATTCAGAAAAGCAATGACTTAAATGTATAAAATTTGAACAGGAATTTCTTCTACAAAAGTAGTTTTGTGTCAAATTTTTGTTTCAATCGTTGGGAAAAACTTGTCTGAAATACAAATTCCATTTTCGGATACTATTAACCACATGCCAAGAATTAACAGCCAAATAAATAGCCAAAAAGAACACGATAAATGCTAAATTCACGCCAGAAGTTAATATTTCGTAACTTTTGTACGCCAATGCCGTGTAAGATTTTCTCTGACATGACAAATTTATTAGAGAGTATGCCAGAAAGTTTTAGAAAGACTACTCCCGATGGTTTTGCTAAGTGATAAATAAGTCACAAATAAGGAAGAAACAATAAAAAAATCAATACAGTTTATGAATAAAGGGAAACAAAGGACATGTTTTTGTTTCATTTGCTAAATATATTCGGTTCCACGCAATTAGAAATGCATTCATTCATTTTGATGAATGGTTTTGATTATTTAATTATATTCATTCTTCTAATAATAAAAACGAATGCGTGGATGTGTACCTATTGGTTCTCTGTAAAACAAACCGTTGGACACAATATTCCCGATTTGGCGCAGATATGAAACTGAACACATCAATCATATCTTAAAAAAGTTTTATTAGAATTTTAATTCGTTCAAAGTGAATTAAACTTTATTCATTTTCTTCTATAACTTTTGGAAATACACAATTTTTGCAACATTCTAAAATTGGCTTTTAAAATCAAATCATTCGAAAATCATAATTATTATACTAGCTTTTTTTCTCTAATTACAATAAATTAAAAAAAAAATATGAGAAATGTATTTTTTAAAGCAATCCACTATTCAATAACTGAAAATGTTTCTCTTTTTACCGACATAAAAGAACAAAAATATGGTTTGCTCTCGCTAAATCGCGATGTATTTTTAGTTTCGAGTGGTTCATTATCCGAATTTATTCTAATAATACAACCATTTTATCATAGTTAATACATATTCAAATCCAGCTAAATTTCCTTTTAGATTTCAAGGACTTTAAAAGAGTCTTTCCCGCTCAATTCTGACTTTAATCCTTTTAGAGTGTCGCAATACTCTTACATAATACGATGTTCCAACAATTGAAGTTAACATGGATTCAAATTTCATTATAAATAGCAGTCTTTCAGTTTTACGGGATAATAAGCTACAAATCAAATCTAACTCAGTTAAATATCGATGTCTTATAATTTCAGAATAGCCTATAATTCTAATACAATATGATATTATAGCAGTTTCGTTGAAATTAATGTATTTTCATACTGATACAAATATGACAGTAAATATCATTCTTCTAGTTTTCTAATACATAACAACAGAAATCAGGCCAGTGTTATGAAATTTTAGAATAGTCCATTATCCTAATATAATCATATAAAAAAATTATTTTTCGATATATTTTCTTATGCATTCAAATTTCATTATAAATAGTTTTCTCTCAGTTTTGCAGTATCAAGGATTTCACCCCGATTATTAATACATTTTGATATGGATTCAGATTTGATTGTAAATGTTATGCTTCAATTTCCCATGATAAAAATCTGAAATCACTTCTGTAACTACAGCAATTGTAACTAAAGCAAGCTGACTAATCATTGTAAAGAAGCAATTCTAACTACAGTATGATGTCTAATCATTGTAAAGAGGCAATTCTGACTACAGCATGATGTCTAATCATTGTAAAGAGGCAATTCTAACTAAAGCATGATGACTAATCATTGCAAAGAGGGAATTCTAACTAAAGCATGATGACTAATCATTGCAAAGAGGGAATTCTGACTACAGCATGATGTCTAATCATTGTAAAGAAGCAATTCTAACTACAGTATGATGTCTAATCATTGTAAAGAGGCAATTCTGACTACAGCATGATGTCTAATCATTGTAAAGAGGCAATTCTGACTACAGCATGATGTCTAATCATTGTAAAGAGGCAATTCTGACTACAGCATGATGTCTAATCATTGTAAAGAGGCAATTCTGACTACAGCATGATGTCTAATCATTGTAAAGAGGCAATTCTCACTAAAGCATGATGACTAATCATTGTAAAGAGGTAATTCTGACTAAAGCATGATGACTAATCATTGTAAAGAGGCAATTCTAACTAAAGCATGATGACTAATCATTGTAAAGAGGCAATTCTAACTAAAGCATGATATTTAAACTTATTAGAGAGGTAATAGTCCTAATCTAATCTGAGATTACAGCCATTCATTGATGCACAAAAATTTTCACAAGGATTTATACCTGATTATTAATATATTTTGACATGGGTTCAGATTTGATTATAATTAATTATCTTTTAATTTCTCATGATAAAAATCTGAAATCACTTCTGTAACTACAGCAATTGTAACTAAAGCAAGCTGATTAATCATTGTAAAGAAGCAATTCTAACTACAGCATGATGTCTAATCATTGTAAAGAGGCAATTCTAACTACAGCATGATGTCTAATCATTGTAAAGAAGCAATTCTAACTACAGCATGATGTCTAATCATTGTAAAGAGGCAATTCTAACTACAGCATGATGTCTAATCATTGTAAAGAGGCGATTCTAACTACAGCATGATGTCTAATCATTGTAAAGAGGCAATTCTAACTAAAGCATGATGTCAACTTATTAGAGAGGCAACCGTCTTAATCTAATTTGATATTACAACCATTCATCGATGCTCAAACATTTTCACAAGGATTTATACCTTGAAAATTATTAATATATTTTGACATGGGTACAGATTTGATTATAATTAATTATCTTTTAATTTCTCGATAAAAATCTGAAATCACGTCTGTAATTAAAGCAATTTTTACTAAGGTATGATGTCTAATCATTGTAAAGAGACAACAGTCCTAATCTAATTTCACGTTGCAGCCATTCAGGGATGCTCAAACATTGTCACAAGGATTTAAACGTGATTATTAAAAGACAAAACCACACATAAAACGGTTTTATCGTACCAAATCCAAAATGCTCTAAATGGCACTTCACGCCATATTTCACCGCTGGCCCACCCCCACTTTAATCCAGCTGGCAAAGCCCAGCACTCCCTTCCTTCCACTAAAAATAACACCTATCGTCGTTACAGCCGTTCGAATTTACGACTAGACCCTGATGGATGTTTTGGTGATTTGAGGAAGGAAAAAAACCTCTTGCGCCAGATTTGAACATTGTATACGGTGCTGAGGATGGGTGTGCATTCAAATATTTATGGAGCGTGTATTTTCTCTTTTAGCGCCTTCGAAGGGGAGGATAATTTATATATTGTTGACCGAGATGTTTTTGTTTAAGCCGTGCGAAGAAGAAGCCAAGTTGAATAACCTCAAAGGACAGTTGCGTTGATTCTGAGGATGCATTTTATGGTGGTTTATGTTTTGTTACATGCAGTGGGGTGTTTATGATAGTGTTTTTATTAGATCTGAGTTAAAGACGAATTGGAAAGCTGGTGGTGATGTTTGTTTTTGCTTTTGATATTCCCTCAAATAAAATTGGAAATTAACCCTTAGCTCTCCACTGGCTCCAGTAAGGAGGAATCATGTAGCAGTTATATTTTAGAATTAGAATATATATAATTTAATTTTTATTTTGTCGTGTACGTAGTATAGAGAAAGCCAAAAAATTCGAAATCGAGATTTTGACGGATTCGAAATCGAGACCACGTTTTAGACTTTCCCGAGCTCGAAAAACACAATTTTTGGAAAATGTCCATCCATCTGTGACGAAGGTAACACCAAAACACTTTGAAATAGAAAGATGAAATTTGTTATACACTCTTGTAATCATTGTTTGCTCTCTAATTTGCTGATTTCTCTCAAATTTTGAATAAAATTTTTTGTTCAGAGGAAGTCTATCTGTCGAGCTGCTCAATTAATAACAAAACGAAGATAGCTAGATAGATAAAATTTGGTACACATATATATTTAACATCTATTGTGCAGATACTTATGAAATTTTGAATCAGATCCAACTAAGGGGTTGACTGTTTATCAGCCTGCATTTTCAGAAACCCGTATACGTGATAATTCAAAAACGCAAGGGCTCAAATATATTAAATTTGGTATGTTATTTTGTGGCTACAAGTGTTGTTAGGTGTCAACTTTTTTTGTTTCAATTGGTTGAAAAGGGCGTTAAACACAAATTTGATTTTTGGATCTTATTAACGCATATCATTCATCACCAAAACACTTGACAATGATCACACGATAGAGCCAATAAAAATGCTAAATTCACGCCAAGGATAAATATTTCGTATCTACTGGACACCAATACCATGTAAAGAGTTCTTTAGCATGGCAAGTATATAAAAGAGAGCAAATTTATAATTTTGGGGGGACCATTCCAGCTGGTTTCTTCAATCAGTAGACAAATAAAATAAAATCTCTCCCGAGATCATAATTAGTATATATTGATGATCAAAGTAATTGCATAGTGTTTCAAGGAATTTAACTGAGGAATGCGACAAGCAAAGCATCACAAGCTCTTTTGATTTTAAATTAGCAAAGGACCAATAAGGATTAAGAAGGGACGAGTTATTGACGTCAAGATGAGTTCAGACATCTTTCTTTGAATCCAGTGTCCCCCCCCCCAAAGTACGAGCCAAAGGTAAAGTGGCTTAACCGGGTCTGCGTTCGGTTTTTAGTTTTAGTTTCGTTATATTAACGTCCCGTTGGAAAGCAACACTAGGGCTATTTTGGGACGGACCTCGTCATTTTGAACCGCGGTCAGATGACGAGGACGACACCTGATCTGGCACCCTCTCCACACCAGCCGGAGGACGTTTGGCCTTTACGGATTTAACGTGCAACAGACCCCCTTACACGACGGTTCTTCGGTGGAATCGGGTCTCGAACCTGAAACCCTACGCCTCACGAGCCGAGACCTTGCCACCAGGTCACCGCGACCCTGAATCCACGTTCAGAACAATGACTAGATTGTTTAAAACTCTATTAAGAATCAAGTTTTAAAGATTTTTTATTTACCAAGGGCGATGTGATGTTTATAGCTTAATTACGTAAGAAGTTCAGTTATTAAAGAGTTAATAAACAGTCAAACAATTTTGATCCTCATTCAGATAGAACGTATTATACAGGCTGCAATCACGTTATTTGGAGTGTCAAATTTAAATTTATTCCGGGGCCTAAGGTTTTTCTTAAATAAGAGAACTCAGCATTTTTCGAAGAATAATTCTAGCGGGGCATAATAGTATGTAAAAATTCAAATAATTGAACTTACTAGGTATACAGCTACAAAGAGAGCTTGACGGTTTTCGTGAACTAAAAGATTCTTAACAAACCAATTATAATATTATTCGAAACAATTGTTCTGATTGCCCAACAAGCTTGATCTTCTCGAAACTTATTTCCTAAGAGAATTCTTATCCCCCCTTGTTTTTAAGACATAAAAACATTCATTATTTATTTTAATATTGTTTATAAAATGAATTATTTAAGAAAATTTTTCAACATAAAGTATTCTAAAATATCTCAAATTAAATTATGTTAAATACATTTATATCATATAATTTTTAATATGTATTTCATATGTATATTAATGTTTATATATAACTAATTATAAGTTTTCCTAGATAGTATCTTTTTTAATATGTGGAACTAAACTGCATATTTTTATATCAAATAAATAAATTATAAAATATTAAATTACGGAGTCTTTAAGATATATTTTTTATAATAATTTAATTATTAAATATATTATTGTATGCTTTTGAATTAGACAGATATATCAAACAAAACAGTATGAAAGAAAGTAATTTGGGGGGGGGAGATGTTTTTTAAAATTATTCAAATAATCTTCGAAACCATTTTGAAAATATGTCGATTTATAAAACTGCATGGTTTTAATCAAGTAGAAGCGATTTTTTTTGGCTCATTAATATTTTTGATAGATACATTTTTCATTGGATAATTGGCTCTGAATTCCTGATTAACATTTTGATAGAGAACAAAATATTATAAAAAGCCAAACTACGCCACATTCATGGAATCAAAATATTTGTATCAAAATGAAAACATGAAATGTCTACAAAACCCAAATGTCTAAAAGCGCAAAAATGTGAGTCACGAAAAAGCGCAAAGATGTGAGTCACGAAAAAGCGCAAAAACGTGAGTCACGAAAAAGCGCAAAAACGTGAGTCACGAAAAAGCGCAAAAACGTGAGTCACGAAAAAGCGCAAAAACGTGAGTCACGAAAAAGCGCAATAATGATGTAAAATATGGTACAATACTAAAAAGCGTGGCTAATATTTATATGCAGAATTGAATACAACTTAAATAGAATCATAAAACTCAATCTGAAACACTGCTCATCTAGGGAACTACTCAACCATCATTCATTCACCTATAACGAAAAAAAGAACAAAAATGCTTCTTAAACACGTACTAAACACGCTTTAATCTCATCATCCTCATCAGCCCACCTTCTTTCTTCCGAAATGAACCCCTCCGGTAATCTCATCCCACTCCAGAATGCCCATAAAAACTCCCCAACTTCGCTCACGATCCCCCTTTAACAATCCCGATCCATCAAGAAGCAAAGAAAGCTGGTCTATAATTCATCCAGGAATCCCGTATTCTTAACTCCTTCACAGACGACGAACTCCACCATCTACATGTGTATTGCGGAAGAGGCAGCGTCCAGGGGTGGAGGGAAGGCGACGTGCAGAAGTTAATCTGGGAAGGAGAACAAATAAATAAAGGCGCTTTACTTGCACTGTCTTAAAGGGCTTGAAGGGATGGTGCAGGCAAGCTAAGCGGTTTCCCTTGAAGGGGTTCTTTTTCCTGTTACCTTGGTTACGTCACTTCCGCTTGTAAACCCGCTTCCTCAAAGCATCCTTTCCTTCCTTCGATTTTCAGGGGTTGTTGCCACAATTTTTGTTCTGACTACCTCCTTTTTGTAAATGGAAGGGAGGGATCTGCTACATATTAACATGTTACTGAAAGAGGCATTTTTGTAGAAATTGTCCCCGACGATTTTGGCTAAAAATGGTAATAACAAAAAAAATTTTCATATTCACAACCATAGTTTCGATTTTTTCAGTAAATACTTTGTGAGTTGCTTCATTTTATAGTACACCAAAGAGTTGTGTAAAGTTGTCACCAAGATTGATTTTGAGATTGTCTTTTGTGGAAAAAGATTTTTTTTTTTTTTTTTAAAAATTTTCATACCATTGCTAATGTTGTCTTTATTTTAAAAATCACGATCAATTGCAAATGTTTCCTACCGATGGTTTGATATTCATATTCTTTAAATTGGAACTGTTTTCACAAAAGCTACCACTTTCTGAATCGCTAGAATATATATCGTTTGGATGGTCAGAAAAAGTATAGAAACGTACGGAAATAACAGAAATGTCTTTGACTAAACATTTCAGAATGTGCATTTCTTTAAGATTTAAATGATCAATAAAAAGAGAGAACCGAATAATATAAGCAGAAACCAGCGGAAATAGTCTTCTCAAAAATTTTCTCGCATATTCTCTAATAAATTTGATTGGCGTACAATAGTTACGAAATATCAACTTTTGATGTGTATTTAGCATTTTTTCTGAACCTATCGTATAATCCTTGGTGAATTATTTGGCAGTTTAACCCTGGCCAGTAATTAATAGTATCTGAAAATTGAATTTTTGTTTTCAACTGATTGAAACAAATATTTGGCACAAAACTTCACTTTCAGTCATAATATATATGCCATTTGATATGGTAATTTAAGTTATTGTGTTTCTGAATTATAGCGTTTATTTATTACTAAAAGTATAGACAGACAGACAGACGACCAACCCTTGACTGTATTTGGCTCCAAATTTGAAAAGTACCTACACTACAGATATTAAACCAGTGTTTTTAAAATCAATTTATTTATCTTGCTCTCTTCGTTTTGTATTTATCGTGTTGACTTATATTCGAACAGCCAGACAGACGAGCTTCTTCTGAAACAGATTTTACTAAAAAATTGATAGAACCGAATATCAAACCGTATATCAACCGTATATATCAACCGTATATACCGCAAATCATAATCGCTCAACAGCTAGAGAGATCGCTCAATGGGGGAATTCGACTATCATGCTTCATCTCTTTATGTAATTTTTTTCCCCGAAAGGGTTTAGAACCATTGAGGAGAATCACTGAATAGTGTGTCCTAGTAGATGTATCGATATCATTCTTTAATAATAATAATTTTGCATAATTTCTAAGAATGAATTTCATTGTAGCGATAGAATCTAACCATCTTCATTGGCCCATCAAATATTTAAACTGATGATATTCTTTGATTGTTAAAAAAACAGAAAATACATATATTTATTTATCTATATGGTTTTCATGAGAACAAAAAAAAAAGTTGCAATACAACAAAAGACATGCAATTACAAAATAAAATTGCTGGACAGTCTTTGATCTACCTACAAAGGGTGTTCAAATGAAAAGGTGCGAAACGTCGTAACAACGTAACCGTTAACATAGTTGCCTATGCCGTCATGGGAGAACGTAGCGAGATATCTAGGGATGCGATTGGAGTCTTAGGCGTAGATCGGAGCATGCGCTGGAGAGAGTAGAGGCTCTTATAAAAGAGCGCCATCCAATTGACTTGTTGAATTCCTCGAGCACAGAAGAGCCATTAACTCCAATGTGTACTGTGAGACACTCCGAAGACTACGCATCTCTATCAAGACCGAGGCTACTCATGGAGGATGTGGTGGTTCTGCTCCATGATAATGTGTGTCCACGCGTCTTCAGGGTCACACACGCAGAACTGGCCAAGTTCAAATGGGAGCAACTAGACAATCCACCCTACAGCCTTGACATGTCGCTCTGAGGTTTTCAGGTGTTTGGTCCCCTGAAAAAACATCTGAAAGGGAAGCGCTTCAACTCGGACGGCGAACTCAAAGACGCTGTGAAGGACTGGGTCTCGTCAGGGCCGCAGGAATTCTAGGAAGAAGGAATCTTTCGACTTGTTAATCAATCAGGCTTATGGTGTATACTTTGAATAAAGTCTTCATTTATACCCACAGTGTCGTTTCGTACCTTTTCATTTGAACACCTCTTGTATTATTCTATGAAATTATTGGAGAAGTTCGTTTGCACAATAAATAGAACCATTTAATACTAACACGGTTTTAATTTCTCTTATAATAATAAAAAAAATATATATTTTGTCAAGAGAATTAATTATTATAACTTTAAATTTCATATAAGCTATTCAATGGAAAATGAACGCAAAAATATTCCTGTTTTTATAATGAAATGAGAATATTTTAAACAAGAATATTTTTATTTATTTCCTTGCCATTCGATAAATATGGTTTAGATAAATTATTTTTCGGTTATCCTTTTTTTTAAAAAATCTACTCTGCTACCTTGATGTCTGCATTCATATAAAGCTGCGTTCTTTATATAAATTTAAGGAAGAACCTGGAACTGTCTAGGAGCGAATCCTGAGAAGCAAGTTAATATTTATATTTAAAATTCAATAGCAGCGTTGCAGAAATTTTATCCGGTACGTAACTGATTTTTTTTTGCCCTCCAATGATTGCATGTGTCTTAGCAAATGTAAATGACGCCTGAGGCATATGCCTTTTTTCATTCCTTTTCATATTTCGCTTTAAAAAATGGTACAGACAATTAGCCATTGATCTCTATGGTACTGCTTGAAACAGGCATCTACAACCTACTCTAACCGCCATCAATATGCTACTGCTATGCTCCCAATCTGTTAAACCTGGTGAATAATCTTATCAGAATGGCTATCAATGGTTGGCTAGTAAACAGAAAATGCTTGTCATATTTATCACTCAGTGATCTGATCTATATGATTGAATTGTTGTCGGTTGACAGCACAGCGTTGCTCGTGTAATCGAGCGGTATTTAAAATGTTTTGGAACGACCTTGTACAAGAACCCTTATTTTGGATAATTATAAACCAAAATCTTCATATTTACTTTCAAATTATCAGTCAGAAATTAACGTCAGAAATTTTCGGTGAAAGCAAAATATGTTTTATTTTGGTGTCTTCATCCAACTGGTTAGCAAGGGGAGCAATCATCACATATATATAAAGGATTATTTAACTAAATTTCATATTTGCTCGTCAAACAAGCAAACAAGTATTAAAACGGCTGTCAATGATTGAATACTAAATAGAAAATGTTTGTCATATTTATCACTGAAGTGAACTGATATATATCATTGAACTGTTGTCGGTAGACAGGTCAGAGTTTCTCGGATACACAGTGAGATTTAATATATTTTGGAGCAACCATGTACAACAGCCATTATTTGAAATAACTTCTGCATTCTATTCGTACGAAAAACTTTCCACATTTTGTTCAGCGATTCAATTGGTGGACGGTCCCCCCTCTTCTAATCCATTGGTTTCATAGGCCGGCATTATTATCAGAAGGAAAGGAGGCTTTATTGCAGAGAAATAACAGGAGGGAATCCGTCTTCGATTGCCGCTATCTCTCCATCGTCTTGAAGAGCTCCGCTTGACGGCATCGCAATATTTTACCCGCGACTCAACGCGAGCCGCGGCTATAAATACACCCCGGCTATGAAGGTGAATGTTTTCATTTCGGGAAAATATTGACACATGTCAGTCGCTCCAAGTGGAGACAGAAATTAATTCGGCGGCCGAGGGACTTTTGAACTTTGCGGAGGTCTCCAGACCAAGAGAAAACAAAGAAAATGTACAGTAATATACCTAAATGAGGCATAAATCTTTTGGCCATCCTTTGGAAAGGCCGATAGGTTAAAAGAAAAAAAAAACTATTGTTTGAAGAGATGGTGATTAATTTCCAAACTTCCTATCAAAAAATTAGAATAATTTAATTACGTATATTAACATCACGGTCTGAAGTATCACAAGGGTTACATTAGAATACATCTAGTAATTTTGAACTAAAGATAATTGAATGGTCTTCATATAATAAGGAAGACATATAAACTGCCACCCCGTCTCCCAATTTTCTCACCACATTAACAGGCGGATTTGATTATGACATCCGATTTAAAGGGCATGAAATCCATGTACATGGTGTTCATTTTATTGAAATCGGCTTATATCTTATTATTAAATCACTACGCCCCAAGTTAAAATAGAATGATTTATTTTTACAATGATACTATCAGTTTACATCTATATGTTGACATACTATTTGCAAATTTCGTACTGGACATGCATGATAAGAAATCCTCCAAAATATTCTACAGATTAGAAGTTGAGTCTAGAGCTACTAATTTTGGCAGGCGCATATTTCTTAGACAGTGGGAACTCATTAAGAAAGAGTCTCAAAATTTAACATACATTTTTCACAATTTTAACGTTGTTAGCTTCTGATAGCTCAATTGGGATTAGAACAATCTCATTTTTTTCAACCATTTGAAAGCTATTGAGAACAGATCTTGGAGGTGCTGTTGTTGGCAGCACATGTCCAAAACTTCCATGCTACATCAATCTGATCAAATCTGATTCCGTTTGCCCCAGAGTTTCAGACATTATTCTGTGAAATCGAAGGCATATAGATTAAATACAATCATTTTCATTTTATTTTGTAAGAATAAGCTGAAGCATGGTGATACGATATTTAAAATAATTGGCAAAAAGCAAGAACTAATCGCAAAGTCTCAAGCATCATTCGTTTTCCCCAAATTTGTTTTATATGATAGCTCTTGAAGCCTAAATATAACGTCAGAGTTGCTGCCTTTCTTCATTCCCCATTTTTGGAAAAAAACAGAAAAACACACACAATTTGAGTGAAAATGTTTAATAGAGAAAACCTGCGACAGAAGCTTCCAGCTATAACCATTGTACTCATAACTTCTAGTTATGCCCTTGATGTATTTATGGGGAATATCAGAGTCTCCCAGCAATAACAACGTACCGATTTCTCTAATTTCAGTTTCATATGAAAATAGATTACTTTTATTCAAACGATAGAATGTCAATGCTATAAAATTAACAGAATCGCCAATTACAACAGCTAGACCGATTTCGAAAATTCTTTTCCGCTTTTAACAGTCACAATTAACCAATCAAAATGC